>NC_135477.1:204774187-205113363 GCF_052094955.1 Ictidomys tridecemlineatus
TTGTCACAGTCTCCTGAGTTAGTGTCTGTTTTCTAAAACCCCAGGTGGCTCCTCTGGAAAAAAACAGCATTTGGAGGCCTAGGCTGAGGTGGAGGCTGAGGCTGAGTTGGAGGCTGAGGCTGCTGTAGCTAAGACGGGCTTCACTCTTCCAGAAATCAAACCCTCTATGCTCATGGGGCACCATTAAGAGCAGGGAGGAAACACCTCGGTTTTGGAAGCTCTTACGTGTTTCTGAGCAACTGTCAAAGGATATTTTCAAATGCTTTGGAAAAACACTCCTCTTGTAAAAGATGGAGCTGAAAACGTGGAAGCTCATGTGGCTGCTCCCCAGCCTCATTCTACATGGTGGACGAGTGAAGAATCCGATTCTCAGGCACTCATGGACATCCGCCAGCTACAGATGCTCCTGGTGCCTGAACCCGAGCCTAGGGAGCCCCCAAATCCCAAGAGCAAAGGAGGGGCTGGTCGTGGGGATTACCTCCAAACACCTGCCCTGCACCCACTCTTTTAAACATCGGGTTCCCACATGTGGCAGAGGATGCCGACGACCCAAAAAGTCCACCCCAGCCCTGGGAGCAAAAGAGCCCATTCTTCCCCAGCTCCCAGGAATTCCAGATTAGCTCAACCCAACCAGTCCCTTTCTCTGCTGGGATTGGCTTAGGGCTAAGCACTTGACCCCCTGCCAACCAATAAGATGTGAGAGAAAATGAGCCCAGCGGTCTTTAAAAAAGGGGACCCTGGTGCTGGGAAGGAAACCTGCTGTGCTGTTGGACCTAGGGACCCCCCCTGGAGCCAAAGCAGCCATCTCCCAGCGCCAGAAACCCACCTAAGGCTGGAGAAGCAGAAAGGGGGAGGGAAGCTTATTTACAGCTGCACAGTAACCTTTGTCGGGTTCCCCACACCTGAAGACATTCTTATACGTTAGATGCTGAGGTTTCCTTCTCATTGGGCTGTTTGGGTGGGTTCTTCTGTTATCTGCCACTTGAAGGATATTTGGTAAGGCTCTGCATTCTTTTTAATTAGAAAGACTCCTGAGTGACCACAAGAGGCCCTTCTTTGTCCCCCAATGCTAAGTCTTTCTGAGTCAATGCAGAAGGAGGAAGTCTATCAGTTGACAAACCACCAGCCCCATCCTTCTCTGAGCAGACACTGTCCCGAGGAATCTGCCCTCTTAGGATCTCTCTGAGCAGTTGTCCACACTGCATCAGCCACCAGGCATAGTCCAGCAGCTGCAGGAATCTTCTTTGGCACTGAAATTGAGGAGCCAGAGTGTGGGGCATTGCCAGGGGATGAAGGGGGAAGGCTGATCCTACTTCAGGAACCCACAGAAAGGCATGGAAGGTTCTGGGATATCCATGCACTCTTCCTGCCTGCAGAAACTCTGCAGGATCTGCGAGAGATTCTTGAGGGACACTGCATCCTGGCCAGAACTCCATGCCCCACCCTCCCTTCTGCCCTTTCTGGGCTTCCAAGGCTGCCTCCCCATCAAACCTTGACTCTGACTTTGCAGAGACCCACATGGGAAGAATCAGCATTCTTCTTTCCTTTGGACGCCCAGGCACAACTCTCCCAGTTGGAACGCTTGCTGGTCCCTCCCAGTGAACAGGTCTGGGGGACATTTAGGCTGATGGTAACTTTCTAGTAGATTCTAAAGACTGGGATTTTCCCAGTGGGTCCTGGGGTGAGCGTGAGAGCAGGTTGACATTTAGGTCTGGCTTTCAGATATTGACTTCTGAGCTCAGAGAATTTAGTTCATACACCAAGGAAAAGCCACAAAGTCTTAGGAATTGTAAGGAAAGGGAAGGTGACAGGAGAGAAAGGGAGGAAGAGGAGGAAGGGGAGAATAAGGAAGGAAAAGAGGAAGAGAAGGCTTTTGATGGGACTGCAGTGTTCTCCTTCTGGACTCCTTGTCCTCTGCTCCTGTCAGCCAATTTCTTGCTCTCCCTTCTCAGAACCTCGTGGACTGTGAGCAGGACACTCTTGGCCCAGCTAGCAGACTGTGTCAGCTGTGATACAGGGTCCATGGCTCTGTCTGTGGATCGTGGAAAAGCTGATTCTGGGACTATAAAGAATTTTTTTTTTCTTTTGTACCTGGGATTGAACCCAGGAGGACTTCACCACTGAGCCCCATTGGTAGCACCTTTTATTTTTTACTTGAGACAGGGTGTCACTAAGTTGCCTAGGGCCTCAGTAAATTTCTGAGGCTAGCTTTGAATTTGAGATTCTCCTGCCTCAGGACCCATTTTGGTTTGGTGACATTGCCTTAGTAGGTCCAGCCTCTCCCCTTCAAAGGAAGCTTGTGAGAGCCCTGATCTTGTACAGCTTTTGTCCTTACGTGAAAAGACTCCTGACCTCCAGAACCAAAAGATAATTAAGTTGTTTTGGTTTAAGTCACCAGGAACGTAGCAGTCTGCTACAAAAACCAGGAGTTGAGCCACACAGCACCTCACTGACTTGCCTAAAGCCACTCCACGGAGCAACCCCAAGACCGGGTGGAAAGCCCTGCTCCAGAGGCCTCCCTCTGCACCCCGCCCTCTCTGCTCCCACTTGCTACCTGCAGACTTCCAGTGCTAGAGCCAAGCACCCAGTATAAGGAGCCCCTGGATGGCTGGAATCCACCTACCCTGCCTTTGCACTCCCCGATAGGACCACCTACACTTGCCAGATGTGCACCTGACCTTCCCAAGCCCACCAGCTGCCCCAAACTGCTGAAACCTTCAGCGCTTGCTTTGCCTCTGCTTAGGGGGCAATCTCGATCACCAGGCTGAAGCTGTGTCGAGCACCCAGAGATTTTCCCACTCCAAGTTTGACGTCTTAAGCTGATAATGGTCAACATGAAGTGCCTCGTAGCTTCATTTTAATTCTAAAGCATGGCGTCTCTAACATCCAAGTAGGACATTAGCCGAGTTCCTGATGCAGTTGTTCAAACATGTGGGACTGGTTAAATTTACAGTGGCCTTGAAGGAGCTCTGGTGGTCGAGGAGTAAGGGAGTGGCCATCTCAGGATGGACAGATCACAGAAGGGCTTAACATACATTGTTCAATAAATGCCTGCAGACACACATCTGCAGACATTTATTGAACAATGTCATGGCAAAACTTCATGACAGCTTGCACGTTCTGGGTTTCTTTGGGGTGAGTAGGGGAGGGTGAAGGGGCTTCCCATCACCCACCTATGTTTTTGGTGGGCAATCAATTAAATTGACATAATGCAGGGTTGAAGCTTTATGATATCCTGAGCTACAGAAAGGAATAGGGATCGGGGCTTCTGGAGGGGGTGGACACAAGTTCTTGAGGGTGAGAGAGGTGTATGGTGAATACAGTTTGCCCTGATGTACAGATAAGACCTCTCAGGTGACAAGCTTTCTCAGGGAAGCCCCTGCCTGACACAGATACTTGGGCTAATGTAGATTTCCTTCCTAGACATAATTTTTTTCTTTACCAAAAGGCAAAATTCTCAGTTACTCCTATGTCTTTAGTTTCTCAAACGAATTATCTCAAAATAAGCAAAGACGTTCTTATGTGGCAGCATGTCCTGTCTGCAGCCATGTCGGGGGGTGCATCCTGTGTTCCACCTTGAATAAGGAGGAAGCTCTGGAACAAGGCAGTGGTCATGGTCACACCACAGTGACCCTGTCCTTTATGCCTTTGAGTTGCTCACTTTAAAATGGTTAAATCAGGAAATTTTACATCATGTGTATTTTACCACAATCAAAATAAACCCAAGAAACCTCAGGTTCTAAAGTAAGTGGCAGCCTCTTTTGACTCAGATGATAGGTCTTTCTCCCATCCTGTGTCCCTCACTATACACCTGTTACAGGCCAGCCAGTTAGAGACATCTGGGGTACAGAGCACGGCAGGTCTCTGTTGGGGAGTCCTTCACACCCCAGCGGAGGAGAGAGACCATGTCTAGTGGGCACAGAAATGGAGACTTCAGAGAGTGAGTGTTGGAATGACCATAAAACCAGGTGTGTGAGGTAAGTGTGAGGCGGACAGCGAGGCTTTAGGCAGAAGGAGAGTGATGGTCCTCCTGGAGACACAGGCATATAGCCACTCCCAGCCACTGCCCCAGCCCAGGGAAGCTGCAGTTGGGGAGCTGAATTCTCTCTGGAGCCCCAAGAAAGAAAGACTTCAGGTCCAGAAGTAGGGAGAAGGCCAGGGTGGTGGGATGATGTGGAACAAAGCTGGAGAGTGGCTGGTCAGGGGAGTCCTGTCCAGGGGTGTTCCCTCTTTCCCTCTGAATGAGGTCTGTCTGCTTGCGCCCCTTTGGATAATGCACTTAACCCCAACGAGTGAGTCTCCTCCAGGGAACTTGAGGCTCAGTGACACCCAGTAAAGGGGAGGCTGGGAAGGGAGTGCAGATTTCCCCAAACAAGAGTCATTCATTGGTGGCTCCAGCAACTATGGAAAGAAGGGCCCCTTGTCCTGGATTGATGTAGGTCCAGGTGTCAAGGAGTGGCAGTCAGAACTGGCTTATGAGTCAGCCATTCCCCGGTTGCAGGCCTCGGGAGGGAGCAGAATTCAGCAGTGCTCTCCGGGTGCGTGTGCGTTGGAGCTCATGACTTTGCCCTGCCCTGCCTTCTGAGGCACCAGGCCTCTGTCTGCAGTGCTCCCTGCAGTGTGTATCAGGCTCTAGGGGACCCCATCAGGCCTCAGAAGCTCTCATCCTCTCCACTTCACAGCGGGGGACACAGGCTCAGGGAAACCCAGTTGTTTGCAAAGTCCAGGCAGTAGACCAGGCCTTGAGGCCTTGTTCCCAGGCAGGGTGGCCGAGAAGCCCATGGTCTGGGTCTCTGGGTGATGCAACACCCTCCTGGCCACTCTCCGGACTCTCTGGAAGGCAGGCCAGAAGCCAGGAACAGGGTGGGATCTCCATCTGAGCTGCTTCGACAAAGTTCCATGGGCTGGCAGTGCATGAACCACAGAAAGTCAGTGCTTTGGGTTCTGGAGGCTGGAAGTCCAAAGCAGTGGCACCTCCAGATTCAGGGACAAGAGAGGCCCCGATTCCCAGTTCACAGGCCCGCCCTCTCACTGTGTCCTCGTTGGTGGAAGGGCCAGGGTCTCCATGGGGCCCCTTTTATAAGGACACTAATTCTATCATGACTGTTCTGCCCATATGACCCTGTCACCCCATGAAGGCTTCACCTCAACATGTCCTCACGCTTCAAGCTGGGCCTTCAGAGGTGGACTTCAGGGGGCACAGACCTTTAGGGCTCAGCAGGTGGGCCCCTAGATCTCCAGACTTAGGTGCTTCCCAATGGGATCAAGGGAACCTAACAAAAGTCACATTTCTTGCTCACTGACTAGGAATGAAACACTTTCATGTGTCCAAATGCGAATCACTGGGAAGCCAGGAAGAGGATCAGCGGCCAAGAACCTGGCCATAACACCTGCCTGCTGGACTCCTTTTCCTCCTGTCTTTCCTCTCCACTCCTCCCTTCACCCAGTGGTGGCCATTCGTCTAATGACCACTCAGATTCTCCCAGAGTCCGAAAATTCTCTGCACATGGATGAGGGAAGAATTCTCACCTCCTCCATTCCAGAGGCGATCACTGAGGGCAAGAGTTGAACGGAACCTGCCCACCTCTTCTAAGGTCAGTCAGTAGCCATGGTGGCCCTCAGCCCCCACTGGTCTCCCTTTTCCCCCACTCTGAACAATTCTGGATATTCTTGTTTTATCATAAGGAGCGATGAGAATTGGTTAGGGAAAGAAAAGGCGGCTATAAGGAGGAGAGAGGCCAAAATCACTCCTCGTTAGCTGATTATGGTCTTTTTGGATGTCCTGCAGCTGTTCTTCTGTACACAGGCAGCTCCAGATTGCACATGGTGAGAGGAAAGTTTAACAATAATCATAGAAAATCTATTTATTCCCAGCTGTCATTTCAGACTTGACCCACCCTCCTCATATCTGCTTAACAGGGAATACTAGGAGGACAGAGCTGCTCTCAGCAGAGGCTCAGAGGCTGTGAACCCAGCTGTCCTGCTGAAGGGGTTGCCTGGTGTCTCTCAGGGTCCCCATCCCACTTCTGAGAAGCTGACACTGGGATGGGAAATGCGCTGTTGGAGATGACTCTTGCCTCTCAGGACGTCGCGGACACCTGCTGGTTTTGTCCCTCTGCCATTTTCTTGAGGATGACCCCCTCTGCTATGGTCAGTCCACAAGGACCAGGAGGCTGATCAAGCATAGCTCCAGGGAAGGAGAAGATCCAGGACCCACAGCCCCAGCCAGGGAGTGGATTCAGCAGCAGCAAACACTCAAAGGAAGCCCTTTGTCCTCCAGCTGCCCGGCTGCCAGGCCTTCGGGCTGTGAGCCCGTGGGTGAGATTTGCATTCTTCACCGAGAGTTTGCTCCCACAGGCCCAGCAGCTAAGCAGATGTGGGCAGGTAGTGGCTAAGGCCATCGTTTCTCCATGGTGGCGCCTACAACTCATCCTTTTGCCTTCTGTGTAAAAGCCAAGCCTCCTGCAAAGTCCTGTCCTCTTGGACAGCTGACCCTCAAACCCCTCTCTTTCTTTTTTTTTTTTTAAGAGAGAGAGAGAGAGAGAGAGAGAGAGAGAGAGAGAGAGAGAGAGAGAGAGAGAGAATTTTTTAATATTTATTTTTTAGTTTTTGGCAGACACAACATTTTTGTTTGTATGTAGTGCTGAGGATCAAACCCGGGCTGCACGCATGCCAGGCGAGCATGCTACCGCTTGAGCCACATCTCCAGCCCCTCTTTCATTTTTTTATTAATCTGTTTTCCCCTCCCTGAGAGCAGCTGGGGGTGCCGTGTACCCATGGTGGAGGTGAGGTGCTCTTCAGGCCACTCACCCCCGACTCTCACCCCACTTAGTGAGCATCTGGTGCCAATGCCCAGGTGAGCTTGGGTCTACATGTGCAAATGGCAGAGGCTCCATCATCCTGGGTCCTTGAGTGATTGCGTGTACCCAAGTCCCTGTCCTCCACCCAACACCCCTACACCAATCAGACTTGACCAAAGCAATTATAGACGTTGGGGAGACAACAGAAAGGACATTTCAAATGCTACACCCTACGGGTTGTAAAGAGCCAGGGAGTGTGTTCAGCTTTGCTCTGTCATGACCATCTGTGATAACTGCTGAACTCTGCCATTACAGGAAAACCATATAGGCAAAGCACAAACAAATGGGCATGGCTGTGTGCCAATAAAACTTTATTTACAGAGTCAGGCCAAGGGCCACATTTTGTCCAGGAGAGCTGCTTGCCCATCCTTGCATGTGATCCTCTGCTTTTGCCTCAACAGGGAGGCTGCTCACTCTTCCCAGGTCCTGTTCCTGCATGGGGATAGGGACTTCCCTCTCAGCCCACACAGCCAGTGGACAGGGCAGGCAGCTGCCTCCTGACCTCCATGCCTCCTGCCTGTGGAGGAGGAATCTATCTGGTAGATGCAATTGCCATTCAGAGCACCTTCTCATCCCACCTCCTGCCTCCCCGCTGCTCTCCTCTGAGTCCTGTAAGGAGAGCTGAGATCTGAGCAGGGTTTTTTTTCGAGAGGGGATGAGAGCCCCTAATTTGCCCACAGATAGGGCCATGCCTTCTGTTCCAGCTTATGTCATAAGAAAGCAAATGGCCTTTTGTCGCAATGATGGGTTCCTGTATCCATCTCTCACTTGGTGCCCAAGTGGGAGGCAGGGCAGGGGGCTTCTGCTCTCCTTGCTCCAGTTGGGATTGGCTAACCAGAGGCACCAGTTGGAACAGGGTGTGAGAAGAGGGTAGGCTGGGCTTTCTGCCTTGTGCCAGCATTTGCCCACCAAAGGATACAACCCCTCCCTGATGGCTCTGTCCTAGTGACCACTTGTCCCTGTTCTAAGAGCTCCCCTTATCCTCCGCACTGTTGCTTTATTTCCTAAAACCTGACCCCACCTGTGTAAGTGTCCCTTTATAACTGCCTCCAGGGTACCCAGCCACTGTGCATTTCTTGTCTGCCAAGAGGGGAAAGGGGACAGAGCATCCTCTCTAATGCCTGCCTTAATACTGCCTTTGGATCCTGTGGTGGGTTTAATGGTGGTCTCCAAAGGGTGTGTCCACCAGAACTTCAGAGTGTGGCTTTATATGGAAAGAGGATCTTTTTTGCAAGTGCGATTCATGGAGGAATGAAGATGAGGTGTTCTGGGTTAGGAGAGGTCCTTCAGCCAGTGAGTGTCTATGTGAGTAACTAAAAGGCACACAGATCCAGGGACAGCCTTTGTGAAGACAGATACCGAGGTGGAAGCATGCAGTCACAGGCCAGGCACATGGGGTTCACCAGGAGCTAGAAGAGGCAGGACAGGCCCCTCTTTAGACTTTGGAGGGAGCTCAGCCCTGCGAGCCCCTGGCTCCAGAGCTGTGAGGGGGTGCATTGTGTTTCAAGCCAACTGATTTGTGGAAGCTTGTTGTAGGAGTCCCCAAAACCGCACAGCTCCCAGCCTACTGGGGTCACCTAGTATCTCTGGGACGAGTCTGGATTTCTCACCTAGGGATGGCAATGTTTTATCAATAGGTGACACTGATGAAGAGGGTCCCTTTTCTTCAGGATACTTGAGCGTTGCACTCCTAGGAAAGACTTCTGTCCCCATGTCAGCCCTGCCATCATCCGGCAGCTACTGAGTGCCCACCCAGCCCGGCCCAGCCCTGCACGGAGGACAGCTCTGCTGATGGCAGCAATTTCGCATCTGCTCCAAGACCCCAGTTGCCCCTGGTTCTGTTCTTTCCTATTTCCAAAGTGTCCTTTTTCTTGCTTTTCATTTATGGCTGCATCTCAGGTGGTCTTGCTTCCATTCAGAGCCCAATCCAGGGCAAGTTCCATCACAGGATGCTTGTCAGCAGAGCTTAGCCACAGGGAAGAGCTTCTGAGAGTGCTTGAATCTGGCCCTTTATGGTGCCAGGGAGTCTCTGGGCTGTATGTCTTTCCACATTAGCAGGGAACTGAAGCGAGGAAAGAAGATTTGTAGCAAGTTTCCCAGGAGGAATTCTGTGGAAGAATATCTCCCCTAGGTTCCATGGATTTAGAACAAAGACCACAACATAGGAGCCAGGAAACCCATAGGCCCACAGATGATTTTAAAGCTTGTTTCATATCTTACAGGAATTAGTAGCACACATCTACAAATGGTCTGTTTTACATAAGAGTAAATTCATCTGTCCTGCCCTTCACCCCAAGAACAGTTGGCCCAAGTTGACCTATTAACTGGGCTGGTGCATGCCATGTGCCACTGCCCCCTCCTCTCCCTACTGTCTGACACCTGTCCTACTGGAAACAGTCACCGAGCCCAGGGGGCCTCTCTAGATTACAGTCTCTGCTTCTCTAACACCTTATCCAGCAAATATATGCTGAGTATGTGAACCAGGCCATGTGCAGGGAATGGGGTGGTCAACCAGGCAGGCAGGGTCCCCATCTCTGCCCTCGAGGGCTTACCACTGTGTAGGAAACAGGGTCTTCATATAATGTGACAGGGGAGGGAACCTCAGCCTCTGGAATGCCATCTGGAAGACCCAGGATGGGCACTTGTGTCCTTCTGTGTGTCCACTTTTATTCTCGGTGGCATGGATCAGGTCCAAGTCTGCAGTAAGTTCCTGGCCCCACGTTAGCAGTGCTTGATGTTCTTAGTGTTAAATGTGAAATGACCCTCCTGAGCTCCCAGCATCCTCCTGACATCCCCACCTCTCAAGCACTAGCTCAGGTTGTTTGTACTGGAAACAGACCTCAGTTTTGGACTTGGTGTCTCTAGTTAAAATTCTCACCCAGCTGAAACCCTTCAGCAAGCCTCCAAGACCTGAGGCATCTGAAGGCAAGAAAAGTCCTGTGATTTTAAAGTAATTAATGTCTGATGTATTTGAAGAGTTAAATTGTCTTAAAGGAACTGAGAGAGCCTTTTAATTAGGGGAGAGCCTGTGTTCACCTGGCAAAGGGTGATGTTCGCAGAACCACCCTGTTAAGTCCCTTGTCTGTTATGGTAGAACGGCGTAGTTCTGAAGAGGACCTCAGCTTGAGGATGTAGACTTGGACATTTATCACATGTGAATGCACTTTCCTCTCTTTTTCAGTGTGATCTTCAAGACAATCGTGGGAAATAGCCATCTCTACAGCTTTTGGGCAGGTAACATCTTGCCCAGGAGTTAGATGTGACAGTGAGGCATGGCCCCCCTCGTCCAGTGTCATGCGGAATCCTCACCATGGCCAGGAGGTGTGGTTTCCTCTTCTCATCCCCAAACCTCCAGAGCTGTGCCAGCTCTTTTCCTCTCCTCCTGGCCCTTGTCTGTTTGGAGATCACAGGGTGGGAGACATCTGCGGGTGCCCGGGCCTTGGCACAGAGAGGCCATCCAAGCCAGATTCCTCAGTGAGTCTTTCTACACCCTCAGCTGGCTGGAGGACATGTCCTGGAGCCCTGCCTAGCACTCCCCCTGTATTTCGGTTTTTGTCTAGTCTCTGGGCTCACAAAGGCACTTCCCAGCAGACTTCAGGAATGTTCTCTCACACTCTGGGCTATGTCTTCTCTGAGCCTTTACATCCACTTTGAAATTGACTAGAAGATGTTCCCCTGGGGACACAATTTTGAGAGCCCACAGGAAAGAAAATACACTTAAGATACACTTTAATACACAGACGTCTAACCTGCTGCACGCACAGGACCCCCAGGGGTACAGTAGGTGTACTTCTCAGAGGTGGGGACTCCATCAGGTGGCCAAAGGCTGGGAGACCAGGGCTGAGGATAACAGGGACCAAGGTGAGGGAGGAGGAAACAGGAAATGGGGAAGATTCCCTCCGGGTTGTCACCAGGGAGACCACCCAACCTCCTCTGCCATTTATCTTTGTGCCAAAAAAATGCCCACCAAGTGACCTCCTGGCTGCAAGTCACTCAGTAGTCAAAGTCCCTCATAGCAGCCAAAAATGGCCCTACTGTCCATCAACTGGTGGATCAACAAGACATGGTCACCTGTAACAGGGCATTGCTCAGCCTTGAAGAGAAAGAAGTGGGGCGTGGAGGGTCACATGCCAGATGATTCTTTTCATGTGAATGTCCAGAAGAGGACACTCCTTACAGATGCAAAGTAAATTAGTCCCCACCAGGGCCCAGGGCACTGGGGAGAATCGAGGAGTGACTGGGGGTGGATATCCCTGGATTTCCTTGGGGACATTAGGAATTTTCTGAAATCAGGTGGTAGCGAGGGTGCACACAGCTTTGAGAATCAACCCATAACCACAGAATCAAGCACTTAGAAAGGGTGAATTTGGTGGATATGTAAATTATATCTCTACTTAAGAACAAATTCCAAGCCCAAGGGTTGTGGGTTTGGGGTCCAACCCAGGTCACCTGCTGACTTGTGGCTCAGGGAGGAGTAGAGAGGGGACTCCTCCTCCCTCACAAGCTTCCTGGAGATGCATTCTGGGGGCTGGAGTCTGGGGTTGCACTCACCCCAGGAATCACACTCCTCCAGGCAAGGCCCCTTCGCTAGGTGCCATGAGGGATGAGGGTGGTGGTTGCAGACAGAGACCTGGAGGACGGCCCTCCAGCAGCAGGACAGGAGGGAAGAGTGTTCACTGTATGTTTCCAGAGGCTTTGATTTTTAAAGTAACCAACAGGCAATGCTTAAAAACAAGAAACTTAAAAAAATAAAAATAAAACTATGCAGCCAGCCAGAGAAGGGTTCCACTTCCAAAGGACTCGTGTGGTCACCCTGGACCTCCCCGTACCCTGCTTCTGGATAAGCACGAAGCCTCCGACTGGCAACCTAAGTCCATCTGTAAGGCTCCATCAGCCAGGGACATGGTGAAGTCGTGGGCAGATGTCTCAGCACACTGAGGACATCTGAGGTGAGAACAGGAGCCCTGGGCAGACTATGGAAGAGTTTTTGAGGAGAGTTAAAAGCAATGTGGGCCTGACTGTGAAACTCCTGTAGTCACCTGGCTTCTCTGCACCTGAGAAATGTGGTTGACCACAGCTACTCCTGGGTAAGTTGCAAGTGTCCCCTCCTCTGGGAACCTGCAGGATCTCTGATGAATCCTAAGTGGCTCCACTGGTTTCAGATGCTGGTCACTGTTGGCCAGAGCAACATGGACAAGTTACATTGTAACAGTGCTATGTTGCCTCTTAGTGGTGGGTGAGTTTGAATTGAATTATTTCATATTAAATATTCAAAATTTAGGTCTTATGAGCAATGACTGTAAAATTAAGAAAAAATGAAATCAAAGCCTTGGGGTGGAGAGGGTCAGCTTTGTAGGATGGCTGAACCTCCTGCAGCTCAAGACGAAGATGTTGAAGTTGGTCTCAGAGAACCGTTTCTTTGGCTGGTGATCATGAGGACCAACTGGGAGTAACTGTTACTACTCTCATTTAGACACTGCCTTGTGGCTATCTATCTTTTCTGCCACAGAGACCCATCTCTCTTAGCTCTCCCATGTTTTCACTGTGGATCTCACTCCCCAGAAACTTGTGGTCAGACACCACTTCTTCAAAGGGATCACGGAGAATTTATCCAGCCTTGCTTTTCTGGATGCAGGGCATTTTGTAGGGAGCAATAAATGTGGATGATTGGGCATTTCTGTGAGGATGGGTTACACCCTGGTACAGTAACAAGCAAGTCTGAATTCCCATTGGCTTAAAACGTGTGCTCATTGACTCGCTCGAGAACCCCAGGTGACAAAGGAGCCACCACCTTGACTAAGGCCAGCCACCACCCATGCTTTCCAAATATGGGGTTCAATGAGAGGCACATCTTAAATAGCCAGTGTTAACTATCTGCATGAGACACCCTGGTCTCATGTTCTGGAAGGATGGAGCTGAGTGCTCAAAACTGCTTCCTCCTGAGAAGTATGGAATGGCCTTGGGTAAGATGTTCAGATAATGGTAGTTTGGAGAATATGATGATGTATAAGTAGCAGAACAGGGCAATGAGTTAGGGGGCCATTACTCCAGGAATGATCACTGACCACAGCAGCAAAGTGCTCAATGGCCCCACCCCATCTATGAGTCAGAATCAGTGTTTTATCAAGCTCCCTAGAAAGTGGGTGCACACCATAAGATCTGAGGATTGTGTAGCCAGAGTACGTGAGGGTGAACCCCAGCTATGCCGATTTCCAGCTCTCTGACTTTGGGCCACTGAGCTAAATTCTGAATCTATTATATGATCTTAAATGGGCTTAATCCTGGGCAGTAATGCCACAGGATTGTGATGAGGGTGAAATGAGTCATCACCTGGCCATGTCTTCTAAACGGTGTCTGTCACAGAGTAGGGTTCTGCAAGTGTGAGATGGTGATGGTGAGGAGGAGAAAGAGGAAGGGGTGGTGGTGGTAGTGATGGCGCTATTGCTGCTGCTGCTGATGACAATGATAGTGATGATGAGGGCAATGGGCAGAGCACTCTTCTGTTCCCTACCCACGCCCACCACGGTGATGGTGTTGATGACAGTGAAGCTGGGGGAGATGATGATGGTGAGATTATGACAATGGTGGCAGTGGTGGTGGTGCAGAGGATGGTGGTGTGACTATGATCATGGTGATGATATGACAATGGTGGTGGCTGTGGTTATGGTGATGATGGTGATGATGATGGTGTTGGTGGTGGTAGTGTGAGTATGATGATGGCAGTGATAGGACAATGATTGTGGTGATGATGGTGCTGATGCAGCAAATACAGTTAAGGCACTGTGAGTCACAAGACATAGGAAGGTGCCCTTTGCCAACCTTGAACCCTAATGGAAGAAAGAAATCTATTTTGTGGGTCATTACCATAACTGATTGGGCATCCATCAGTATTGCACGGAAAGTGGGATAAGGGCCAACTGTGGGCATTTGAGCAATTGTCCTAAAGTTGTTCTCATAGGCCAGTCACTGACATTCTGTATCTGTCCTTGTGTAGCTGTGCCAATGTTCTTTCATGGAAGATTAAATTCTACACAGGCTGAGTTTAGGGAGGGGTACAAGAGCAGCATGAGGGGCTGGGGACCTTTCTGATACATTAAGCAGCTATTACAAAAATGAGGTCTAAATAAGTTACCAAGACATCTAGTGTAGGAACCAGATACACCAAGCACACACAGGATCACAGTGAGGCTAGTGAATGATTATCAATATGGACTTTGAGGCCAGTAGCCTGGGTAGAATCCCAGCTCTACTCCTTCCTCTCTGGGTGATCTTGAATGTGTCACTTCACCCCCTTTGACATCAGATTTCTTGTCTGAAAATTGGATAGAAAAAGAGCATGTGTTCAGAGATGGTTAACAGAATTACTTCTTAATTAGCAAGTACCTAATAAATGCTAACTGTTACTGGCATCCTCACCATCACTATTAGACAAAATGAACAAAAGATGGAATCTATAAATCTCAGATTCCCTATTAGCAAATGGGTTAATAATGTAGGATTGGTGGTATTTATTCATTGGATAAGGGGCTGGGGATACAGAATGAAACAGGTCAGACTTTGTTTTCCACCCAGCCCACATGAAATAGAAGAGTGTGAAAGTAAAGGAATAAGAGTGGACAGTGACAGTCCCCACAAACAGTCCCTCACTGGTTTCTATTTTTGGATGATGTGAACACTGGAACACTTACTGTGTGCAGTGCAGGGGGAAGAGGGATATGTCCTGTATTCCACTTCCTTCCCCAGCCAGACCAAGGTCCTGGGGTTTGCTCAAAGAGAGAAAAGACATTGCTACAGTTCACACCAATGAAAAACCTAGTTGGGTGCTGGGTTGGGTTGGTGGCCATGACCTGGTTGTACTGTTTCTGAGGGCTGAATTTAGATGCCATTGATGCCATGTTCCACCAATAAAACCACCTTGGTTTCCTGAACTGTACCTATGCTCCCCAAGGCTGCTTACCACCCCAGCCTTCCACCGCCCATGAAGGGCACACTCAGAGGTGCATGGCTCAGTCCTCTACTTCCTCTCCCAGGAGCCCGCTGACCATCAGCAAGCCCTGCAGTTCCTGCGTCCTTCACCACTCTGCTCTCTACCGAGGTCCAAGACCCAGGACTCCTGGATGCCCTCAGGAGAGCTTTCTTGGCCTCTGGGCTTCTTCTGCATCCTGCTACAGGCAATGTGCTTCAAGCAACCTTAGCAGACCTTCTGGGAGGAGAGCAAGGCCCTCCAGCTCCTGGCCCCAAGCCTTTACCCTGCTGATTCTCAGTGTGAGGAACTCACCCTCCCTTCACCTGCAATCCCTAAAGGTGCACCACAAATACACTCTCCCCTTAGCCTGATCCACGTTATTCAGAACACACATCATTGTCTTTGGGGATGAATTGACTTATACATTTCTTGAGAGTCTATCTCCTCGACCAGAATCCAGGATCTATAAATGCAGGGCTTATGTTTTTGTTCAAGCTGGAATCTGGGATGACAAATAGGTAAGAAAATGACAAATGCTTGTTGAATGAATGAATGAACTGTCAAAGGGCAAAACTAATGTTCCCCACTAGAGCTGCTACCAGGAAAATTGATATAGTGTCCAGAGCAACGCCAGCCCAAGAACTTAGAACTTCCTTTTGTGTTCCATTCTTTGCTTTTACCTCTAGTAGGAAGCAGCAGAGTCAGACCTTGCTGTTGAATTTGTAGGATGACCAAAGCTGTTTTATGAGGCCAAAATATAGCCCTCATTTCCATGTGTTCCATAATTTATTATGTATAGGTTTTATTATGTGTAAGGAAATCCTGAGCCAAATTAGCAAGTTCTGTCTTTTATTTTATACAATATTAACAATTTGGAATTTAAGCACAAACTAAAAAAAAAAAAAAAAAAAAAAAAAAAAAAAAAAAAGATCTAAAATTGCCTCTTTGACTTAGTAAGGAACCCAACACATGTGGAAGCAACAGGTTTCCTTTTTCCAATAACTCTCCTCTCCTATAAATCATGCTAATTGCCTCCATGTGCCCACAGCCTTCGGGAGCTTTACAATAGCCTTTGAGGAGATTAGTGGTCTCTGATGTTCCTTATGAAATTCAGAAAAGCATCTGGAAGTAATTTAAATTAAGGAATTAATGATTTTGAGGTTAAATAATACATGACTTTAAAAGATAAACACAGGAAACTTTATAAGCCCATGAACCTCTAGGTTTGCACCTCCATTCCTGTGTATTTACCTAACCAAGATAAATGACCCCGTCATCCCTCAGATTTGTTGGATCTGTATTTTATTTGATTGATTTTCAGAAGACAAATTAAATGAGGTCCCACAGTTAGACTTGCAGAGGGGGAGCTCCCTGTTTCCTAGGTCTACTTCTGCAGGGATGAGAAAGACAACCTCTGGGATGCTGGGAGGCCTTGGCCTAGTGTGCAGGGTTTTGTTACAAAGCAGAATCGCCACAAATTCAGGTGGGCTTACCAGATTGGAGGTCATCTTTCCTTTTTTTAAAATTTCCCCTTTATTTTGAGTGGCTACGGATTGTGTTGTGGTGGGTTTAATTTCCTCTTGTTTTATTTATTTGCAGGGTGGAGTCCTTAATCCAGAGACCACATCTGGCTTTGCACAAGAAAAGCAATGTTCTGTGCCAAAAGGAAAGTGCCAGCGCAGGGGAGGGGCAGCTGTTGGTCTGCAAGGGAGAGCAGGGGAGGGGAGGCCCCAATCCAGGGCTTTTATTTTTTGTTCCTATTATAGGATAGGAGGGAGAGAGGATGAAGCAGATTCCAATCCCTCAGTCAGAAATAATGGGAGATGTTGTATTTCTCTCTGATGGTAGGAGGCTAGGAACATTTAAATGAAAAATATTTATTCTTCAATGACTTCCAGGCTTAAAAAGAAGCGGAGGAAGAAGAAAATATGCCTTTCATTTTAGGAGTCTGTCTACTCCACGACTGCTCCCCACTAGCTGGGTACTCATTTGAGCAATTACCAGCATAATTCACTTAAAAAGTTAAGTCGCTACTCCCCAGGCCTATGAGAACAGACCTTTTGGGCATAGCCGGCTCCCCAAGCTAAAAGAGAAACAATGAAGCATCATAAGCTGCAGCCTGGGCCATAGAATCCCCAGCCCCCCAGCCCCCAGCAGGGAGAGGCTCCAGAACTAGGGGTGCTCCAAAGACCTGGCTCCATCGCGGATTTCTCCTTGTGCAAGACTCATATTCCCTTGAAGCTGAGTTGAGGGACCTTTCTCCTTTATCAATCAAGGACTTCTTTCTTTCATTTCAAAATTCTTTCCTCAAGGGCGGGCAAAACATAACCCACTCTTCCTTCCTTCTGAGGTTGGTCTGAGCTCACCTAGGGTGAGAGCCAGGAGCCCAGGGAAGGTGGGGACCACCGGGACTGGGGTGCTGTAGCTGGTGCAAAACTGGGCCAGGTTTCCAGTCTCAGAACCCATAGCCTTTCGCCCCCAGACACCAGAGGGAGCCGGGGTCCGCCCTCTAGTTGCTTGCACCTGGTGGAGGGGGAAGCACCAGAGTCCATAACTTGGCAGAGACTGCTTCAGGGTCCCGCAACGCGGGCGAGGGGAGCTCTGGGAAAACCTGAGAGGATGGAGAACAGGTCAGGAAGCGGTGGCAAGGACAGCCCTTCCAGATCGTACCCACAGAGAAACTGCTCTTTCAGGACAAGCCTGGGGCATGTGTGTGTGCAGCGAGCAGGGTTTTGTTTTGCCCCCGCCCTAACAGTTACTAAAAAACACATGCAGCGCGACGTGGGAACCCAAGGGCATGAAAGGATATGCACTGAAAAATGAGACTTTCTTTCGACGCTTAGTCCAGTCCCCTTCCTGAGACTGCCGGTGCCTTGTGTTCTCCATGCACCATGCTACACCGCGTGCATCTGTGTCCATCTGAGTTCCTGCCCTGCACGTTGTTTTCCCCACTAAATAATGATTCTGGGAGATCCAGCCGCACGTGACTTTTAAATCCAGATGGCTCCAGATCTCAGAGCTAAAGCGAGGAATGGCTTGAAGTTGACGTTGGGGTGTGACGACCACCGTGTCCGCAGTGAGCACAGGAAGCGGCGACTGGAGGGTCCAACTCCATCCTGCGTGCAGGGTGCCTGGGAAGGACACTGCACAATTTTGCGGTGCTTGGATCGCCCCCTGCCCCCGTCTCCTCTCGCTTTCCCAGCCTCCAGGGTCCTCCCTTCCCGCAGGCGCGCTCCTGGTCCCCGCCCCCCCCAGCCCCCTTCATTCTTCATGGGTCATGGGCGGGCTGTGGGGCGGGGCCTAGGCGGGGTGGCGGGGGTGGAGGTGGGTGGACCGGGGGCGGGCCCGCAGGGCAGTGGCGGCGGTGGCTGTGGCGGCTGGTGGGGAAAAGTTGTCCTGGCCGGAGCGCCAGCAGCCTTGGAAGTCAGAGCGCCGCGGCGTTCACGCCTAGAAGCAGCCAAACGGACGCCGGGGCTGCCGGGGTGTCCCCGGGCATGGAGCAGCCGGCGGGGGCCGCAGGCGGGCGCTGCGCCCCGGGCTGGCAGCGGGCGGCGAGAGCGGCCAGGAACAGGATGCGCTCCAAGGGAGAGGCCCCGGGCTGGTGGCGCCACTGTGCGGGTCGCTGAGCCTGGTGTTGAGCGCGCTGCTGGGCAAAGGTCAGGTCAGGCGGGAGCCAACAGCACCGGCTATAGCGAAGTTTCACGGAGCCCCGGTGAAGGCCAGACGAGGGAAGTCTAAACATGGGGTGCAGTGGGGACATTGACAAGGGCGCCAGTCCCATCAGGAGCCCTCCACGGAGCGCCAAGCAACCCCTTCCCTAGAAGAGTGGATCCAATTGGGCGCCTGGGCTGGGACACGATAGGTGCAAAAGCTCCAAACCCAGTACCCTAGACCACCCCAGACCCAGTGCTGCCTCCAGGGTGAGGAGGGGGCTAGACGACGGGGCACTTTCAGAGCGACCCCCATTCCTGAGTTCCGCGGGGACCAGCCTGGGCTATGGCAGTCACATTGTTGAGCCAGGTTGCTTGAGAGGGGAGCCCAGTCCTTTGAGCCGCTTCCTCCCAGCTGTGCGAACCCCTTTCACAGGTCAGACAGGGGTACTGGGGATCCAGTCCCTCTCTGCAACCCCTCTCTGCAAACGCTGGGTCCCTAGAACCCACGGTGGCTCACCAAAGGACTCTTACTAATAGCGCAGCTCACCCAGACACCAGCTTGGCAGAAACTTGGAACTCTCTCCTGGCACCCCAAATTAGGCCTGGTATATCTTGGGGGCGCGCGTGGGGATGAGTGCACTTCGCTAGGACTGGCTCCCAGTAGCTCTCTCCCCAGAGGGCTTTCACCTCTGCCTCCCCTCATCCTCAGAGCTATAGGGATGACTACTGCTGCAGGTCTTTGAGATTTGTGCAAGTGAGCCAAGGTAGGGCTGCTGAAGGGCTCACAAAAGGTAGCTGTTGCTGTAATCACGACCATATTATTATACGCATGTGGGGACCATGGCCTCGCAGGGCGATGAGAGATTGTCCCAAGTCCAGCTGCGGGAGCAGCTGCCCCGCGGGGACAGCGACTGTGGCCACAGCAGCCAAGGGGTCCTGAGGTGTGGTCTGGGAGTGGGGAGAGCATTCGGTGGACTTACTGCCGCCTGTGCTCTGGTGAGGGTCTTGGGTCCATTTGGATAGCTGCAGTGTGCATGCACAAGTGTGTCCTGAGGCTTTTTGCAGTGGGGCGGGGCTGGCCCCAGGCACTGGCTCTGGGGCTGGGAAAAAATGCAACCTCAAATCTACCCCATAGCAGAACAGAACTCTACCGCCCTGCTCTCTTGGGCCAGGCTGGAAACGCATTGGTAGAGACAACTTGCCAATGGATGTTAAAAAGCAGAGTTTGCTTTTCAAAAGTCATTACTCACCACACTGTCTGAAATTCCAGAGGAAGCTGCTCTCCTGGAGGGAAAAATTTCCCAGACCTGCCAACTGGGTGTGTTTGTGTTTTACATGTGGTTCTTTCTCCAGACTGCCCCAGGTGAATGCAGTGGTGCACTTGGAGGGTGTGTGTGTGTGCGTGTGTATGTGTGTGTGTGTGTGTGTGTGTGTTGAGGGGGGGGGCTTTTTTGTTTTATTTGCAAGCACAAACACCCAGAAGCCTGCCCTGAATTCTGCTATTAGCTCAAGGTCCCTGATTTCTAGGACTCACTTTCCCCAAATGTAAAGTGGTCTTTGGAAATGCCGTTCTGTGCATTTCTCACCTGGATCTTTGGGATCAAAGGACCTAATGCACAGAAGATGCTCCCTGGAGGGCTCTGTCTGGCTGAGTTGAGTCAGAGCAGAGCCCTCTTTCTCTTTTCTGCCCTATGTCCTTGAGAGGTCTGAATTAGGTGAGGACTTCAGTTGTGTTTTTAAAACAAGTTGTGGGCTTTTCCTATTCAAAGCCTGCATTCTTGGTGTGTGTGTGTGTGTGTGTGTGTGTGTGTGTGTGTGTGTGTGTGTATCTCTGTCTTCTACAGGATTTAACTTTTGATTTGGAGTAGCTATTGCTACCGACATGCACATAGAGGGGTTAGGAGCAGCTATTTAGTGGGCATACAGAGCCAGAACCAGCAGTTGATGGGGGTGGGGTGATGAACATTACAAGCCAGGGAAGTCCACCCTATAGCAAAGCCACCTGCTTCTGCCTTGATGTGGTTGGTGGGCTTCTCTGTCCTTGAAGCAGTTTCACAGTGTGTGTGTGCGTGGTTTGAGGTCTGCGAGGGTCTGCAGTTCATCTTCTGCAAAATGTTTTTGCAGCTCATTTCTCATGATCAAAAGCAGCCATTCAATCTGTCCTCGCTTCTGATTCCTCCACACTTGCTCCATAAGAGCAAATGAGCCTTCTTTAAATTTGTGCTATCAATAATAACAACAACAACAACAGCATCAACCATACTCTAAGTCTTTCTTTGTGAGGATCTACTTGCTGATTTCTGGAATCCTTGAGACCCACTGGTCAATGTTTAATACCAACTATATGTTTATTTTCAACTATGGATTGAGAAGCTTTGCAATTTGTCAGGGCTCAGAAAATACATAGTGGTTCTTAGAAGTTTCCATAATTAGGACAGTTTTGCAAGAAGGGAATCTCTTCTTAAGATTAAGACGAGCAAGTTGAGGCAAAGTATCTTTGATCTGGGGGGTTTGATACCTGGAGTCCTAAAAAGCAGGTGGAAGGGCAGGTGGCCTGGGGGTACTCAGAAGCTCCTTAAGGTGGTTGGTCACCTGTGAGGCACTGTCAAGGTTATACAGGACCACAGTCTGTTTTTTAAAATCCGGGGACTAAAAATGTTTCAAGAGCTAGGATTATGGATTTCTTTGAATGGCAAGATACAGAGTAGAGACCAGGCTGCACATTCCTAGCAGATGCCTTCCCGTGCTTGGCTCGTAGTGGTGACTTTCTGTGGTGCCCATTGTAAGCTGCAGGAAACACGAGTCTCTGTCACAGATGGGGGCGAAGACCCCGCAGAGCTGAGCTGCACTTCGGAGTTGGCCATCCACTGCTAGCCAGATCCTTGCTTCGTCAGCACTTTGGAAATTGGGGGTTTCTGAAAAGGGATTTGGGGCCTGTTGCAGGTGTGAGAAGGACAAGGAGGTCACTGGGGTGGGAGGTCCTCCTCAGCTTGCTCAGGGTCCCAGTGGCATCAGGGAATAAGCTCACCTTTCTCTGCCCATGCTTGATGTGTGCGCAGGACACTGAGCACAGAGGCTCACTTTTACACCCTTCAATCCTTTCCCATCCCTCATGGTGAAACTCCTGTGGCGATCCAGCTTCTTGGAGCTTATTTTGTCTTCTTGGAAGCCATTCTGATTAACTGTCTGGCTCTGGGGGGCCAGATCTCTCCTCTAATCCACATCCCTTGACTAGTGCTCCCAGGTCCCACAGCCTGCAGACAAATTCCAATTTGCCCACATAATATTTGCAAACACCAAAATAGGCTCCCGACATTTGAAAACAGAGGAAGTCACATACACAAATCAGGATTTCCACAATATATACATCTAACAAGGCATCTTGTTGCACTCCATAACTACTTGCTATGTATCAATAGAAAAGATTGCATTCTTAGTTCACTAGAAGTTGCGTGCAAAAATGTTATCAGATACTCTTTTGGCTTCTGCCAAGGTGGTCCCACAAATGATCTTCTTGATCCTGAAAAAATAATCAGCAATTCCAGCTTCCCTTGAAAGTGCACGTACCCTGCTATCCCCAGCAATGTTCCCATGTGGCTCCTTTGCACCCGTGTAAGCCGGTATGTCCCTCTCTGAAGGTGCTTATGCACACTTCTCTTCCCCCACTCACCTGCCTGGTCCTCATGACCCACTGTACACTTGATCACCAGAGTGGCAAGAGTCAGGCAGGGAAGAGCCTAAACTCTCTAGTTAGCACTGGCAACAGCATAAGTGGAAAAGAAAGCCTCTGGATATTAGTCTGCAGGCCTAAAGATCAAGCTTAATAAAAATGAGTCCTTGCTGTATTAATTGGAGTAAAGGGAAATATTAATGAATTAATAGAATAAAGGAATGGCTGATTGACAGACATTTTTGCAACCATCTACTTTGTTTAAAAGCTGGGTTTATTAAGGTGTGACTGCATAGGTTGAAATTCACCCTTTCAAGTGAGTTTTGACAAATGTACCATCCTTGTGCATTGTACAGAGTGTAAATGTGGCACAATGGAGGTATAATGCATTTCCATCAGCCTCAGAAGCTCCTCTGCTCCTGGGTAGTCACCTCCCTCCTACACCCCAGCCCCCAGCACACCCCCTTCTCTTTTTGCCCCTGGACTTTGGCCTTTTCCTTCAAGCCAAAAAAAGGGGCAGTGCAGTAAACATCCTGTGAATATTCACAAACAGGTTTTTAACATTAATGAGTTTTTATTTCTCTTGGAATTTCTAGGCAGTTTGGTGATTGCACTGCAAACTCATTTTAAAATGTGGTTTGAATGTTTTTCATTCTTTCTAGGCTGTGGATAAATGTCACTGCTGTTTTGTATCTTCATCAGCACTTGATATTATCATTTTGTTTGTTTGATTTTGGTAGATGGGCAGTGGGTATTTTGTTGAGATTTTTAACTTTACTCCTGACAGTGGTGAATATTCTTACTTGTGTTTAATTGCCATTCTTATTATTGGCAAAATGTGTTTTTCAAACATTGTGCCCATATTTTACTGGTTGTTTATTTTCTTATTATTGACCTTTGAGGGTATTTTGTATATTATGGCTGCAAGCTCTTTATCAGATTTTGTTTTACAGACATTTTCTCCCATTGCATCTTTGGAGGGACAGAGATTTTAAATTTTAATGAATCTAGTTGATCTATCTTTTCTCTTAATGATTGTGTTTTTGGTGTCACATCTAAGCAGTCTTTGCCTAACTCAAGGTCAAAAGGATTCTAAATATTCAAATTGGTATGTTTGTTCTCTTAGCTACTGAGAATGCTTATATCTCTGAGTTTGGCTTTGCCTATTTAAATTTTATTCTGCCAAATTTTGCTTTGATTATTTCGAAGCACTGTACCCTCTGCATTATTATGTCCTTTGGTTGAATCACATCAATTAGTATAACGTAATGCCTCTCTTTATTCTTGGACATATTCCTTGCTCTGAAGTCCATTTCAAATATTAAGGGTGGCTGCCTCAGCTTTCTTTCAAGTAGCATTTATGTTCCATTTTCTCATTTTAGTGTTTAGCATCAACCTTTCCAGAAAGTACACAATCCCAACGGAAACCCACTCACTTTTTCCTTCAGTCTGATGGTCTTTGTCTTTTAATCATTGTGTTTAGACCATTTATATTTAATGTGATTATCCATAGATTTACATTAAGAGCCAACATTTTGCTCATGGGTTTTTTCATGTCCCATCTGTTCTGTATTCTTTGCCCCTCCTTCTTCTGCCTGATTTTGTACTAGGTGTTTTTGTGATTCTATTTTATCTCCATGATTGGCTAATTACTTAAAGTTCTTTTTAAGTTTTAGTCATTGCTCTAAGGTTTACAAAGTGCATCTTTAATAAATCAAAGCTTATATTTGAGTTATGTTATATACAGGAACCTTGAAAGTGTATATTCCCTGGGCTTTTTCCTGTTCATGTGATTCTTTTTCAAGCACACACCCTCTTACACCATAGGTGTGGCTACAAGAATTGTCAATTAGAGATTATTGTGCATAATTATAAAAAATGAAAATCACAATTACTTGGCTTGCACTTGTTTCTGAGTGGGCACTTCTGATATCCTTGGAATCATTTTCCCTGTAGGATTTTATTCTCTCTCCTATCTGCATAGTGAGTTCTCTCATTTATGTACCCTAAGTATTGAGAAGTTGCTGCTTTCAAGGAGAGAAGACAGGTGATGTCCACCTCAGCTGTCAGGGGAGTTAGCAAAGTCTCCGAGACAATGAGTTCCAGCTACTCTCTGATGGGGTGATTTCTCCTCTTCTGCAGTATGCACACATTCTTTAATTAATGATCTTCGTATAGGTGTGTTCAGACCATCACACTTGCAGATGGCTGGCTCCCTAGAGCTGCCCCAAGGTTCTGTGTAGAAGATCCTCTCTTCTCTCTGTAAAACACTTCTTTCTTTCTCAGCAAACTTTGTGCACTCAGTAGAGGGGTGAGGGTTTGTTCATGAATGAATGGGGTGGGGGGACCACAGTCTGTGTCAGAGAAGCAGCGACTTCATTTTGAGACTCTGTTCTGCCAGTTCCTGGGTGAGTTGGTCAGAAGTCTTTGGTTGTTAGCAGCCAAAACATTGGAGGGCCACCTAGGAAGGAAGTCCTCAGGGATGGGGAGCTCACCATCACACTGCAGGCTGGAGGGCCAGGTTTCCTGAGAGGAGAGCCTGCCTGCTCCGGGTCGCTGATGCCTGCCTTCTGCAGGGCACCCTGACTGGATATGGGGCTTCAGTCATTTTATTCACTTTTATGCTCAGTTTGTAGATTCCAGAGAGAAGGAAGCTCACAACCTTGCTGAACCTTAGAAGCATCTGGAGAATTAAAAAAATGAAAATAAAAATGAAAAACACCAATCCTTAGACCTGCCCCAATGTGGTTGAGTGGGGGATCTTGGTAGCAGAGCAGGGAGTGGGCGAGGGGAGGGTGGATCACTTTTGATCCATTTAAAGATCTGCGAGTGCTCTTAAGGTACAGTTGGGTGTAACCAGGTCACATAGGTTCTTCTCTGTCTAGAAGAGACAGCTTGATGGACAGTCCCCCCCATTTCCTATCCAAGGAAAAAGGAGAAGTGCTCTTACCTAAGAGTCCGGGTTGCTGAAGGCAAAGCCCAGGGTGCCCTTCCTGCTGCCCCGGGCCTGCTGGACAATGGGGACCGTGGTGGGGGGCAGCTCTGCTGAGCCCCAGGTGCCCTTCAGTCAAGTGAGGAAGCTCCTTGAGAACAGCAAGCGGGTGGGCTCGCACTCCTGGTGCAGTGTATGTGTCTTCCAGGGCTGTGGCGCCTGGCAGGGACCACAACAGGGCAGCTTCATGCAACAGCGAGGCCCAGGCTCCAGACTTGGCAGGCCGTGTGTCTCCCAGAGGGATCCGCACTGCCTCCTCCAGCTCCAGGGCTCCAGGGGCCTTTGGCATCTGACTGTATCTCCCCAGCAGGTCTTCTCCACATGTCCCTCCCCTCTGTCTTATAAGGACACCTGTCATTGGATGTGAGGCCCCCTCTCCTCCAGATGGTTCTTCTGAGATCTCAAACTTAATAACACCCGCCAGGACCTGCTGTCTCAGTAAGATGCATCCACAGGTTCAGAGAGGATGTGCCAGGGCCCTTTCCAACCAGTGCACACAGTAGGATTCGGCAGGGGAAGAAGAGCACACCATCAGCACAGTGAGGCCACAGATGTTTACAGCTAACCAACATCACCAACTAACTGAACACCGCGCTGGGCGAGGCCAGGACAGCAGGACATTGGGTAGATGCAAAGCGGTCAGTGCAGGCTCACACAGGGCCCGGATCTCTCTTCTGCTGCAGCAGCAGGCACTGCTGGGCCTGGCTGGGGCAGTGCTCTGGACACTGTCCCCAATGCCCCTTCCCTGGGCTCCCAGAGCCACCCCAAAACCAGGGCAGGTTTGAGTCTCTCGGGGTAGCTCTCTTTGTCCAGTTCTGCATATTTCTTGCATCTTTCTTGCTCAGCTGGTCACTGTGGCTTCACTGTGGTTTGATTCCTGCTGCTCTCTCACCATCCCAGATGCTGTATAAATGTGGATGTTACCCCATCCACTTGGGCTCATGGAGAATCACTAGCAAATGTTTGAGATGCCAGGGATTCTTGCATTCACAAAACAAAGGGACTTTAAGGACACTTTACCTGCTTCAAGACATGTGCACTGGAACACATGCCCATACACAAAGCTAACAGTTTCTGGTTTTATCATGAAATTTCTGCTTAGTGATGATTTCATGAACAAACAAACAAAATAGCAAAAACAAAAAACCTCACAGTGTAACAAAGAAACAAAACCCAGAAGTCTCACACCCTGTAAACTGGGATCAGCACTGCCAATGAGGATTTGTTTCTATTGGAAACAGTGAGGTGGTGTTTGAGGCACTGGGAACAGCTTACCTCCTCCTTGCCTGATAGAAATGTTCTTGGAAGGTGCACCAAATTTAGTCTTTTTGTCCTGAGTCCTTTAGTTGGAAATGACAAAAGAACCTATCTTAAGCAAACCATATCAAAGCCAAAATGAAAACCAAAATGTTTTAGCATGGTGTAACTGAGACATTCATGTGGGCTTCAGGCATAGTTGGATCCAGGAATCATGCAATGTCACTGGATGATGTTCCTCTCCTCTCTCAGCTTTTCTGTCCTATGTGCTGGCTTCATTTTGAAGTGTTCATCAGTATCACCAGCAGCCGGCTCCACTCTTACATTCTTTCCATTCTCCCCTCCTGGAGTCCCTGCCCTGGGCGAGGGCAGTGCCCATAGAGTTATGGGAGCCTGTCAGGCAGCTTGCTGCCTGTGTCAGTGAGAACACACTCAAGAAAAGCTCCATGGTTTGCAGTGCAGACTCTCTGATGCCTCCTGCAGTGAACAGGGCTTGAAGAGGGCAGGGAGTCAGGAGGGCTAGCTTGCCCGCATCCCACCAGGAACACATCAGAGTGGCCCTCCTTGGGCGTGACCTGCTCAGCAGGGATTCTCTTCTTTGGCCTGGCTGTCCTTTGGGAAGCACCTGTCCTGAGACATCAACAGGAGGTGTCTGTGACATCCTGAGGAGCACCTGGAGCCAGATGCGTGGTGGTGACCAGGTTGCGGAATGTGCTGGAAGTCTAGATGGTGTGTCAGCTTTTGTTTTTGCTACTGTGAAGTGAAGCCCTCAACAGGTAAGTCGCCCATGATGACACCAGAAATCCACTATGTTTAAACGATGCTCAGGAGATGGCTCAGGTTATTTTCTGATCACTGAGAGGCCACGGCCTGCAGTTTCTGGGCTGCACTGTGGATTAGAAGTCTGGATACTCAGCTGCGTTTATTGCCATCAGAGGCCCCTGGAAAGTGGCCTCAGGACTAGGGAATGCTTGGTCCCAGGCAGGTTTCTGAGCATCAATCACTTGACCTCAGCTACAGTTTTGGGACGCATCATTTTGCAGAGCTGACTCTGTGGCTGTTGTGATGTGTCTTCTGTCACCGTGGAGATGGATCATGCTTGTGTGCTAACAGGCAGAGAGTGGGGACAGCCGCAGGTAGCCTTCAGCCCAGCTCTGCTATTGAGGAAGCTCAGGGTTCTCAGGGAGTGGCTGCCTGCTCTCCGTGGTCCTGGGATCCAGCCCTATCAGGTCCTACCTGTGATCCCGCTGCTCCCTGAGAAGCTGTTACTCAAGGTCCTCTTGACTAGGAGGCAGTTGTGCCCGCAGGATGAGAGCAGGTGAGAGCAGGACCACCTCCCCAGGAAAGCCTCTGCTGCTTCTGCTCTACAGGAACAGGCACAGCCTCCCTCGGCCCTCCAGGAATCTCCACCTCCATTGCCTTGGTCTGAAAGACCCACGGGAAATGCTGGTCTGATGGAGGCCAATTGGCTAGGGTGGGGGGATCTTATGTTTTGATAGTCGCTAGATGATCGTGTGGGGTTAAGCACATTTCATTTTGTCCTATGTCACATTTTCATTTTATCGTATAAGAATTCACATTCTACTAAAAGTAAACCTTGTGATCATTGAGCAAACCCTTTCCAATACGCTTGTTGCTCGTCACTCACAGAGTCAGGTCACCAGCAAGAGAGAAAACGAGCACCATGAAGCGCACCCTGAAGCTTCCTGGGCTGTGATGTGCAGGTCTGGGCACAGCTTCCTGGACTCCAGGTGCCCTGGGCAGGCACTCTGCAGGGATTTGGGGTCGTCTGGGATCCTCCAGCAGAGGCCGCTGGGGGACAGGGCATGGCCTGGAGGGCAGGTGACAGTGTCCATCCTTCATCCTCACCAGTTTTTGAAGCTTGATTGAGTGAGGAGCTGGACCTCAGACCTGCCACATATAGGGTTGGCTGGTCACTGCCACCAAAAGGTGTGTAGAAGGAGCTGACCTTAGTTCCTTATGATGTCACTGTCTGATGCTCTCAAACACTCACCCACACATCCTCCGCACACCTGGTGTCTGTGCAGAAGCAGGTGAGGGGGTGGAAGGAGCGATGGGCTGATCCCTGAGAGCACAGAGCGGGTCCGAGGGAACCATCATTTTGCAGTGCCCTCCCAGCGCTTCCCAAAGCATCCTGCTGAAGTTGAGCGTCTCCACCCTCAGAGACAATAGTCCACTGATTCCATTATCATTTCCCTGTCACCATCTGGATATTTTTATATGCCTGTTTTCTGGCTGTGAATGAGCTCTTACCCATAAAATATGCTTTATAGCACCATTTTGCGAGACATCTGGAATTTGTCACGATTGGTTGTGGTGACGAAGACAATAATGTCAGTTCTCTTCACTCCAGAAACAATGCAGGTCAGAACACCATAGGTGACTTATTCAAAGTACTGAGACCACAGACAATGACCACAAAAAATCCCTGCCAACCAAGAATCTGTGTCCAGTGAAAAGAATCTTCAAATCACTGAAAGCAAAGACCCAGGAGAGTTTCCTGGAATTTATAACAAGTGGAAGTGAAATACATGGCAAAAAAACCTAGGCCTTGGGAAGGGACCTGCAGCATGCATGGAGGAAACAGAGTCTCATGACCACAAGGGCAGTGGGAAGGTGGTGGGGACACGCCTACTCATCATAGGCCACGTGGCACTGGGCTACCTGAAGACAAGTTTGAGAGGGTCTTTGTAGAGGTTAAAATAGGCCCCAGAGGATCAGAGTGGAACAGAGGAAGGTGGCCAAGAAGCCACAGGAAAGAGGCATGGATACTAAATAGATCATGTAAAAGAGTGACAGAATGGGACATGGGTGGGAAATGGAAAGATAAGTGGAAAATGGCAGTTTTCATCCAGATGTATCAATAATTACATTAAATGTAAGAGTATCCAACCTGCAAAGTTCAATACACTTAAGCTCTGTTAATAGTTAAATACAATTAAGTGTTTGAATAAAATTAAAAATCAAGGATCTTCATGATGGAAAACAAGGGAACACCCAACTATGTATTAATAAGATACCATAAAATATGTTAAGCATAGTAAGACATAGATGGGTCAAAACTAAAGAATGGAAGAAGAACTACTTCTAACATGAATCATAAGTAATGAAGTGATAAGTTAGTGTCAGACCTTGGGATATTGCCAGAGATTATAAAGGAAAGTTCATCAAGACAAAGGGGTTGAGTTCATCAAGAAAGCATAATGATCCTTAATCTGTATGCACTCAATAACAATCTTCAAAACACACAAAGAAAAATAATTGAAATAGCAGTAAAGGCATCTATAATTGTAACTGGAGGGATAAGCACTCCTTCCTCCTCCACTGATAGAATAAACAGCCAGCCACTCAGTAAGGACCCACAGAACCAACTCACTCCAGGAAACTGAGATGAATCCATATCTACACACCAGTGTACAAAGTAATAGCAGGCTAGCTTCTCCTGTCAGGAATGCTTGGGATCTCACCAAAGACAGCACACTGGGCCACAAAATAGGCCTTAATAACTTTAAATAAGTTAAAAACTATTCAGAGTGTGTTTTTTGACCTACACAGAATTGAAATCCAGAAAGATAGCTGTAAAATCCCCCAACATTTGGTGATCAACCAGCATATTTCTAATTTACCCATGAATTAAGAAGAAATTAAAAACTCAAAATACTTTTTTCTGAAGGAAATCAAAACTGCAGCATGTCAAAATTATCAGCACTTATACTTTTAAAATATATAATAAAATTTCAAAATATAATTGAGATTTTAGAGACATCATAAAAAAGAAATATACCATGTTCATAGACACTTTTTTCCTCTTGAATTGACCTACTGGATCATTTCACCAGATAAAAATCTCAGTAGGGATTTTTGTAAAAACTGACAAGATATTTGGCAGTTTGTACAAGGCCTGCCAACCTGGAAGGTATGAAACAGTTTTAAAAAATGAGAACAAATATGGAGGATGTTTAGTTTGCTTCAGTGATCAAGATTACATGGTATTGGTGTATGGTAGGCAGAGCTCACTGGATCAAACCAGTGATGAGAAATAGAGCCCCTCTCCTCTATGGTCACTTGTTTGACTCTGAAAGCACCAAGATTAATTAATGAAGAAAGGATGTTGTCTGTAACAAATCATTCCAGATTGACATTTGTATGAACAAAATGAGCCCTGACTCTTATTTCTCACCGTAGACATTAAACTAATTCAAAATGGCTCAGAGGCCCAGGTATAAAACCTAATATCCTAAATAACATGAGAGAAAACAATAGAAAATATTTCTAACCTTGGAGTTGCCAAAGGTTTTTATTTGTTGTACAGAAACAAACAATTTTTGAAAATCGCAAAACAGAAAACCCGAAACCAAACACAAACCTTAAATAAAAATATGACTTTAAGTAGCATTGGAACATGGATCAGCACTAACAATGTTTACTCCCCCAAATCTACCTAAAGTTAAGGAAAAAACACGTAAGATGTGGACCAGAAGAAATGCTAACCAGATGTGTCTAACAAGGGAGCTGTCTGTTCCAAGATGCTATCAGGTTAATTGAAAGGGAGATAAACCATCAGTCGAAGGGGGTTAAAGAGTCAAATAAAAACTTCACAAAATTCAAGATGAGCTAGAGACTAACAGACATGAGGTTGGATCTCAGCCTGTGCCCATCATAAGAGTGATGCACCTTAAGAGAGCTGCAGTCCCACTTCCTGCCACTAGTGGAAGCAGGTGGACCACAGCCAGCTCTGGGGCAACTGCGCATGACCAGACCTGGGGTCCTTCCTGGTCACAGCATCACAGGAAAGGGACACAGTGTTGCAATTGCTTATGATGCTAAACACAGCCTGCCTATGTGACCTGGTGGCTCCACGCAAATGCTCCATGATCATCAGTGTCAGGAGTTTGAGAGAGTCCAGCTGTGGTCAGCTGATGGTGCATGAATGAGGTGAAGCAGGTCCCTGCAGTGGGCCACTCCCCAGCAATGATGAGACCAAGAGCCAATATGTGCCCCAACTCTAAGACACTTGGGAGGACATTCTAGAACCCACACATCTAATTCATGGACAGAAAGCAAACTGTTTTTGCCTGGAGCAAGGGTGAGGGCCATTTGGCTAGGCAGGGGCAGAAGGAGACTTCGCGGATGCAAGTCCTGCTTTCCCACAGTGTCCATGGGGCCCTGGTTCCTGGCCCCTGCAGATACCAAGACCCCCAGATTCTCAGTTCCTCATGTGAAGTGGCACCAAGTGTGCCCCCACCCTCTGTGACCCTCCTGCTTTCAATCATCCCTAGGTCACTTACAATGCCCATCACAACCTAAATGCTATTTGAACACCTGTTAGGCTGTGCTATTTATGGACTAATGATAAGAGGAAGGTCTGTCATGTTCAGTATAGACAGTGTTTGTGGGATTTTTTTTGACACGGGATTGATTGGCCCCAGGGCTTGGAACACTCAGGCACAAAGGGCCAACCATGTTCTCTACTGAATTGTCATGGTGGTTACATGTGTCTGTGTACTTGTCAAAAAGCATTAAGCGAATGTAATCTTAAAATAGGTACATTTCATTGTGCGCAAACTATACTCCCCAAAAGCTGGTAGAAAAATAAACAATGTGACATTTTGATTGAAGGCAAGTGGATGATAAAATGTGCCCCAGGCTACCTGCACTAGTAAGATTCTTGAGAATCCTGCTGAAACAGAGCGCTCTGACTCCACTGAAAGACATCCTTCAATGTTAGGGAGCAGAAGGCAAAATCAAAGCAGGGGCTGACGTGGCTTTGTTGGTGGGGAGGGTGGTAACTCTTCCTCTGTACCGCGGGGAGGCAGAAGGGGGCAGATTCTCCTCTGATGTGTCCTTAAAATAAGAAATGCTAGTGACAATGTGGGTGTGGGGCAGGGGGCCATAAATTGTTGAGGCCCCTAGAGAAGAGACAAGTCATCCGCAAACTGGGAAAGTCAGGATACCTGAAAACAGCCACTGCCCACCTGCCATCCTGGATGTCTGCTGACAAGTGTCCCCTGTATTTTGGAGGTGAGGTCTAACACATCTCTAGCTCACCCAAGAACCCATTTCAGCCAGGAACCAAGAGGCTGCCGACCCAGCAACCTGATCTAAGCTGCCCCGTGGGTTTTATTCCCACCAGTGTCACCGTTGTCTCGGGGTTTTCCTGTACCTCCACCTGGCTCTCGCCTCACAGAGTGACTCCTTTTTGACATTCTTGATCTTTTGTCCTGTTGGTATGTGACTATAGGAGCTTGAGCTGCATCTGAGGTTGGTTGGCTTTGTTCCAACAGCCGTTAGGCCTCAGGGAAGGTTTTCTTGGCCTTTTCCTCCTAAGTGTAGACCATGATCAAAAAACAGCTGCTGCACAGGTAGACAACACTGTATCTAGAGTCTCATGATGTCTCTGTTCCTGACCATAAGAAAGGTAAAGGAATAATGGTCTTTTCTTTATCAGGAGTCGACTCAAATGCATTACGTATGCCACATTCTCAGCCCAAAGTACTGTGTTGCCATAAACACACGTGCAGCCTCCCACAGACATTCATCTCCCCATGCATACATATGCAAAGACATATGTCATCTTTATTTTCAGTCCTGTATTTCCATCCGTGTACCTTAGAAGACCTTCTTAGTGGTCCTCTTTGCACACATACTTGGGTTTGAAGCCCTGCCTGCCCCTGGATTAGTGGTTTATCCAGGAGACTTAAGTCTTGAGACTGATTTAGACCAATCCAACTTATCTCCTGGGGTTGGCGGAGGGAAAAACCCTTCCAGAGATCAAGGTCTTTCTAACACCTGAACAAAATGGGACTTGGTAGCATGAAAAGGGGGAGATAGATATTGGGAGGCAACACGAGAATCCGTTGCATGTGCTCGGTCTACCTACCTACCTTAAATCAGAGACCAGGGCAGCCATGCTTTTTTTAGACAGGATGCATTTAGCTGAGAATGCAACATTTTGTTTGAGGTTCAGCTTGAATTCATTCATTCATTCTTTGAGTGTTAGCTGAGCACTTACTACATGACTGAAACTGAGGATGCTGCAGACAGTTTTGAATTGCTAAATAAGTCACCTCAGAACTTGCTAGGAGTGATGTGGACAGGAAGAAGCCAGGGCAGCGGTCGGGACAGTGATGGACTGTTTGGTTCACTAATTCAGGAGTTTTGGTCAGGGAACAGAACCTGGGGTGGTGTTTGAGCAGATCCTGAGAAGGACCTGGCTCTGGGAAGAGCTGGCAGGTAAGGAGATGAGGAGAGGGGCAGGCTCACCCTGAGAAGACCCTGTGGGAGTGTCTTCAGGTGGTGTCTTCTGTGGGCTCTGGTCTCTTGGATAAGCAGGCTGATCACAGGCAAGATCCTTTGGCCAGCCCCTCGCCTGTTCTAGAAGCTGTCCCTTCCCACTTGCCCCTGGAGGTGACACATGGAGACAGTGTGGAGGAATAAGTTCCTGCTGTGCAAACACCGAGAAGGTGTTTGCACAGCAGGAACTTATTCCTCTCCACAGGCCTCTGTCCTTTCCACAGGCCTCAGAGCGGGAGTCAGAGGCCGTCACAGGACGTGTGTGTACTAGGTGACTCGGGCTCTCCCACCCGAAACTCCGTGGCCGGTGCAGTTTTCTTCCCCCACGTAGGGATGGGCTAGAGAATTCTGCGCTGAGAACTCAGATTTCTCACTGGAAGTCTGTAAAGTCAAAGGACAAAACTAGAAAATCTTCCCCGAGGCATAACTGACATGATGAGGACCAAGTTAGTTTTCCAGAGTCAGAAACCAGTCAAGAGAGGCTGGCCTGGGAGCACGCGGGCAGGAGGATGGGGCATCAGAGTCTGGGGCTTCTCTCTCACTGCAGGGCTGACATGAACTCAGGGTACGGTGAACCTCCTAACATAGACTTTTGTCGCAGGGAAAATGGAGGCACACAGTCCAGGTGACAGAGAAAGCCTTTGTGCCATCTAATAATGCAGACTTTATTCATCCATCTGACAAGGGGCTCTGAAAATGCTGCACTTACAGGGACGGTATTAGATGAGCCTCTTCCTCTGTACTACAGGGTGTCAGCGTTCGAGGCAAAGGGTGTTCGTTCGGAGGCATTTTAGATCAAGAAGATGAGTCTCATTAATTGATCTATTAATCAAGCTGTCGGTGGATACACCCACACACCCACCCGGCTGCCCCCAGCACCCACGGACCCTGCCCTTGTTCCAAGGCCAGTGGACCACACTGATGGTCCCTGCCCCTCAGCCTGCTGAGGGAGGGGCTATTAGAACAAATACACCTGTATTAATCTCAGACGAGGACACATGTTTGGGGGAATAAAGGTGGTGGAGTGTCGGGTTCTAGGAGAGGGTGCTGTGGACTTTTATGTGATCAAATCGAGTGTTTGAGAAAACAGTCCCTTACCCAAGTGTACAGGTTAATGGAGGGCCCAGGATTCTAGGTTGGAAAGTGGAGGGTTCTCAGGAAAGAGGGGGGAGGATCAGTGGAGCAGAGGAAGGGGGCTGAGGAGGGGAAGGAGGGATGGGAAAGGGAGGACTGAGGAATGACACAGGCCAAATGATGCTAGGCACATATGAGGGTACCCCATGGATCTCACTTTATCTATACAGCAGAGATTAAGGAAAACACATGAAGGCCAGCGGAGGAAGGGGACAGGAGGGATGAGGGGCAGGGACGAGGAGGCACTGGGGACTGAAGCCGAGCAAGGACGTCAGGACCCACCACTGTGTGTGGCTGCCACGCACTAATGAAAACGTGAAGAGGGCCGCCCGGAGTCTCCCCGCCACACAGCATGGTGTGGGTGCTGTGATTGTGCACACAATCTTTCCAAGCTCTGCTTTAAATAAGTAATAAGAAAAATATCCTAGGAGAAATAAGCATGCAGAAGAGAGAAGAGGGGCTCTTGACTTGGCGGCTGCATCACCACTTTCTCCTCTCTGAATCTCGGCCTCTTCCTCTGTGTGTGGGGGGATGGCCGCACCTTCCTGCTGGCCCCCGGGGTGCCGTGACTCTGCCGTTGCAGCTGATGTGAGGAAGGGTGTGCGGGGGGTCATAAGTCACAGCTGCCCTCAGGATGGGGAGGCGTGCAGATGCTGGACAAGTTGGCCATGCAAATGGGTGTGGTGGCCTGCAGGTGTCTTTACCCACAGGAGGGCTGGCCGGTCTCTGATTGAGACTGACATCCTGTGTTGGTCATCTGGAGCTACCTCAGCAAAGTATCACCGAGAAGGTGTTTGCACAGCAGGAACTTATTCCTCTCTATTACCAAGGCTGCAGTCTAAGGTCAAGGTGCTGGTGAGGGAGGTTTGGTCATGAACCCTTCTCAAGGCTCCAGGACAGCTGCCATCTGGCTGTGTTCTCTTGTGGCTTCTCCGTGGTCTCTTCTTATAAGGACACTAATATTGGCCTCACCTTTGTGACCTTAATCAACCTATTTTTTTCCTCAAAGGCCTCATCTCCAAAGTGTCCACAGTTTAGGGTTAGAATTTCAACATTGGAATGGGGGGTGCAAATATCCACACGGATGGGGAATTCCACCTGAATTAGGCAGTGACTGAGTGTGGCCCAGACCTTATGCAGAGGGCTTCAAAGTCTACCTGGACATTTGAGAAGAGACAGGAGCAGATGGTCATTTCCTTCTCGGGGGAGCCATTGGGTCACCGTCCTAACTTTAGATGGCAGCCCCGCCAGGTTTCTAGGTTTCACCCTAAGTTAGACCAGCTGAGAGGGTCATGCTGGCACCCCTCAGGGCTTTGGGTTAGGAACCAGGTTGTCCGTAGGAGTTGCAGAAAGCCCCATCTTATTGGACCAGGTGGGGTCATGTGCTAGATCTTGAACCAATCACTGAGGCCAGAGGAATGCTGGATAATGGTTGGTTGTCAGCTGGTGCTCTGGAAGCACTTCTGCCGGAGGGGTGGGCTAAGGCCCAATCAGGAGAACATGGCCTGAGAGGGGTCAGGGGTCAAGTTCCCCAATGCCCCAAGCAGATGAGGGGCCAGACTTTTCTTGTCCTTAGATATGGCCAGTGCCCATCTTGTTGAAATAATAGGCCACTCTGTCTTCTCTCTCATTTTTTTTTTTATCATTTAGAAATGATTTCCAAAGTCTGGGATGACAAATCAATGTACAAATTGGATAAACACTGGGCACCCGTGAACAGCGCACTAAATTACGGGGTTCAGGGATGTCTCTTTGCTGCTGTTCTGCTTCACCTGTGTTCCCAACAGCAAACACAGCTCCTTAATTTGCAGTATTCAGGGCATACATTTTTTTTCTTTGCCTAGTAACATGATTAGCTCAAATCAAATATCCAAAATAGCTCATCTGTCCCCTCGCCTTTGAAAGGAGCTTATTTGGGGAGCAGCAACCCAGAAAGAAATCATTGAACCACACTTGGCTTCCTGCTCTCACGGAGCCACAAACCCTCTCACCCTCATCTTCAGGGGGAGGTAGGCAGAACCACCAGCCACCCAGCATCCATACTGCTACCTGGCCCATGGGTGGTCTGAGCAGGGTGTCATCAAACAGCTGTCTCAGACCCCAGGGTCTAACAGGGGCATGTTTTAGAGACACGTGTGCCATTGATGAGGTTGGACAGAGTAACTTCTTGGGGACAGCTATGTTAACACTCCTGTTTCCCAGAAACAGCCAACCACTATTTCCTGGGTTGATTCTTTGAAAACAAAAAGTGAGACCAGTGCAAGCTTTCAGGGTATACAGATTACTGAAGCTTGTGATTTCATCCTCACATTAGGAGGTCCAGTCAATAAGCAGTTGCTTGTTTTGCAAACCAAATTTTGAATTTGATAGAAAAATATGCAAATGCCAAACTAATTTCCCCAAAGTGTGGAGCAACTTTTTTTTTTTTTTTAAAGAAAGAGAAAGATTGGACTTTCAATTCAGGAAGAGCCACGTGATTGTGATTGTCACTATTTTTGTCTTCCTAACAAGGTGAAGGTCAAGGTTTGTCATTTTGTGCCTTGCTTTAAATACTCCAGAAAACCAAGCCCCCACAATGGATCCCCCAAAAAGGTATGTCCTAAAGTATGTCCCCCTGGTACTTTCGAATGGGAACATACTTGGAAACAGAGGCTCTCAGGGAATCTGAGAAGATTCCATCCTGGACTTCTCCAGCAGCCACTGTCGTTAAGAGCAAAGGGACAGCTAGGATAGCCAGAGGAGAAGCCCAGGCAAAAGGCCACATGGGCATGAGGTGGGGATTGGCCATGTGCCCCCCCCCCAGGCCAAGGCACTCTGGGAGCCACCAACACAGAGAGACTGAGCCTTCTTTCTGGGTGATTGTGGCCCAGCTGGTACCCCAGCCTTTCAAGATAGCTCCTGTCATTTTAAGTCACCAAGATTGTGGCCACTTGCCATGCCTCCCAGGGACACTGATAATATAAGCCCACTCATGTGCTTCAAGACTCGGATGAAGAATGGATACAGTTGGATTTGATATAATTCAGCTGTGGAGACAAAAGTAGGTCTGCTGCCTCTGTTTCAGGAACTTGAGTCCTGAAACCCTTTTTTCAATGCCGGGGCACAAGGTAGACAACTTAGTTTGAATTATAATAATGTGGCAAACTGCTTATTTTAGATATTAATACTTAGGTCTAGTAAAAAAAAGGTGCTGCATGATTTATCAAATGGATTGGAAGGATGGCTTCAATACTGACACTGCACATTTAGTCTTGCCAGGTTCAATGTGGAAAAAAAAAAAACATGATGGAGACGAGCATGTAATTTTCATCGAGTTCTGCTTCTTGCTACTCCCAAGATAGAAATTCTAAAATGCTGTTAGTGGAAAAAGTGGGACAGTCTTCTGTCAGGTTCGCCCATTAGGATCTGCAGGCTTCTCTGTTGACAGATAGATTGTTCATGACAGTTCTTAATTAGCCGGGCTCTTCTGAGGTGCCGCTTGGTTTTGAAGAGAGTTGGCGAGGCCCAGGAGGGAGGGCTGGGGGGTTTTCTGTGGCCTGCCTTCTCCTCCCTCTCCAACTCAGACTCCGCGCTCACACATTGTGGTGTTCATTAATTTGTTCAAACACGCTAAGATTTTCAGGATTGTGCTAGCTCCAGGAAACCAAAAGTATACACAAAACCACACCCAAGACAGCCATGTGATGGGTGTCCCAGGGGGAGGCATTTATAAGGCACTCTGGGGACACAGTCAGTGGAGGAAGCAGCTTGTCTGCCTGGGAGAAATTGTCAGTCAGGAAGGCCACACGTGGAGGCTGGGCCTTCAAGAGTCTGGAAGGATGTGTGGAGAAAAGTCATGATGGGAGTTGTGAAACCAGCGACCCTTCGGAGCAGCTGCCCAGGGCCTGGCAGGTCCTGGGTCCTACCTGCATTACCCACATTAACACTCAGTCCACTTTAAAGGCCCAGTGACCGACCACCTCTTATGGATAAGGAAACTGAGTCAGAGTAAGTCTGGGTGACGGTCCTAAGTAGCAGAGCAGAACATGGACCAGGGCCACCCTGAGCCACTGTGCCACCTGCTGGCTCCTGCAGGAGGAGGAGCACTCTGGGGAAGGAGAGCCCAGGTGTGCTGAGGAGAGGCCAGCCAGGGTTGATCCTCCCAGGTTCAGTATGGGACGCTGGTGCTCTGCCACGAGAGAAGAGCTGGCCTTCAGGACTGCAGTGGCCCCTCCAAGTTGGGTGAGAGGTGGACCTGCCGCTGGCCAGTGAACCCGGTGGGTCCTCTTCCCTCCCCTCCCTCTTGTGTTTCCCTTGCTTCTGGTTCTTTCCTGCTTTCAGAATAAGTGTTCGCTGGGAGCAGATGCTGGGGTCCAGTGAGGAACCAGCAGGAAGCGAGGTGGAGTTTTTCATCACACAGTAAGATCCGTCACTTCTCTGGTTCCATGTGCCTTATGGCCGTTGGACCAATTCTGGTATCGGTACATTGATGGAAGTGGAAGTTGTGAATCACTTTCAGTGAGATGGGCAGATTAAAGAGACAGGCAAACAGGTCAGATACCTTCCAGATTGTGGCAAGTGTGATGACTAAAGCAGCTGACATGGAGAATTAACGGAGAGCTGGGTGGGTTGAGAAAGACCCTCTCTGAAGACTAATGAGATGCAGTGACTGGCCTCACACCTGGCCCCTCATCTCTGGTTGCTCCAGGTGCTGCTGTGGGTTTTCTTAAGGAGCAGAACTGCCCAGTGGTGAGGCAGCCCTGGGATCTGGGTGCTGGTAGCAGGTGAAGCGCTCAGTCTTCCTACTTTGGCTGAGATCCTTGAGCCTCTGCGTTCTTATCTGTAAAATAAGAGCTCTGGCTCCTCCCCACATACTTGTTTGTGGATTATGTGCATAAAGCCTGGGAGACATAAGCAGCGCCCACGGTCCTGGATTTGTCCCCTCCAGTTTGTCCAGGTCCCTTTGTCCTTTCCCATTTTGTCTCACTCCATCTCTCTCTCTGTCTTTTCCTCTCTCTCTTTAGGACCATATTGCTTGCCCATCATCTCCCTCTCCCTTCATCTTCCCTCCTCCTTCCTCTTTCCTTCTTGATCTACTCTTCCACCTCTCTCACCTCCCCTCTCTTCCTTTCCAAACCATGGATCTATCCACCCACCCACCCACCCATCCAGTGGCCTGACTGAAGGATGGACAATCAGTGAAGCCTCCTTCCAGGGCTCTCCTTGCTCCCTGCAGTCACCAAGCCCCGGCCAGTTCACAGCACTATCAGGGAGTTCATTCATATTCAAGTAAGGCTATCCCTGCAAGCCCAGGACTCAGCAGCACTAAGTGTCTCCTCACTGGTGCCCTCAGTCCACGTTTTAGGTTTCAATGGAGCAGATGCCATTTGCTTGTTAGCCTGGTGGCAACTGGGAGTTGTTTTAAATTTGAATTCAGCTCAAACTGGATGAGAGTTTTTTTCAGACAAGAGAGAAATAGTCGACAGGTTACGCTGTTGTTAGCGGCCTGCCCATCTAGGGGAAGGAGAGAAGGCACAGGTGACTGCTGTCAGTGTTGGAGCTGGTGTGGGCTGCACAGGACCCACAGAGGTGGAGTGGAGGAGGAAGGAGGCTGGGAGAAGGGCAGAGCCAGCCTCCATGGTCCTGCGCCTCTCTGGCTCCTGTGCCCCATCTCTGTGGCGGTCTTGGTCTCTGGGATTCACGGTTCCCTCTCACCCTCCCTGTCTCTGTCAAGCTTGGCTAACGATGCCTGTAGGATCCTCTGCTCTTCTGCTTTGGCCCAGGTTGGATGTTACTGCCCACTTTACAGAAGAGAGGATTGCTGGCCCGGGGCCACTAGGAAGTCTGTGGCGCAGACAGATCTCCTGGCTGTAAATAGAGGGCTGTCCCTGTCGACCCGGCCTGCTCTCCTGCCCACGGGTGTGGGGCCTCCAGGGAAGGGCGCAGGATCCCGTGTCCATCTCCAGCTGGTCAAGTGAAGCATTTAAGAAACTGAGGACATCGCGACTTTGGTGTCATTTTGGAAAGTTGGAGCCTTGGGGTGCAGCTCCTCTGTCTCAGTCAGAGACTCCTTATTGCCTTTTTTCTTCTTAATAAAGTAAATATAGAACTAACCTCATTAATTTACTACAGGAATTGTATCAGGTACCACAAGAAGCCCTTCTCCCAATGCCAGGAACATAGCCGAACTTTCCAGTGTAGCGGCTACTGTTAGTGTTATTATTGTCGTTAGTGGAGCTGGGATGCAGTGGAGCTGTTACTGGTCCGTGGCACCAGGGCTGCAGTGTAGGCTCTGGCTCTCTGTGTCCCTTTGTGCACTCTGTGAGCCCTTCTCCTGATGAAATGGGGCTTTGGGTTCCCAGCATGGGAGCCGTGGCTGCCACCTTCCCTTCTGAAAGGAGGTGCCTGGGGCCAGTGCATCCTCGCCCCCTCCCTACCTCTGAGTCCTCTCCAGCTTTCACTGGGCCCTTGAGACTGGAGCTAACAGAGTTGCCATTGAGAGACCCTGGCCATCTGAGTGACAAGAAGTGGGAATAAGGACCATCTGGAGCACTCAGGGCCGCTGGGGCCTAGGCCTGAGGATTCCTCTGTGGCCACGTCATGTGGAACCACCTCATCCTGAGAGAGCCCGCGCTGCTCACAAGGCATTGAGGCCTACTGGGCTCGCTCTACTGACCATGTTCCCTATCCTGCCAGGTCCTTTCCCACTGGCACGACTGTCACAGTGGCCATGTCCACTTGGTACATAGCCCTGCACTCATCCTAACCCTGGGCAAAGCACGAGCCTGTTCCCAGAACAGTATTGCCTCAGTGTTCAGAACATGCAGTGGGTTCCAGTGTGTGTACAAGGTTCTGCAACCATCAGTGCTAATTCTCGAACTTTCAGGTCACTCCCACCACACAGACCATACCGCCCAGCGACCCCCATGCCCTTTATCCTCTGCTCCCTTCACAGCCACTGATCCACATCCTGTCTGTTCCGGACATTTCACACACATGGAATCAGCAGATGTGTGTCCGGGCTTATTTCTCTAAATGTAATGTTTTAAGGCCTGTCCCTATTGTGGTCTGTCAGTTCATCCTTCTCATGTCTCAGTGGCATTCCATTGGACAGGCCAGATTGCGGGGCAGCCCGTGATGGGATCTCCTTAGGCACCTGGCACTTACCTTCACTTTGGGCATGTGCACAGCTCTTGGACGTGCATGGCCATACTTACGCAATCCCAGGAACATGCTGCAGTCTTCCAAAGCCCTGGAAGTTAGCCTTGAGGTGGCTTTTTAGCTCATTTGTTGAGTGAACATTCTGAGCTCTACTGTAGCAGCTGCATGGAGGGCTGTGCTCACGGCACTTTCCGCCCCAAGGTGGGCACAGATGGCCTGTTCATGTCCATAAGCTCCCTGTGGAGTAGGGGCTTGTTTGTCCCTGTTTTCAGACCAGGGAACCTCTGCATGGGAGCTAACGTGGGGCAGAAGCTGCCCAGACTGTGAGTAGGCTGGATTGTGCAGGGGACAGAGAGAAGAGGACAGGAGAAGGACAGGGAGGTGGGCAAGGCCCAGGTGGCCCTCCTCAGTGAGTGGGACCTACCTTAAGAACATTGGGGCACTTTCCAGGAGTTTTGATCTGGCAGAGAGATAGTCTGGGTTGGAGATCTTGAGCCCTGTGAAGAGAGACCCAGGGAGAACCCCGGGGCCAGCGTAGCTGTCCAGGCCAGAGGCACTGGGAGGGCAGGGGAGCTGGGAGAGGCAACAGCAGGAAGTTGACAGATGGAGATGAATTAGGAAGACAGAACCCACGAGCCCCCAGGGGTCATCAGGGTTTGCAGGGGAATCTCTGGGGTCCCAAGAGCTGAGGGGGGGGCCACGGTGCCCAGCCCAGGTGTGCAGAGGTTTATGATGTGACGAGTTCTCCTTTGCTCTTTGTGCTGTTGTCTTTCTTCATTTGAAACAAAAATGAAGCATGTACTTCCTGTGTACTAAGTGTGTACTAAGCCCAGAACAGGCAGTCACTGCCCAAAAAACCCTCAGACCGAGCCCTGGAGAATGCTGGGGAGAAATCCTGTGCCAGGTGTGAGCCCAACAGATGCGGGAGGTGCGGGGTGGGGGAGGAGGTGGAGGAGGGAGCAGCTCGGTGCTCCCGAGAGGCTGGGTGCCAGGAGAGGGTCTGGCTGCCGGGTGTGGCCATCAGTCTGGCTGGACCCCACCCTCACATGGCTGCATCCCTGCAGGCTCTTAGGGCAGAGGCGGTGCTGGCCGGCCTCACCCAGCTCCCTGGGATCCAAGCTCGCTCACCGGTACCTCTTCTCTCCTTCAGGACACGGAGGTTTTCAACACTGCCATTCTCATGGGAAAGCCCGTCTCGGTCCCTGTCACAGTCGTGGGGGTTCAAGAGGACGGTTCAATGGTGGATGTGTCAGAGACTGTGGAGTGCAGGTCGGCCAATGAGGACATCGTGAAGGTACGTGATGGCTTCATCTGCCTGTCTCCCAAGTGCACGTAGCTTTCATGGCTCACTATGTACTAGTCTGGATATCTGGTAAGCACCCTGTGCTCCTAGGGTTGTGGACCAGAGTGACCTCACTAAGCAGCAACTGGCTGAATCAGAGAAAACCTGGGTCAGATAGCATCTGCGGGTGGCCAAGCTGCTCCCTTCTGCCAAGCCTGAATCTCAAGGGCAAATCTGTGCCAACGCTCAGTTCTATCTCTCTCCCCATCCTCCCTCTCTTTCTTCATAGGGTGCTGTTCTCTTAGCATCAACAGTCCCCATACCATCTCAATTGGTACCAACTTTCTGTGCCCAATCTTTTTACTTACTAAATGTATATTCTTTAACTGCCTCGCTGTTTTGGAGTGGCTGGTTGGCCCTGCTGGTTGGCGTGTGGTGTTAATAAATACCTCCCTGTTTCAAACTTAAAAACAGATTTGGTCTCATTACAGGATAATAAAACTCATGAGCCTGATGTACTAAATTTTTGTTAGTAACATTAAAATTAGTGACTATTAAATTTTTTAATAGCTCATCCTGTGCTACCTGCCTTAATTTGAATATAACCTGAGGCATATAGCTCAGTTGGGGAGTCTGTCCAAGGGAAATTTTTACTGTGTGCTTCATTCTAATTAGCTACACTTCTGACTTTAAATTCTGCCGGGAAGCAGCCCATGTTTTCAGTTTTCCACGGTCTTCACAGGGTTCTCCTCAAACTGCTAAATTAGGTGTTTCTGCCCATTTTTTTCTGAGTACGTTGGTTGCTGCTTCTTTTTGCAGCAAATACCTGGGGAGAAGAAACTTCAGTCTTGAGGACGATCCTTCCTCCTTCAAGTGCTGAGAGAGGCCTGGAGTCAACTCTGTCCCCATGTTTTAGGAGAAGACATCAATGCCCAACCCTCCCTTCCTCACCTTCTCCCAGCTCTGGTTCAGACGTTCAGCAAAACTGTTCATGGCCAACAGGAAGGCCTTCTGGGGTTCCCCAGGGAGAAAGGGTCGTGGAGGGGTTTATTTCTCCTCAGTGCAACCTGCAGGAGGCTGTGTCTTGGTCTAGTGACAGTTTAGTAAAAAAGAAATGGTGTACTAGTGAGATCTAGTGAAAAACAAAGAGTTTGTAGGAAACTCAAGCTTGGTGCCGGTGGTTTCCTGGGCTTGGAACATTAATTCTCCATGAGAAGAAGGCTGGACCAGCTTAAGACCTGGACATACGGCCCTGCCTCGTGCCTGGAGATGGAACAAGCCCAGGCCTTACCTTCTCAGCTCAGGGGACCAAGTGCTCACAGGAGATCATGCGCATGGATGAAAAAATGGTTAATATGCCTTTGGCCACACACACTCCTCACCCTCCCCCTCCTTCCAGAAAGCAGAAGCAGACACTGGCAAATGGACATGGCTCTGTGTGCTTATGCCATCATGGACCCAGACAAGTGACTCCCCTCAGTGGGTTCCTTAAGCCCTCAGTCCCCTCCTGAGAGCCTCCTGTGGTGCCCCACACAGGATCCTTGTTCTGCTGGCTGGAAAGCTCCACTCAAGGGAGGCCAGTTCAAGTTCAAGTTTATGGATCCCACCCAAAATATCCTCTGTCCCTCCTTATAGATACAGTTTTGGAAGAGGACAGATTTTGCCTATTGCAGCCTCATGAAAAAGCAAGTTCTTTAGCAAATGATTGTGTACTCTTCTAGCTGTGAAATGGAGCCCACAGATCACCAAGCTCAGCCCTGCAGTAGGACAGGTCTTCTGGTCATCCTTGCTGCCCGTGTCAGTGGGCCAGACTTAATTAGATAGCTGGGATGCACAGGTTGTGGCTTCACTCTTAATGTTCGTAGTCAATTTTTCCATGACTCTAAGATGGATGGAAGTGACCACAGAGCCCTGTGCTGGCCTCAGCCTGAAACCAGGGACAGCCCTGGACATTGGCACATTTGTTAGTACCCTCAGGAGAGCCCCTCCATCTGTGTGGCTGCTGCTCAGCCACTCCTTCACAGCACAGGGAACACAATGGGGCCCTAAGGATGAGTTTACTGGGTCCCTAAAGATCTGCATGCACTGGGGGTTCAGTGGCCTGAGTCTGGGATTGAGATGGCAAGGAAGTGGGAATCCAGGAAGATGCAAATTATGGCAATGCACAAATTAGCTTCTTCAACCTGGGATGGAATGACTTTCGAAGGACAGAATCTAAAGGCATAAATATTTTAAAAATCTGGAACCTGACCCTAATTGGGCAAGATTGGAGGGGATAAATGTCAAGTTTTAAGTCACAAATTGCTCTGAAGTTAAAAATAAAAAAAAAAGTAGGGGATGCGGCTTGAGAGTGTGTGTGTGCGTGCACACCTGTGTGTACGTGCATTGTATACGTACACGTGGCTGGCTGGCTTTTATTCTTTAATCGTTGTGGTCATGTAAAAGTGGACAAATTGGCACAGAAATTTGGATTTCCAGTTTCTGATGAAAAATCATGAGATAATGTGGTCCTGGGCCTTGGGCTCACGTGGGCTGCACCTGGAGTTGAGTAGAGGAGACATTTTGTGTAAGGCTTGGACCCCGCAGCTCACCACAGTCCCCACTACTCCCTCTTGTCTCCCCCAAGGAGGTGGAAGGACATTTGCCACCTCAAGTCATACTTACAAGGCTGGCTTTCCGATCTTAGATTTTAGATGAAAGTGAGTTTTTTTCTCATACTGTGGTCTCAAAAAAGAGAAAGGAGCAACAAATGATCTACTTCATTCTGTCATCCTTCAGGCCCTAAGAGGGCACTGGAAAATTGGATTGTGTTCTGCCAAAGAATGTCTGGGTGGCCAAGGGTTCTTGAAATCAAATCACAGGAGGAAAGACTATAGCAAGGGCGAATGTTTAGCCTGGTGATGAGAAGAAGAGGCCCCAGGGTGAGGTGGTGACAGCGCTTTTATGTCTTTCAAGGACCATCATGTGGAAGAGGGAGATTTGTGCTTTTTGTATTCCTAAAGTGGCAGTTAAAAAGGACCATTTTAAGTTCAAAGTAAAGGAAGGACTGCAGAGGTGGTGAGTTCTTTGGTTAAGCATTCAGACAGACAAGGTTCAGATCTTAACTCCACCTTCCTTACCACCAGACCTTGGGCAAATCGCTAAACTTCTGTGAACTCAGATCCTTATCTACAAATGGGGATGATAACGATATGGTGGAAAGTTACCTTCTATAGAGATTTGTTTCAATGTCATTGTGTAAGGTAGAAAGAACCATAATCAAAATAGTCCTGGAAAGCCCATTAGTGGAGACCTGGGCTTTTGGAGTTCAAAAGACAGTTGATTAAAAAAAATGTTTTCCTTGCTTTAAGCCACAGGCATAGGACAAGGGTTACTTTAAAGGAAATGGTGTGGGTGGTGTGTGCCCAGGTAAGCTGGCCTTGGGCAGAGCCTTTTACTCTCTGTGTCTCCTGGTGGAGGTTTTTTCTGGTAGCAGCCCAGCTATTCTGAGTATGTGTAATTGGATTTCTGTTTGTTAGATCTGTGTGATGAAGTGAATTTGGGGAATAATTAAATGAGAATGTACATCTAAAGGAAGTCACAAAGTGTTTGAGCCATCATATGTCAATGTTGCACTGATAGATGTACAAATTTAGATCCCCGCGCATACGCATATCCATGATCACATCTACAAATCTTAACCTCTTCTTGGTTGTAGGGCCACAATATCTATGGCTGTGTCTATGCTGTTTCCAGCCCTGAGCACAGTGTCTGGAACAAGTAAATGTTGGTTAAATATTCAAACAAATGAATGCTAGGGATTCCTGGAGGTGGGAGGAGATACCATGCATGAGTGGCTTTTTTGTCTTTGTGGACATCTCTACTGAATTTCCTGTTACTGGAAATCTTCAAAGAGAGGTGGAGAGAGCTCTAAAGCCATAGGACTTGGTGATAGTGGACATGTGGGCCTGGCCTGCAGTCCACCTTATTCTTCCCCCTTGAGGATATTCCATTCTGTAACACATATCTTGATCATCTGCTTGTGGAGGGCAGTGCGTATAGAGTCCCAGGAGCTACCAAGGTGGAGTGCATGTGACGTGTTCCCTTAGCAGTTTTCAACAGCACATGAGTATTAAAGGGGCACCACTGGTTAAGCATTTATTAAGTGCCAGGTACTACCACAATAAGGACATTAGTACTGTTGTTTCACTTCATTGTCACACGGACCTTTAAGCTAGGAACTATCAGGGCCTGGAGTTTGCACAAGAGGAATCCGCAAGTAGAAGGGCAATGCCACTCCTTGCACTCTAGTGGATATGAAGGTAGATCCCTTCCAGGACCCTCAGACCCACGCATCCTGAGTGACACTCTAATGTCATAAACCACACTGTGTGGGTGAGGTGGCAGGGACAGTCAGGGAGTCACTTGATAATGGCTTACTCTGGATCTACAAACGACCTGTTTCTGCCCACAGCACCTGGAAGGTTTGTGTGTTAGTCCCTGTGGTTGCTGTAGCAGGTCACCATGAACTTGGTGGCTGCCCATGCTTCTGGAGGTGGGAAGCCTGTGAGAGGCTGGTAGAGCCACCTCCTCCTCCAGCTTCAGAGGCAGGCTGCCTTCCTAGCTCGTGTCCTCCTCCATCTCAAAGTCAGCAGTGTGACACCTTCACCTCTCCCCTGGCCCCTGATCCCATCACCACGTCCTCTTCTCTAACTGCAGCCCTCCTCTACCCCTCACGAAGACCTGCCCAACAACCACCCCAGTCTAGGTCCTTAAAGGCATCTGTGACATTCCTTTGCTACACATGTTGCATTCCTAGGGCTGGTGTCACAGGTTATACAAATGCGGTGACTTAACACATGGAAATTGTTCTCTTGGAGGCTGGAAGTCTAAAATTAGGGCATTGGCAGCCCCACACCCTCCAGCGACTCTAGAGAGGGTCCATCCTTGCCTTGCACAGCTTCTGGGGGCTCTGGGCATTCCTGGGATTATGGCCTCCTCACTTTAATCTCTGCTTCCCTTCTCACCTCTTACCTGTGTCTCTGAATGACCTTCCTTTATCATACTGGTGCTTATCATTGCATTTGGGGTTACCTTAATTCAGGATGATTTCTTCTTGAGATTATTAAAGTTTACCTCTGTCAACCCCTTGTTCCAAACAAGGTTGTGTTTTTCTGCACTTGCAGTTGTCTTGGGTCAGTGGATTGTGGCTTCCAGAGCCACTGAGGCCAGTCAAGTTTCTCAGCAGGAGATGAACTTATGCATGCTTCCAGAGAAATAAATATAAGTTCATGTGGATCTCGAAATTGTACCTCCAGCCTGTGGCTGCTATGAGTAAGTGTCTGGCCTTTAGGTATCAGCTGGACTCATAATAAGGAGATGTTAAAGGGCCAATAATAGAGCACTAACATGTGAGAGCCTTACCTGCCCAGGAAGAGTCTCATCTCCACAGGTGACCTGGGAGGGGTCAGGTCAGACAATGGGTGTCAGAAGAAACAAAGTCTGCTGCTGAGCAGCCTGTGGGCTGCTGGTCACCAGACAGCCTGGAGGACCCGGTCAGCACCTCGGAGAGCAGCCTCACTCTTGGGATCACTGTATCCCTATGAGGGCTGTGAGGAGTTTCTCCAAGAGGCTGGACTTTCAGACAGGACGGGCTGGATGATGGTGTGTTCTCATGGGGGCCCTTACAGAGATGACATCACTGACAGGCCCCTCACCCTTCGGGTTCAGATGTGAGGGGTGCTGGTCAGGGCGGCAGGTCTTGGGCTCAGGCAGAGCTAAGTTGTATGCCTGGGTTGGTGTGGATTGTTTCTGTTGTTGTTGCAGATAAAAGAAAGCCTGATCCAATGACCCCTGGCTAATGCTAATTCTACTTGGAAGAACACAGAGAAAAATTCCAAAAGAGGTTGCAGGCCATCCTTTCTCCTTTAGCAATGATTCACAAAAATTCCTGCCAGATCCGCGGTTACTCTACTTCTGGCATGAATTTCCCTCTTTCACACGCTGCCAGGAGCCATGCAGCTCAGAAGAAGTCCTCATGCGGTTTGGATGTTATTGCCTAATTTTGTCCTTCTTTATGCTGGTAATTTGGACTTTCATTGTTCCATTCTAATTGGAGATGTGTCATATATTTCCTGTTGGCCAGGGATGGGCACTGCTGCCTTCTCAACCTTTTGTTCCTGTCAGCTTCATTATGATTTCAATATTAATTAGATCATTTATTCTTCTCTCTCTTTGGCATCTCTAATTAAGAACTAACATCCTGGAATTGTTTCTGCATAATTCAAGGAGATCTTGGACAATCCCGCATGAACCTGCACACCTCTGCCTTCACTTGCCAAGACGCATGCCCGCGCCCCCTCCTCCTCCTGGGGACCCTCATCTGCTCTTCCCTGGCAAGGCCCTGCTTGCTACAGTGTTGGGGTTTGCTGGAGATGTGGGGCTGTGACTGTGCTACAGATTTCAGGCCTGGGCAGGTACAATCCCTAGTGTCTGGTGTCTCCTGGGGACATATTTATTCTGTGTTAAGTAGAAGGGAAGGGAGCCCTCCATTGTGCTTTGGTTCTTGATTCACAATCTAAACCCCCATCATGTAGCTTTGGTGGTAGGGAGGGTGTGCCGGCTTCACTTAGCTTCCAGAAAAAACTCAGAGGAGCTAAACAAAGTTCGTAAATTAACTGGATCACAGAGCAGTGAGACCCAGACACAGGTAGGCATGGGTCCAGGCACAGAGGCCATGTGTTGAGGCTGCAGCCTCCCTCTGCCATTTTCCTATCTAACAGCTTCATGACCACACAGCTGACACTCAATGAGCTGCCCATGTTTAAATGGAGAGTTTGGTACATTTTGATGGTTTTGTGGGTGCAAAAACACCACCCAAATTGGGGCAGTGATATCTTTAGCCTTTGATCTTTCTTCTTGCTTCTTTATAATCCCTTCTCTCTTGCCCCTCTCCATTTGTCCCGTGTAATCACTCCCTACAATTAATTTTTATTTTCTGGAGTTTCATATAAATGAAACAGTAAAGTATGTTTGTTATCTCCGTCTTCATTGCCCCGCTTATCTCTCTCTCTTCTTTCCCTCAGTGTAATTAACTTGAGATGTATCCTTGCTGGTATGTGTCTCCATAATTCTTCTTTAACTGCTGAGCTGTATGCCACTTTGTGAATATATCACAGTTTGTCCCCGTGGATGGACATTTGGGTTTCTCCTGGTTGGGCTAATGCTGCTGGGAGCATTCATGCAAGCTTTTGTTTGTCATTTCTGTCACTTCAAGCAGTCATTTCTCTAGAAATAGAAGAGTCTCACAATACACAGAAGCACATGTTGAACTACTTAGGAAGCTGCCAAATTGTTTCCTGAAGTGGGTGTGGCATTTGCTTTCCTGCCATAGGTGTCTGAGAGTCCTGTTACCTCCACAGTTGTGCCAGCACTTGGTGTCATCATCCTGTTACCTCCACAGTTGTGCCAGCACTTGGTGTCATCATCCTGTTAATTTTGGCTATTCTGATGGGTTCAGAGAGGTGAGCCATATTGGTTTTAGTTTGTATTTCCGGAATGATTAGTGCTGTGGAATGTCTTCCCACATGCTATTTAACATCTACAGATATTTGGTAGAGTGCTGCTCAAATTTTTTGCCCATTACAAATTTTTAAAAATGCTTGTGATTGACGTTATCAGGTATGATTTGAGAGACTTCATCCCAGACTTTGACCAGTCTTTCATGATCTTTCATCTTTTGAAGAGCATAAAATTTTCACTTGGTGAGATCCAATGTATAATTTTTTCTTTTATGAATTAAGCTTTTGCTGTAAAACCTAAGAAATAATTGCCTCATCCACGTTCACAAGATTTTTCTCACATATTTTTCTAAATTTTCTAAATAGTTCAGCTGGTACATTTAGGTCTGTGATCCATTTTTGGAGTCATTTTTCGTGAATGTGAGATAAGGGTCTAAATTTTTCTGTTTAGCATGGAATTTCCAGTCATCTCAGCACCATTTGTTCTGTGTCATTGAAGACATTCCTTCAGTGTTGAATTATCCTGGAGTCCTTGTTCTCTGTAAAGAGAGCTTTGTTTCTGCCTTTCTTGTCTGGGTGGCTTATTGTCTTGCTTAATCACCCTGCTAGGCTTGCCTTTAAAGAATCTCTCACAAAGCCTTGACCAAGTGCATGAGTGGGTGTCCTCCCTCAGCCCTGATCCTGGGGAGAGGACGTTCTCCTGGCTCCAGTAAGTTTAACTCTAGCAGTTTCTGTTGCTCTGCACATGACTTTCATTGAGTGTGAGGAATTTTTCTTCCAATCCTGTTTGTTTGTTTCTGTGTCTGTTGAGATGACTGCATGGGTTTTGTCCTTTGTTCTATGTGGGGGTATAAGGCTATTTATTAGAGAAAAAGAGCTTTGAAGTATTTCAAAATTCTTTTTTCTTGATAAAGTGGGAGATGATAGCACCGTGGGCCAGCTCTTTTTGGGTTGTTTTAATTTTTATATTTAAGTTAAATTCTTGCTTGTTTGTTCCCTAATTCCATAGAAGGATGGGAAAGTTGCACCAGTACTGTCTTTGGTTATTTAACAATGCCGAGAAGGAAACGCTCTGGGAGCTGGTTCCTTGGTTAGCTGACGAGCTCCAAGTTCCCAGGGAAGCACACTTGTCCAGTGGTCACCCCCAGGTCCAGCTCCTCCCTGTCACCTGGGGAGCAAGCGCAGCTGGGGGAGTGCGCGGATGGCACCATGAATTTGCCAGAGCGAAGGTGCAGCAGGAGCTTGGTGTGGCCCTCTCCTGAGATGCAAGGCTCCCTGCTTGGCTCTCTCCTGCGGTCGGCATCTAGTAGCCCTGCTGCTGGTGGACTGGCTGTGCCCTCCTCCCCTCAGCCCTCCAATGGGGCAGGACACTATCTGTCTGGCTCCTCAGTGCATCCTAGTCACCTGCCACTGAGCCTGGCACCAGGCAGCTGCTCCAAAAACAGATGCTGAGTACAGCCTCAGGCCACTCCCTGGGGCCTGAAGAGGACAGCACTGCTGTGGAAGATGGGGGCTGTACAGTCGGGGATGCAGGTCTAGACCTACTCAGCCTTCACTCTCAGGGGATCGTGGAAAGGCTGCTCTTTAAAAAAAATGGTTCTTTTTAGTTAAACACAACAGCAGAATCAATTCTGCATAATTATACAAGCACGGAATGTATCTTATTCTAGTTAGGACCTCTTCTTGTGGATGTGTGTGACAGTGGAGTCCACAGTGGTGATTTCATACACGAACACAGGAGAATCATGTCACACCCATCCCACTGCCTTTCCTTTTCCGGCACCCTTCCCTTACCTCCACTCCCCTTTGTCTAATCTACAGACTTCTATTTTCCCTGCCCTTTATTGTGGTTTACCTTCCACATATCAGAAAAAAACTTTCAACCTGTTTTTTTGGGGATTGGCTTATTTCACTTAGCATGATATTCTCCAGCTCCATCTATTTACCAGCAAATGCCATCATTTCATTCTTCTTTATGGCTAAGTAATACTCCATTGTGTATATGTACCACACTTTGTTTATCCATTCATCCATTGATGGACACCTAGGTTGGTTCCATAGCTTAGCTATTGTGAATTGAGCCGCTCTAAACATTGATGTGACTGCATCACTGTAGTATGCTGATTTTAGGTCCTTTGGGTATAGACCAAGGAGTGGGTCAAATGGTGGTTCCTTTCCAAGTTTTCTAAGGAATCTCCATACTGCTTTCCAGAGTTGTTGCAGAAGGTTGCAGTCCCACCAGCTGTGTATAAGAGTACCTTTTCCCCCACATCCTTGCCAAAATTTATTGCTTGTGTTCTTGATAATCTCCATTCTGACTGGAGTGAGATGAAATCTCACTGTGGCTTTAATTTGTGTTTCTCTACTTGCTAGAGATGTTGAACATTTTAAGTGAGCTTTGGAGCCTGACTCTGTAAAGCCTCGTAGGTACTGGGCACCCACACATTTCTTGTGCATGAGTTCATGCTATACTGTGCTCACAGTACCTGAACCCCACAGTCAGTCATCCCACCTGAAGCGAGCACAGGGCGCCATCTTGCCTCTGAGCAGGGCTCTCCGGCTGCTTTCTTTGGTGCTCCTCGACTTCACCCTGAGTGCGCCCTGCTGATCTCTGGGGTGGGCTCTTCTCTCCCCACTCTTAGACTGCACATTGGCCATTTTAAACATACCAATGAGATTGTATGATTATTACCTTCTGCAGATAAAGATGTGTTCTATTTTTCTCTTAAATATCTCAAAGGTCTACAGAGAAATTCACTCATTTGAAGAACTAACAAACCTAAAAAGAATGAAAGACTGGAACTCCTTTTGCAGTCAAGGTCCTGGCACCAAGGAGATGCGAGGAACATAGATGAGAGATTCTGAGACTCTCACACGCTTTCCCCAAATACTCATGAAGTTTAGCTCGAGCAATTTATTAGTGCTTTATTGATGTTTATCACTAGACTGTTACAGACTCTTGAAAGTGACTGCTGCCCATTCAGCTGGTGAAATATGACTTCTATCTCAGTGGGAATCAAGGGTATGTACTTTCTCCAGGAGCAGGTTGAGAGGATTATGTGATCTCCTGTTCATAGACTCAGGCTTCTTGCTTACATCCAATTGTTGAGAGGAATGGGCTGTCAGTAGTAAGAGACCACTCTCTCACACACAATCTTCTCACCCTTCTCTGATTATATTGTTTTTCCCCTGATCTTGGTTTGTCTTCTAGTTACAATAATGAAAGACCTGAGGCCAGGTAACTTTATAAAGAGAAAAGGTTTAATTTTGCCTCATGGTTCTGGAGGTCCAAGGTCAAGGGGCTGTATCTGGTGATGATCTTCTTTTCAGCAAAGTTCTGAGGTCATGTGGCCAGAGACAAAAAGCAACATAGAAAACTTGCTATTTCAAGTAGAGGTCACAGTAACCCCTTTGGATAACAGGAATTGTGCCTCTATGAGAAACATGCTCTCTTGTCCAAACCCAAACAACGGACCAAGAGACACAAAGTATCACAAACAGTGAGGCTTTACTGACAGTCCTGCAAGCCTGGGTGTCTGGAGGCGCAGGCACACCCCTGACTGTTCCAACCAGCATTTTGTCTCCTCGAGGTGCAAGAGCCCTCCCCGGCTCCTCAGTCTGAGAACTATGGGGTGCACAGTCTTCCTGAATGTCACCTAGGTTTTACTGTTCCCTATTGGTTATTTTAAGGGATGTACCTGGAGTTTCCACATCTCCCTTTGTTTTCCTGGGCAGGAAGGCCTTTCTGAGATTGATCTGTTCCATGTGGGGTTTATCCCTGTTGGTCAGCCAGGCCTCCCCCCACCTCCTGTGAGTCGATTTGTTTTGTCTCCTCACTCAGGCGTCAACTGCTGGTTTAATCATTTTCTCTGTTTCCTCTTTGGCTAGTTTTCTTATATCCTGAGTAATTTTGCGTTGAAGGTAAATCCTGCGTTCTGATAATGAACCGCGGGACTCTCTGTTTCTACCTCCACTGCAGAGATGAGGAGACCAGTGCTCACAGAGGTCAAGTGTCCAGGCCCTGAAGGTTGAAGGAAGGCATGGGAAGCTGGAGCCCAGGTTCATGTTACTCCAGAATCTGCACTTCACCTGTGTGCTGCCCACACAGACGTGATCTGTAGGATTTAGGGAAGATTTAGTGAATCCGGAGGATGCTGAATTGGGAGGGGGGTGTCTGGGGTGCAGAGTGTGGGAGGGCACAGGTGAGGCTGGAGGATGTCGTGGTGAAGGGTGGTGAAGGGTACTGAGTGAGTCAGAGCCCTAGAGAGAGATGTCAGCAGCACAGAGTGAGCAGAATGCAGTCCTGCATGGAGCCTGGGCCACTGGTCTGCTGGGTGGAGAGAGGTTGCGGCTGCACAGCTTCGTGGCATAGGGAGGGCCACTGCTATTGAGGTGGAATTCCCTGAGGCTGGACTCGGAGGTGACACCTGGTCATTGAAATCCAGAACATGGATCATTAATAAATCGATGACCGTCCCCAACCCATGACAGTTCAGGGCCCAGGCCCATCGACAGCAGAGCACGGTTGTGGTGTCCTGGCAGGAGAATGCCCTTCTGAGGCTGCCAACAGGCAGCCAACCACAGCCTGCCTGAGCGGGATTCTGTACAGAATCTTCTCAGTGAGTCAGGGCAGATGGGCACGGAGCTCACCAAGAGTCACATCTATAAGAATAGAAACAAAACAGTGCAGGAGAAGCATCCGTGAAAAGCTTCCTTTGAGATGCACGCTCTGCCTTGGTAGGCATGCTGTGGGGCGGCCTGGTCCACTGTCTCCTGAGAAGGAGCTCAGCTCTGTTTCTTGGGAGGCGGAGGCAAAGGTGTGTTAATCAGGACTGTGACTCCGAGTGGCTAGGTCCAACTTAGTTCCCCCAGTAGAGGGGTGTGTTGGTGTCCCAGCAGACAGTGGGAGGCCTGGGTCTTGGTGATGACAGCAGCCAGAGAACAGAGCTGCTCACTACGCTTTCTGTTCTTGTTACCATGCATGGACTTTCTCCTCCCAGAGCAGCTTGTCCACAGCCGTTGTAGGCTCAGGTCACATCTGTATAGCCTTGGAAGGAGGGAGGAGAAGAATCTTTCACCCAACTTGTTCAAAACTTTTGAGGCAGTGTCCTGGCCAGTTGAGAATGATCCAGCTCCTCAGCTTTGTGCTGGGGCCAGTGGTGGGAATCAGGCTGGGGTGGGATTGGGGGCCAAGTGGTGCGGGCATCCTCAGGGAGCCGGATGGGCATGCCTGGTCACCTGCTCATGTTGCAGGCAGGATCTTAGGAAAAGGAAGGGGCTAGGGTTGCTGGGTACATCAACAAGACAAGAGCCCCTCTGCAAACATTTTTATTTTAGAAATTAGAAATTCAAATGTGTTTCCAGACCTAACTGATGAGTCTGGGAAATCTGGAAATACAGGCAATATTCTAAGTTACCAATGGCTCCCCTCAGCACTCATGTGTGGGGGACAAGCAAGCTCAGACAGAGGCTTGAGCCTCCTTGTGAGCAGGGGGAAGCTTACCTTTGTTCTCGATGGTGACAGAGGGCTTTACCAGGTAGACTGAGAACAGCCAGGTCCTCTTGGCAGAAGAAGGCACCAAATGCAGAGATGCAGGGGAGTAGGAGAACAGATGGCCATGAGCATGGGAGGCAGGTGGGGGCTAGGTCAGGGTGGCCACTCCAGCCATGGCAAAGAGCAGGGGGCTCTATCCTGTCATCGATGAAGGACATTATTTTATTAAGTGAGAATTTTAGAAATTAACTGAAAATGAGGTGATTTTGGCAACAGAGAGAGGGATGAGTGAAAGGGAGAAAGGGTCCTTGAAGAATCCCCTTCATTTCTCCAATAAGAACCCTGGAATGGTTCAGACCAGCAAGAGATGGGGCAATGAGGCTGAGCGGATTCAGGGTGAAGAGGACCTTGCCATCCTCGTGGTCCACACTTTCCTTCACCCTGCCCAGTCCTGCCCAGTCCCTCTCTGCCATCTCCTTATTGTCACCCATACCTTTAGTTCTGGTTGACATTGTGATGTTTATGTGCTGACTTATTTATTGTTTGTGTTTGCGAATTTGCTGTCCCATGTCCCACATCATTCTGTGAAAGGACAAAGTATCAAACATCTGATCAGGTGCTTATGGGGCAGGGTTTTCATCTTTCCAGGAACTGGTGATGTGAGGGGACATCTCCCAGGAGCACCCTCCCCCAGAGGAGGGAAGGTCCTCTCTCTGAAGTGGGTGCCATGAACAGGGAAGAGCACTGTGGAATGTCATGCCTGGCCCTTGGGGGGCAAGCTTACTCCCTGAATCACGACTGTGGTCTCATGAGCTCATAACCAGGTCACAGGAGAGAGGCTCTGTGACAGATGCTCCTGAGCCTGTCATGTCTTCTTACACCCTTGGACCATAAGGACAAAGGCATGTGTGCAGATCTGTTTGAGGGGCGGGGAGAGGTGGTCAGCCACTCAAGGGAGAGCACAGTTTGGCCTACAGATGACACAGTGGGAAACGCTGCTTGGATGGTCCTTGGCTCCCGTGAACATGGTGTCAATCACCGTTGATGAGGAAGCGGCCAGTGTGCCAACCACGTTCACTTAATTAGACCAACACAGGAGACACCTGTGGGCATCTGCCCAGGGTGATATTATCTTTCCCCCTTTCTTTCTGGTACTTGTTTCCCTCACTTCTCCTTGCACTTGTGGGCCTGCTGCTCGCCATGTCTACCCTGCATGGCCCATCCCTGAGGAGCAAGCCTAAGGGCCGCTCGCCCCCTGAGCAGGACCCAGTGCACTCGCCCTCCCAGGACTTGAAGTAGTTAGCCTGGGCTTCGCTCTATCAGGTAAGGTCCCCAAAAAGTGTCTGCCAGTGCCTGGAAGGACAGGGCCAGTCCCGTCACAGAGTGAGAAGGGGCAGCTAAAAAGCCAAGAGGCAGAGAGACTGGCCTGGACATTTTCTGGTTGCAGCTGAGGCTCTGCCACTTTCCCACCTTAGTATGATCCACCCCCGCCCTTCTCTTTTCAGTGGAGCCTGTGCCTTGTAACTTGTGTGTTCTCACTCACGTGGTCAGAATGCCGAGTTGTCACTGAACCCTCCACTGCCCAAGCACTTTCCAGACAAGACAAGCTTTGAGGTCAGTGCTGATTCCCTTCAAGGTGTGCAAACTGGGGACAAAGGCAGAGGACTTGCTGGCCTCACACCCTTCCACCTCCGCCCTCAGGAAGAGGCTTCTCCGTGGCTCTCTCCCCTGCCCAGGCGGCTTCTCACCACTTGGTCAAAAGCCTGCTGCTGCTGGTCCTGCCCCAGGTCCCAGGACCACAGAGGGAGCAGCAGGAACTCTTGGAGGTCACAGGAAGGCAGGAGAAGCTCATTTTTCAGAAGCCCTCAGCAAACACCTTCACATGGCATTGGCTAGCACTGAACCAATCACGAGGCAGGAGGGTGCCCCCAAAAAACCAGCATCCTGTGTTGTGTGTTACTGTGGCCAAGGTCACCGCAAAGTGTAATGTTAGCTGTGGGTTTTGGCAGGTGCTCCTCATCTGGGCCAGGAAGCCCCTTCTGTCCCTAGCTTGTCATCCCTGTCATAGTTGCTTTTAGGTTTTGTCAAGTGCCTTTTTTTTTTTTTTGACTGAGATGCTGGTGAGCTTCTGTTCCTTATTGGTATGGGGCACTCCCTCAGTTTTCTCATGTCACTCCAGTCCTGCGTTTCTGAGAAATCTGACCTTGCCATGGTGCACAGTCTTCATATAGGTTGCTATATATTCCTGGATCCGGTTGACTATTTTCTTGAATACTTTTACTTTTCTTTGGTTTTGGTATCCAGCTAAAAGTGGCCCCATGAAATGAATCAGGAGAAATTTTCTCTTGTATTATTTGAAAGAGTTTGCCAAAGGTTGGTGTCGGTTCTTTAAACATTTGGTGAATTCGCTGAGATGCCACCTGGGCCTGGGCTTTTCTTCCTGTGATCACCAGTACCACCTGTACTTGTCACAGGACTGTTCAGGTTTTAGATTCCTCCCCGAGTCAGCTGGAGGAACTTGTCCATTTTCTCTAGGTTTTCTTATTTGTTAGCACACAACCATTCATAGTGTCTATCTATAGCCCTTTATCTTTCTTTAAATGTCGTAATAATGTTCTCTCTTTCACTCCTGGTTTTAGTTATTTAGGTCTTCTTTCCCTTTTCTTTTGTCAGTCTAACTAAATGTCTATTTTTAATTTTTAGTTGTCAATGGACCTTTATTTTTATTTATTTATGTGTGGTGCTGAGAATTGAACCCAGGGCCTCACACATACTAGGCAAGCATTCTACCACTGAACCACCACCCCAGCCCACCTAATGTCTATTTTGTTTTTTTTAATGTACCAATTCTTTTCTGTGTGTATTTTCTCTATGGTTTTCTATGATCAATTTCACTAATTCAGATCTAATGTTTATAATTGCTATTTCTTCCTAATATCATGACAGTTTTACTAATAACAATGTCCTTTCTTGTCAGAATCGACTTGTCTTCCATTGATAGCTGCTGTAGGCTTTGTAGAGTGGTGTATACAGAGCTCCTTCCTTTGCCCTTTTCCCCTCCACCTGGTTCATCTCTGTACATAGGTGCCTCTGCTGCAGGCATCACATAGTGGGACCTCTTGTTTCTGTCATGTCTGATGATCTCTCTCTGTTGGGCTTTCAAACCAACTCACAGGAACATTCTATTGATATATTTGATCACCTCTTCTGTACACTTTTTGCGTATTATTTTCCTATTGTTTTTCTCTCTTCCACTTTTACCAATTTCTTTTGCACCAGATGAACACTTTCTAGTGTGATATTTTAATTCTTTTAATGATTTTTTAAACTACTTTAGGGTTAATTTCTTAGTAGTTGCTACAGGAATTCCGTACACATCTTACCAGATCAACTTGAGAATTTTGTAGTAATAATTCCTTTGAGAAACAGAAGGATTACTTCGGTATAACACTTATCCCTCTTTGTGATATTATTATTGTGCATATTAAATATGTCATAAGCATACCAGTGCATTGTTACTACCATGTAATTTATGACTCATGTAGAAGCTTAGAGCAGGAGAGCAGTCCATAATTAGATAATTTTAAAATTAACCTCCTTATTTACCATCTTGGCTTGCTCCTTTGGTTTGTTTCTGTGGCTCCAGCCTTAGGTGTCAGACTCCCACTCCATGCAGCTTTGCTCCTGCCTACCTTCTTTTCCCTGTTATTGTTCACCATATTACATTTCTACATGGTTTGGGCCCAGCAGTACAATTATATACATACTGCTTGAGATAACTGCTTTTAAAATCAGTTTAAAGTAGGAAAACAAATACACATTTATACTGTCTTTTATAATTTAGGCTATTACTTTCAATAGTATTTTTAACGTGGATTCAAAGTACCATATAGCTAACTTGCTCTCAGCTTGAAGAACTTTCAGGAATGTATTTATTTTGCATTCATTTTGAAATAATCTTGCTGCCTATAGGATTCTTGATTGACAGTCTCTTTTGAACCTTTTGGATGGTGTTCCTCAGCCTCTGGTTCCATTATGTCTGATAAGTCAGATGTTAATTTGAGTTTCCTTTGTGCATAATGAATAACTGTTCTTTTGATGTTTGTATTATTTTCTCTTTGTCTTTCAAAATTTTTACTGAGATGTGTCTGAATGTGACTGTCTCAGTGTTTACCCTGCTTGTTGTAGAGTTCTTGGATGTGTGGTGTTTTCATCAGGTTTGGATAGTTTTAATCATTATTTCCTCAACACTTCCTGCTCCTCCCCTTCCCCTCGTCTAGCATCCGGGTCCATGTCTGTGGGTGAGCTCAGTGTTTCTCTTATGCTGTGTTCACTTTTCTCATCGTCTTTTCCTTTGTTCTTTGGGGTATAATCTCTTTCAATCTCTCAGCTTGGCGGCTTCTTTCTGTCCACCTCATCCTAATTTTGATCTTGTCTAAAAGAATTTTTGTTTTAATTTTTGTGCTTTTTTTAATCTCTGGAATTTTTTTTCCAAAAAATAATTTTGCTTTCTGATATTTTCTACTTGTTATGACATTGTCATATTACTTTCCTTTTATTATTTAAAAATATATGATATTTTATATGTATTATTTATAATATGCAATATATATGTTTATCTATTTTATGATATATATTTTACGTATTTTTAAATCTTAGCTAAGATCGCCATATGAGCTCTCATAGAAAGTTTCTGGCACCTGCCTTTCCCCCTGTGGGTAGGTGACAGTTTTCTGTTTACTGTGGACTGTATGTTTGAATCCTTCCATCGAATCCACGTGGTGACGCCCTAACCTCCAATGTGATGATATTTGGAGGTGCGCTCTGGGGCATAATTAGGTTTAGATGAAGTCATACAGGTGGGACCTTCATGATGGGGCTCATTCCCTCCAGCAAAGGAAGAGGACAGACCCTCCTCTCCTCTTTGCATGCCCCAAGGCCCAGCCTTGGGGGGAAGGTGTGCGCACCGTGGGAGGAGGGGCTGGGCAGGCTGGGAACACTCTTTCCACCCCTGCAGTCCCCACGTGTGCCAGCACTGTGGTCTCAAGCTTCTCACCCTCCAGAATGGTTAGAAAACAATGAGTTTGAAGTTCCCCAGTGGGTCATATTTCTTTGTGGCAGTCTCAGCTAAGACAGGCTTCTTTTCATTTCTTGTGGTTTTTCTTGTTGTTACTGAAAACTTGCTGTTTGGGGTGATATATTTGACAGAGCCCTAATTCAGGCTTTGTTGTTGTTTGCTTGTTTGTTTATTTAGGACCTGTAATTAGAGCCTCTCTTCCCTCCTGTGTGGGGCTCTTGCTGCTCTTCAGAGGGCACAGCCCTGGTCATGCTCAGAGCCTTCTGGTAGCACAGTGGGGTCAGTGTGCTCTTTGTTGTCTAGTACTTGAAGTCTCTGCTAAGCTGTCTGAAATTCAAATTGTGTCCTTGCAAATCCATCTATAGATGTTAGATGTTGCTTCAATGTTTCTTCAAGCTTGGCACATGTGCCACTTCTGGTACGAAACATGAGACTTGGTAGGACATAAAACAAATAGCTATCAGATTTTTTCTAAAGTACCTCAGGAAATGATGCATTTAGTGCAAGGAGCCCACTCCCCACAGACACCTGCCTGCTGGGGACCAAACTGGGTGGGCAGAACTGAACTATTACTGGTCATTCCCAAACTGAGTGAGCTTGGGAGACAGGAGCAAGCTGTGTCTCTGAAAGTTATGAACCTACAGCAAGTGACTTTCTTCTGGGATCCTTGGAGGGATGGGGAGATTGAGGGTATGTCACCAGCAGACTTCCCCCTGCTCTTACTTCAAAGCCTTGCTGGCTGTCTTTCCAGTGGGAAATCAAGTTGTTTATGATGTGGAGACATGGCTGAGTGGGTAACCATACCACACAGACAACCTAACTTTGGGAGATGTGGCTGAGTGGGTAACGACACCACACAGACAACCTAACTTTGGGAGACTTGGCCTGAGAAGCCATTGGCTCAAACCTCACAGGAACTGAAGTCTGTGTTAATCTTGTTACTTTACAAACACACACTGTGCTTCCTGGTGCTACAGCTGTATAGATGGTTTGGGCCTGACCCTTAGCCTCAATGGTCACGATTTAGAAATGTTCCTTTAAACGTGTGTGCAAAGTAAAATGGGGACAGGAGAGTGAGGGCTGACAGGCCATAGTGACTTCGTGGAGCAGGTGGTGTTGGAGTTGTGTCTCGGGAGATGTGTAGGAGGCATGCAAGTCATTACAGTAAGAATCTCTGTAGTTTCACCCCAGGGGCTCCTTCTTAGACCAGCCAGAACCAGGATTATAGCCAGGATTCAACCAGCACTTCCCATGCCAAAATCACTCAGAATCAATTAAGGGGTGGATTCTGATGACTGACTGGGCCATTACGGCCTGCCTGAGCACCAGGCTTTCCTCTCTCACCCTGGTTGGGGTCTGTTTTCCTGGACCTCCCAGGAAATCTTCACTGTGAGCGTGAACGTGGGTGTCCAGACTTCTCTTGGCCCTTCCAGTTGTCTAGCGTGGGCCTTCCTATGACCTGGAGTAGATGGTATGAGGCTACTTTTCCCCTTTTCCTAAAATCTCAGAGATGAAAATTCTTAGCTTCTGATTTTTACAAGTTCACAGTTCACAGTATTCTTTTGGCAAAAGTTTCTTGTCTTAAAAACAACAACAACAACAACAACAACAACAACAACAACAACAAAAAACTTTCAGTTAGTTGTCGTGGCACACACCTGTAATCCCAGTGGCATGGGAGGCAGAAGCAGGAGGACCACAAGTTCAAGGGTAGCCTTGGCAACTTGGCAAGACCCATCTCAAAAAATAAAAAAAAATGATCTGGGGAGGTGGCTCAGTGTTTGAGCACTCCTGGGTTAAATCTTCAATACCTCCTCCACAAAAGTAGTTTCAAAACAAGTTTGAAAAACACAAATAATTCTATTTTTCAATATTCCTCTCTTTCTGAGACTATGATTTAGAATCCTGCAAAATATTTGTCTTTTAGGTGGGTGATCTATATACTCACCCTGAAGTCTTAAGCTCGTGGCTCCTGCACCTGTGCATGTGGCAGATGGCATTTATGCTGCAGAGATGCTCCCCAGAAGCCCAGGGCCCTGGTCACAACTGTGCAGGATGCTAGCAGCACCATGTGCTGCTGGGCTTAGCAGGTGGACACTGTCTTTCCAGGCATGGTGGGATGCATGTGAAGTACGAGGCTCTCATGTAAACCTATATTGGCAGTGCATTTTAAATATTCCCTGTGAAAGGATAAAGTGCTTAAATGAAGACATCCCATAGACAAGTACATGCTAAGCTTTGCACCAAATCCTAACCTTGGGCCTTGGTTGTTGGCATAGTCTTGATAAGGGGCACCATTTTGGTAGTGCTTGTTTAAAAAGGTAGAATTAAGCTTTGCTGAATGCAATTTGGGTAGCTTTTTTGTTTCTTCCTTTTTTTTACCTCTATAGAGGTGGTCCAGTGGTGTGGGATGAGGGACAGAGAGTCTCTTTGGGCAGGAGATGTCATGGGCACTTCAAATTAAGGTGGGAAGCAGCCCCTTCTTGTTGTTTGGATGGACCGAATGCAGCCAGCAAGACCTGGGCATCTCGTGAGCACAGAGTGCACATGTGATTCTACAGTGCAGAAAGCTCATCAGCAGTTACACAGAGCCAGGAACTCAGGGAGTGATGGATGGAAAAGAGGCATTCAGGGTGACAGGAATATTCTGAGTGGAGGGTGGGTTCATAGGTATATACAGCATCAAATTCATAGGACTGTACCCTTTAAACATATGCACCATATTAATTATAAATTATATCTCAGCAAGGTTGGTTAAAGGTCCCCATGTGTGCATTTAGGTCTTGCCTTTTCCCATCAGCCTATGGTCAGTCCTCTGGAGGCAAGGCCACATTTTCCTTGTGTGGGGTGCAGCAAGGCAGCAACACACTGTACCTAGGAGGCCTCTGACACAGACCCCAGTGTGTACCCACACTCTGCATCTGCCCTTTGTGATCATTGGAGAAGCAGCCTAACCTAGGCCTCAGTTTTCCCATCTGTAACATAGGGACAAATCACCTCATATACAGAATATTTAGAGAGTCAAATTGGTATAATTCTAAGTAAATCTTTGAAAATAATTTTTATCTAATAAAAAATACATGATAGCTAGTATTATTCCTTTTTATTTTTTGGCAAAAATTCAAGGTAAATTAAATAGATTGGGATCTATTGTACCTTAGAGTATACTTTGCTAAACAGTAGTATATACAAAGTGTTTGGTTCAGATTTCAATTGACTAGGTTCTTCTTTTTGTCTGTTTTGGTATAAAATTTCAATATATTCTGTGAATTTTGTGAGCAACATACTACCTGATTCTGTAGTGTTCTTTCCTTCTAACTTAGTGGCACAGTTCTTGGGTTGGGGGAGGTGTTGTAAGAAAGAGGTTTAATGCACAGTCTCCCATCTCTAACCAATGGGTCGACAATTTGGCAAACACAGAGGACTGGTAATGCAGATGAAATTCCTGCTGCTTTCCTAAACAGAAAATGAAGGAAATTATGTCTTACAAGATCCCCAAGGAGATATCTTTACATCTGGGGAGTCCCCTTTGGTCTCTTTTATTCATGACTAATGTAGTTGCAAAAGTGTAATTTGACAGTAAAAATATTAACCTCTAAAGGCAAGTTTCCTAAGATGACATTTACAAGCCATTTTACACATGCTTACAGATTAATGTGACACAAGTTGTCTGTTTCCAACCCTGTCCTCAGTTCTTCTTATATTGGGATTGATAGCATTTGGTTTTTAATGTTCCTCTTGGGGCTCAGACAGCCTTGAAGGTATCATTTAGAAAAATGATGGAAATCGGATTCTAATTTTTATCTCATCATAAATATCTCATCATTTATCTCCTAAAATTTGTCTAGCCCAATACACATGTACTCTGTGTAATTTCATATATAGGGATCTCAATTCCTAGTAAAAAGGCCAAATTGACCCCTGGGACTCCAAAGTCATACAAGTAACAGCTTTGTGTTTTCTTACCTACTTTGTGTTTTCCCACTGTGTTTTCTCTAATGACCTTTGAAATTACTTTCATTTTTCTTTATGCCATCAGCATGAGACCTTGTTTAAGTGCCCCTGTTTCCATTTCACCAAGACACACACTGCTTTTGGTGATGCCTGGGAGGAACAGGTCCCAGAAGAACTGGTTGTGACCTGGTCACAAATTCAGCATCTACTTATTGAATGCTTTCTAAGCGCCCTGCACCGTGCCAGAGGAGTGAAGAGGAGACAGGTCCATGACCACAGGCAGATTACCTTCAGGTGGAGTCCAGGGATAAGAATCAACCAGGAGCATTCCAAGAATAGCTACTGAGAAGGAAATTATGAAGCATAACAGAGCAATCTGGTGCAATCTACATTATGTAAATCATGCAACAATACCAAGCATAAGGAAATCCTGTAGTGTGTACTCAGGGGAACGCACAGCAAATTAGAGGAATGTGGAGAAACATAGATGGAGAGGGACACCAGAAGGGTACATGAAGTTTGAAGTGGACAAGCCTAAAGAGAGGCCCTCTGAGCACTGGCCCTTGAGCTGGGGTCTTTGGCATGATCTTGGTGGTAACCAAGAATATGGTCTTCACAACGTTGATGGTCTCCAAGTCTGGCCTTCTGGCAGAGCCGGTCCAGCAGCCCCTCCGGGTCAGGGCCCAGGCAGCACCTGGGTTCCTTCCATCCTTCCCAGCTCACAGCGCCAGGCCCTGGCCAGCTCCCAGGAGGTTCTTGGAGCCTGGGGCAATCCTCCTGCATTTCCATGAGACAACATCCGGTGGAAGGATGAGTCACTTCCAGAGTGTCTGGTGAAGAAGCCATTTCCCAGAATCCCTAGAGGGCTTCTCACTCGGCATTGGCCAGTGTTGTACCACGTGCCTCTTCCTAGCCAATAAGTGGAGGGGCAGTGAGGCTGAGGTGGGCGGAGCACCGTGGTCTTCTGAAGAGAAAGGAAGCCATAGTGGTGTTAGAACCCAGGAGGTGCAGGCCGAGGGCTGCTGTGTGGTGAGTGGCCCGTGGGGTCCTGCCTGTGTGACCCCCGGGGTTCTGCCTCAGGGGATCAGCTGCCTCTGTGCGGCCTCAGCCCTGGGCAGCGCTGGGCGTGGTCCGCCCCACCCCCTCACGAAACTGAGCATATGGCAGCCTTTTCGTGCCTGGATTCTGGACAGGTGAAGTGAGCATCCAGACCCCTCAGGGAGTAACGGTGGTGCTTGTTGTGTGGTGCGGCAGGAAGGGCCTGCAGCGAGGCTCTGGGCAAAGGCAAACTGCCCCGCAGGCAGTGGTCCTGTTGGAAGTGGTGGTAAAGTGACAGGGAGCACTCAGCTGGGGGTGTGTGCTCGGGACAGGTGACTCAAGAGTTTTCAGTGCAGTCTATGTTTCCACCAGTCACCACAAAAGTCCTCTGAATGTTGCTTTTGGGGTTACAAATAATTTTTAGAAAGCGTGAATTTAAAGATACAGAACCCATAAGTAACAGGGCCAGCTGTAAATTGGTGAATTTGTGGAGTGGGAAACTCTTGTTTTTTGTATATCTGATATGGCCCCTGTATGTTTTCACGTATTCAGATGTTAGCACTCAATATGATAAGCCATATTAAATGAGCTGTTTTAGTTGAATCACACAAGGATGGAGAACATACATTTTTAAAGGTTATTTATATCCTTGGAGAAATAAATGATAATAACATACAGAACTGCTAAATTATTTCACTCTTTTACATTTTTAAATAATTAATTATTATGTCCATTTTAGTTGTACATCAATTCCTGAAATAAAAGGCAGGGTTAAATCTGCACATGCTCTGAAAGTGTGCAGAATCACTGCATTATGATTTCAATTCTAATGACAGAAAAAAACTCTCATGTTTTCCAAAGATGAAGTGTTCCTGGCAGTGAGATGTGGTTCAGAGTGATCCAAAGTGGAATTAGTTGTGGGTGGGAAGTAGTTGTCAAAGAAGAACCAGAGTTTTTCATAAATGTAGGAGAGTTGAGGTCTGTATTTTAAAAGGTAGGATTGGGAAAGTCCCAGCAATCAGTGACAACTACTTGCATCAGGGAGAAGGTGAGGGCAGAAGAGAACCTCCTAATATGTGCACTGCAGCCTTCTGATTGGCAGGGAACCAATGGATTGGTCTGCAAGGCATGGGCAGATTAAATCCTTTTTCTCCAGAGGAACGGTTCCTCTTGAACCTCCACTTGCCCCAGTGTAGTGCTCCCATGGGGAAGAGGGTTTGCTTTGTAATAGGACTTCTGTTACCATTCCTAAGTATCTAAATGGATGGCAGCCAGGTTTAACTTTGAGTCAGCATAATGGGATTTTAAAGTTAGAGCATGACCCTCCATTCCATTTTTCTGCTCTAAATAGAAATCATATTCTGATTGTTCCCTTTCCTGGGCACAATAATGCAGATTTAAGTTCTTCATTCATGCCCCCCAAAATAGCTGATTTTTTTTTTGTTCTTCATTTTCTCCCCTTTAAAAAAGTAAAGCAGAGAAAATGGGAAAGTGTTCTTTTTTTCCTAAAATTTGAAGAATCAAAGAAATGCCCTTTTCAGCTCAAACTGTAATTATGGGGCCAAGAGACTTGTTAGCTCCACTGTCTACTATCATCTTTTAAAGAAGTTTTAAAAATTTGTTCTAATTAGTTATACATGATAGTAGAACACATCATACATAAATGGTTTATATCTTCTCATTTTTCTTGTTTACATGATGTAGAGTTATATAGTCATGTGATCATATATGCACATAGGGTTATAATGTTTGATTCATTCTACTATCCTTCTTGCCCATACACTCTCTCCCCTCTTCACTCCCCTCTGTACTAATCCAAGTACCTCCATTCTTCCCTAGTCCCCCCACCCCCTTATTGTGAATTAGCATCTGAATATCAGAGAAAACATTCAACCTTTGGGTTTTGGGGATGGCTTGTTTTTCTTAACATGATATTCTCCAGTTCTATCCATTTACCAGCAAAGACCATAATTTTATTATTCTTTAAGCTGAGTAATATTCCGTTATGTTTCCATGCCCTACTTTCTTTATCTGTTAATCTGTTGAAGGGTACCTAGGTTGGTTCCATAGTTTAGCTATTATGAATTGTGCTGTTAGAAACATTGATGTGACTGCATCACTGAAGTTGCTGATTTTAAGTCCTTTGGGTATAAACCAAAGAGTGGGATAGCTGGGTCAAATGGTGGTTCCATTCTAAGTTTTCTTGAGGAATCTCCATACTGCTTTCTGTAGTGGTTGCACCAATTTGCAGCCCCATCAAGAATGTATGAGTGTGCCCTTTTCCCCACATTCTTGCCAACATTTATTGTTGCTTGTATTTTTGGTTATCGCCTGTATCATCTTTTAAAAACAGTATTATTTTAATTCTATAAATTCATGGGTACTGTGTGACAATTTATGCTTACACAGAGAACATAATGTTCAAATCAGGGTAGTTAACATTTTAATCTCAAACATTTCAAACTTTAAATGAACACAATAATTGTACATGTTTATGTGCCACAGTGTGATATTTCAATACATGTATACAGTGGGTACTGATCAAATCAGGACAATTAATATTTCCATTTTCTTCTCACTACCTTATAATTGGGGCCTTTGCACTTTTCTCTCTGGTTAGACATAAAACATAATAGGTCACTGCAAAGACTTGTCCCCCAACTCTTTTGTAGAGCACCAGAACGTATTACCACTATCTAACTCTTTTGGTACACATTATCCAATCTCCCACTACCTACCCCTCAACACTTCTCAGCCTCTAGTAATCACTGTTAAACATTTAGATTAACTTTTAAAAACATACATGCATAAAAACATGGAGTTTGACTTTTTTCTCTTAATGTAATACCCTCTAATTCTACCCTATTTGCTGTAAATGATGAAATATCATTCTTTTGTGGCTGAATAATATTCCATTATATACAACTGTGTGTATATAGCATAGCTTCTTTATCCTTTCATCCACTGATGGCATCTGGGTTGATTTCATATCAGCTACTGTGAACAGTGCATCCATGAATGTGGGTGGCAAGTATCTCTTTTATATGCTGATATCATTTCCTTTGGAGATATACCCAGAAGTGGATTATATAGTAGATCTACTTTTAGTGCCTCCATCTGTTCTCCATATGACTGTATTAGTTTGCATTCCCATCAATAATGTATGAGAGTTTCCTCTCACTCAAATCCTTGCCATCATTTGTTTTTTGTTTTTTGTTTTTTGTTTTTTTTTTTTGGTGATGACCACTCTAACTTTGGTGAGATAGTATTTTTTGAGTCTTATGGCACTGATGGCTAATTAAGTTGAGGGATTTTTTTTCCCATGAATTTGTTGGCCTTTTGAATTTATCCCTTTAAAAATAGACATGCAGACTAGTGGAACAGAATACATTCAGAAATAACCCTATGTACTTACAGGCAAATGATTCTCAACAAAGGTGCCAAAAACATATGTTGGAGAAAGGAGAATGTCTTCAATAAATAGTGCTGGAAAAACTGGATATTCACTAGGAGGGGATTTAAATTTGACCTCTATTTCTTGGTATGAAAATAAACTTGAGGATTGGGGTTGTAGCTCAGTGGTAGAGCACTTGCCTGGCATGTGGGAGGCCCTGGTTTTATCCCCCATAACACAAACAACAACAAAAAATGACAATGAGAACCGAATGGGTAAGAAACTCAAATGTAAGATCTGAAACTATGAAACCACTAGAAGGAACCAGAGAAAACATCTTGTGACATTAGTATAGGCAATGACATTTTTCATAAGACCCCCAAAATACAGGGAATAAAAGTAAAAATAGACAAATAGGATTAGTCAAACTGAGAAGCTTCTATGCAGCAAACTTGCCATAGAGGGAAGAGACAGCCTGCAGAATGGGGGAAAATTTTTGCAAACGATGAATGTGACAGAAAGTTACTATATGAAATATACAAGAACTTAAAATACTCAATAAGAATAGCCACATAAACAACAACATCATCAATACAAAGTACTCCACAAATAACCCACTGTGATGCCAGGGCAGATTTGTTGCTCAGAAGAGCAGATTCTGAAGAGAAGGGGACTTTGGACTACTCCATTCTGACAGGGCAGAAGGGGACTCCAAAATGACCCAGTTGCTCTCTGGCTACCTCTGCATTGCGTTGTGGACCAGGGTTACTCAGTCAGGGTCACTGTGATTTCAGCTGATCTTCTAATTAGTGGCCTAAGTGAAATATATTTCACTTATATATTCCCTAAGATGATGCTGATGTTGTGAAGTGAAAATGACAAGGTTCTTTCTCTGTGACTGGGATGAAGTGTGAGAATTTGGTTTGAATCTACGGTGAACTACCACATCCAGAAACGTGATTGGTGGGTGGTTGGAGGCCTCCACTTCCTCCTCAGGGAGCACATTTATATTAGTACCATTTTGCATGGGAGGGTGGTAATTTGTCTCAAATAACTTGGAGGTTTTCCCTGGGTGTGGAAGTTGGTATTTCTGATGTCACTCTTAAGCTAATCACCTGATGATGCTTAGCAGGCAGTTGGGCTCCTGGTTCTGAAGCCTGGAGCAGAGGTCTGAGCTGTAGCTCCAGATTGAGGTGAAGAGAGGAGGAAGGGAAGTGTCAGGTTCTAGTTGGTGGCTTGTCAGTCTGGCTGTGTGGTGCCATCACTGGCTGAGTTGTGAGCCTTGCCAGCGCCCAGTCTGATACAGACATTTAAGAAAACAGCTCTGCTAATTTTTTTTTTAAGGTGGACACAATATCTTTATTTATTTATTTATTTTTTATGTGGTACTGAGAATCAAAACCAGTGGCTCATGCATGCTAGGCAAGTGCGCTACCACTTGAGCCACATCCCCAGCCCCAGCTCTGCTAATTTTAACCAAGATTCATTTTTGGACTTTTGACTTCTGGAACTTCAAGAAAATAAGCTTATTTTGTTAAGTTAAAAAAAGTTGTCAGACCTCTGGCCAGTTATGTTTTAGCCTCAGTTTCTTCATCTGTAAAATGAGATTCTGGCCCCTTTGCAATTTTGTGATCTGTTGTGAATTGATGGTTTATTTTTTGTCTCCTCTTCATGACGTGATGCCCACTCTTTCCCCTTCCCTCATCTATATGTTTTCCTGATGGGCCAGGAGAGCAAGGCAGCAACATTTTATTTGCTTATCCTGAAGATGTGAATTGAAATGGAGCCTTAAATTGTCTAATTCTGAATCTGTGAGTGGATCAACTAAAGGGGGAGCCTCCAAACACTGAGTCAAAAGACCATGCTAAAATGCTACATCCTTACCACTATTCTGCAAACTTATAGTTTAATGGGGCAAAAATAATTGCATCTATGTTTCTAGCACATTTCATGAGTGCTTTGCCTCATGGATTTACCAAGATTTTAATCTAGAACAAATCTCTCTTGGTTTTTCAGAAGATCCTCTTTATAGCTTGAGTTAAGTATGTTTTTATGTAACAAAAACCTTGTGTGCATCTTCTAATATGTTGCCAGAGTGAAACAAATTGCACTTGGTGTTTGATTGGTGGTGGTTTGAGTTCATGAAAAAAGGTAAGATAAAGAAAAAGCACATAGCAAAAGCAACAGAGGTTGTGTAACTCATTAAACTATGTTTATGGGTTTACTTGTCAGAATTTTGTAACAAAATGGTTTTTCTGGAGTCTGTTTATCAGTATTTGTCACTAATTAGTGCCTACAAATTACCCTTTTATGGGAGTCATGTCATCCTGGTGTCTTAATAATCAGAGCTGTAACTGCTCACGTGCTTTGCTGTTGTTAGGTTTTGCTTGTGCTTTTCTTTCTGGTGCATCTCATGGTTCCCTCTCTTCCCCAAAGATTTCCAACAACTGTGACTCCATTTTCATGAATGGGAAGGAAATGAAGAGTAAAGTGGACACGATAGTAAACTTCACCCAGCAGCACTTCACTTCCCAGGTGGAAGTCACTGTCTGGGCGCCCCGACTCCCCTTGCAGATTGAGATCTCAGACACAGAGCTGAGCCAGATAAAGGGTTGGAGGATCCCGGTGGCCTCCAACAGAAGGTGAGGACCATACCACAGTGGGTTACAGTGGTCTGTGCTTGGGGTTCAGATAAGTCTGACTTGGGACTCACTCACATTTTAGTATTAACACCTTCTAGAGTAGTTGTGAGGATTCAGTGAGATGATAGGTGTGCCTAGCATGGGGCCTGGCATTGGCTCAGCTGTTTTCCATCCCTATCTCACTCCCATTCATTCTTGTGTTTCTCTTCCTTAGTCTCCCTGCTCATGGATCTTGGTTATTTCTCATGGACACAATGCAGGGATTAAGACTGTGAGCTCTGGAGTGAGGCTGACTGAGTTTTAAACCCTGGTTTTCCCACTTAAACTCTGTGAACTTGTGGCTTCACCTGTCCATTCCTCAGTTTCTTTATCTGAATTGAGAATAATATTACTGAAAAGTTGTCCCAAGAATTCAGTGATGTGATGCGTACTCCAATAGAGTTAATTCTAAAGATGAACTGCTTGCTCTCCAAGATTCCCATCACCAAACACTAATCTGATAGGGTGGTGAGGGGACTTCAGAGTAATAGCTACAAACAACTGATCAATGGAGAGTACCCTGGTGGGACAGACCCATCAGATAAGCCATTTGAGAACAGAACATTCTCCATAGCCAATAGCATAGTGGAAGTGGGAGGGATTTGAAGGTGTGAACATTTGCAAGGGGTGTTGCTGGCTTTGAAGATGGACTGAGCCATATTTCAAGAAGAGAGGGTGACAGTATTTAGGAGCTGGGAGTAGCCTGAGGATGTGCTCCAGTCAGAAAATGGGGGCCCCAGTCCTTCAACAAAAGGATCCAAATAACCTGCAACAACCAGACAGATCCTAGAGGTAGGCTCTTCCCTCACATCTGCTCATCAGGGTCAAGGCCAGAAACAGGAGAAAAAAGGTCAAGGTTGGCCTGAGTGGCAACAGGGAGGTGGTGATGGTGCTTAGAATGTGAGAGGAGCATCCTGGGGAAATCACTCACTGCACAGACAACTGCAGGGCTGGTAGAAATCTAGACTTCAGAATGCTGCCACTTAGGGCCTCGAGGGAATTGAGGAAGGCCGATCCTTTCTAGGAGGCTGCAGAGTGCTCAGCAGAGCTAGGTACTGCCTAGGTATGTGGAAAGCAAGTGAAGGTGGCTGTGGCTGAGGAGGTGATGGGTGTGCACCTTGGAGTCTTCTTGCTACGTATGGTAAAATGCAAGAGGAGGGGTAAATGGAGGCAGGATTGATTAAAAAGAACAGAATCTGAGGATGTTGAAGTTTCTAGCATCACTAGATGGCCAGCAATGGGAAAAGCAAGAGACTCCCTGTTGGAAAAGTGGGCCCTTCAGCAGAGGCGAGGATGGGACTCAAGACTCTTCCCTGAAACCCAAAGGACAGGCCAAGAGCTGACTGCCTGTGTGGCTTCTTGATTTTGGCTCACCCTCCACCTCTTCCAGGGCTGTGCATTCTGCCTTTTGGGCAAAACTAGCAGGCAAGGAGTGGATACCCCATTGTATCCAAAACAGATCACCTGGGCTCAAAGCCCAAGTAGCCATTAGAGCCAAAGCTGAGAAAAGCCCATCAGCACTTGTGCACTAAAACAGAACAAAGTTATTAAAACAGGTTTTAGTAGGATCCAGGGTTTTCTATCATAATATTCAGAATGTGCAGTAGAAAATTGAGAATCACTTGTTATACCAAGCAGGGAGAAAAAAACAAAGCTGTCAGTGAGGAATTACAAATAGCCCCCCCAAAAAAAAAATTAAAAAATCTCAGCAAGCACATGTACTCATCATAAAGAAGAAGATGTAAATCATAGGACTGAAAAAGAGAGTAACTGTCACTGGGGCTGTCAGAGGATCAAGTCACTGGAGGGCAGACAAAAGAATTTACTCAATATGAGTAAGAGAGAAGTAGGTTGGGAACAAGTGAATAGAGCTTCAGGGACTTGTGAACAATGACAAGAGATCTTAAGTTCTGTAATTAGAATCTGAGGAGACAGGAAAGGGTATAGGGATGAAACAATATTTGAGAAATAGTGGATGAAAATTTCCCAAATTTGACATAAGACACAGCTTATGGATTTGAAAAGTTGGGAAATCACAAAAGTGACAAATCCAAAGAAATCCATGCCAAGGCAAATAATAATTAAGCTTTTGAAACTTAGAAGACAAAGGAAGAATCTTAAAAACATCCTGATATCACACTAATTTGAATGAGGATAAATTTCTCACCTGAGACCAAGGAGGCCAGAAAGACATGGCACATTTTTCTAGTGGTGAAAGCAAAGAACTGTCAGTCCTGAATCTATATCTGGAAAAAGTATTCTTCAAGAATGAAGGGGAAATAAAGACTTTCTTACATGAAGAGAGACAAAATTTATTTCCAGGAGACCTACCCTCAAAGAATGGCTGGTGGAGCTTCTCCAAAGAAAAAGAAAATGATAACTGAAAAAGATTTGGAACTTTGAAAAGGAAAAAAGAATGTCAGAATCAGTGAAATTTAAATAGGATAGAAGTCTTCCTGAATTCATGAATTTCTTAAATTATATTTGACAATCATATTTGGTTGAAACAAAAACTTAGGACCTCATCAATGTGGTGCTTAAAGCACATAGAGGAAGTCTTTAAAACAATTGTTTGTGAAAGCAGGGAGGCCAAGGAACCTAAATGGAATTAAGGTGCCTACCTTCCAAGTGGTCAAAATTTGTTACCAGGCCAAAATAAGTTATGCATGGAGGTTAAATTGCACACCCATGCATGTATACAGGCACAAGTGACTCTAAAGTTGGTGAGATCTGAATGAGCTCTGTGTGTGAAAAGCCAATTGCTTGGTTTTGGTATTGTCCTCTCATTACAAACATAGTCACTTTGCAGTACTGGGTAATGAGTGTATGGGATCTCTCCATACTTTTTTTTTTCTTTTGGTGAATTTGTAATTATTTCAAAATTAAAAGTTAAAAGAATTAAGAGAGTACAGTTTATCTTAATCTAACAGAACTTTTTTATTTCAATAATTCAGAACTTCTAAAAGTTCATGTATTTACTGACAACTTTTATCATACTGCCGCCTTTTAATGAAGTGTAAAATATACTTTATAATGCACTTCTTTCAGTTTTATCCACTTAATTAAGGAAAACTTCTCATCACTAGCACAAAAAAGACAGCTGGTATCATTTATTATAAAATAAATTGTATCAAAAATTAATATAAATAAAACAATGTTTTAAATTTCTGAGTAGATGCTGTCTCTCTATGTGTCTTTGTTAAGTATCAGGACAGCATTTAAAGACTTTGTAGCATTGAACAGAAACAGTTCTGGTGATTTATTCTAATGGACTCAAAAATAGAATGGGAATGACTTTTCAGTATGTCACAATATTTTTAATGCTATGTCCCTTTCCCTCTGAAGGCATCTCTCTTACCCATAAAGATCTTTACTTCTCGCTTCAGGAAACTGGAATTGCTGGTCACAGTGCTGGCTCAAGGAGGCAGATTGACCTATTGTGAATAGCACATATTTCAGAAATCAAATGGAACTGGATGCAAGCCTGCTAGTTAGCAGTTGTCACGTGTTTTAGTCAGTTTGCGTCACTGAGATTAGAAGACCTGACAAGAACAACATAGAGAATGACAAGTGTATTTCAGCTCATGGTATCAGAGGTTCAGTCCATGGACAGCATACTCCATAGCTCTGGGCCAGAGGTGAGGCAGACCATCATGTCAGAAGGGCAGGGAGAAAGAAAGCAGCTCAGGACGTGGTAACCAGAAAACAGAGAGAGCACCACACTCAGCAGGGACAAAATATAAACCCCTAAAGCCTACTCCCAGTGACCTGCCTCCTACAACTACACCCCACTGCCTACAGTTACCACCAGTTAATACACATCAGTGGATTAATAGGTCACAGGTCTCATAATCTGATTTTTTCACTTCTGAACATTCTTTCATTGTTCCGTACATGAGCTTTTGGGAATGCCTCAGATCTAAACTGTAACAAACATGTTAACCACTGTAAGCCTTTTGTCATAGCCACAGTGAAGATGAGGTTAGTTGTAGAACCAGTGAGGATGCACACAGGACAACCAGATTTGGCTTGGCCCTGCCTCTGCACATGATCAGTTACATGGCCCCTTTCTTATCCACATGATCAGGATAGCAGTTCAACTTCAGTCTTCAGGTTTTGTGAGGAATGAATGAGTTAAACGTGTGGCTGTTGTAAAGTCAGGTGTCATTGTGGGGAGACTAGGCCCATAAGTGTAACAACAGTACATAGGAATTGCTGTCATTTCATCCCCTGATGTATTCCTTCTCACTGGTGGTCACAGACTAGGCAACAGCCATGAATCAAAGTCCTCTCCTATGAGGCCACAGGAGAGGTTCTTCTTTAGGGGAAGGTTCTGGAATTGCAGAACCAGAGGATTTCTCTGGGTGGGCTGTGGATAGATGGAGAGCATGTGCCAGGATTGAAAGAAGGGCTAGAGCCTTGGTGAAGGAAAGCAAAAGCCAGAATGGGCGAAAGGAGAGATCCACTCACAAGTTTTACCAGTAACAAGAGCAGCTTTGCTCCCAGAGCAGTACTTGTGGGGAGGGCAGGATGTGCCAGGGGAGAGTACTCTTTCACCTCAAGGGCCTAAGCAGGAGGAAGCTGCTTCTGTGGAGTCCACTGGCCCAGGCCAGTGAGGAGTGGGAAATGAGAGCAAGCCAAGCCTACTGGCTCCTGGTTTATCTTTGCAGTTCCTAAGGGGCTTTTCCAGTGTCTTCACACCTTGATGTCCTTAGTCCTTGATCTTTATACTCCCAAAGGGGAGGGACAGGCAGCCATTCTTATTTTCATTTTCAGCATGAGGTACCTGAGCCCATAGGAGAGCAGAGCACCTGGCTCAAGGCCCAACAGGGAGTGCAAGCAGGAATCCAGACAGCTCCTGTGTCTCAGGACCTCGCATTTCTGCTTCAGAAGCCACAGTCTTGCTTCATTCCCACATGGGGAATCATATTTTGATGCCCAGTTTCCAGAAGGCAAAGAGCAGAGGCTCCATTTCTGCCTGTCTGGTCTGGAGTCTCCTGTGGCAGTGGACCAGGGAAGCCAGGGTGCACTTGTTGTCCACCTTCTAAGTGTGAAGCAGCCTGTGTGGCTCACGGTGACTGCTGAAAAGGTATTGAATGAATTAACTGCTGAAAGTTGAGTGAATCAATGGATGAACTGATTTGGCCTGAGAAAAGCCACTTTATTTCACTCTGCGCCGTCACCTGGACTCTAAACCAGGGGCACATAACACTCATTCCCAACAAGGATGCTTACTCTGTTGTGGTCTGTTTGTGTTCAGGCCCACCCGTGAGAGTGAAGACTAGGAGGACGAGGAGAAGAAGGGATGAGGCTGCTCCCTGCAGTACCAGCATGCCCTGGTGCGCGTCCTCACCCAGTTTGTGACTGAGTCATCTGACTTGGGTCAGCTGACCTACATGTTGGGCCCAGACTGGCAGTTTGACATCATTGACCTTGTGACAGAGTTCATGAAGGTGGAGGAGCCCAGAGTCGCCCAGTTACAGGATGGCAGGACCCTGGTTGGTTGGGAGCTGGGAATCACCACTGTTCAGGTACACGAGGTTCATGTTTTGCCACCTCTCCAACACCAGTACCTGCTGATGGTGCAGGAAAATGCTGCCATGCAGGGGTGTGCACATATGTGAGGGTGATTGTGCAAATGTGCAGATACCGAGTCTGCCTGTAACAGAATCATGAGAAGCAATAGAGTATTCACCAATTTTAATAACCTAAACATATTTTGTATTTTAGAGAGAGTTGAGAAAAATGCCTGATCTGTTTTTACCAGAGAAAGCTAAATGAAACACATAGTGTAAGTCACCCTTTTCCCGATATGACACACATTTTTTTTTTAATCTGTACTAGGAGGTGGTAGAACCTCTGAAAGCAAATTTCTCCTCAACTTTGACTTTTAGCCATTTAGCTACATTATACCTTTAACAGTAGGCAAAGATTTTTTAAAGCATGTATTTGGCTATAAATCACAAAGAAACTATAGTTAAAAGCTCTCTATTTTCATCATACTAATAGTAAAATAGTTTCTAACTGATTTTGGCAAGATTAAAAAAGAAAAAGTCACAGATTGTTTTATTTTTTGCAAATTTAAAATGTTACTACTTCTAGTTAATTATGTCTTATTTTAGGTGTTGCCAAAGTTAATTTTCGACAAAGTTTAATTAAATATGTAACATTCTATATTCTTGTCTATTTCTGTGTAATATATTACCACCAATTTAACATTTCAAGACAACAGTAGTGTATTAAGTTATATTCTGTGGGTACACAGTCCTGGTAGGTGGGCTGGTTCTATGCTCAGGGTTCCTAAGGCTGAGATGCAGGTTCTGGCTGGGCTTGGCCCTTAATCTTGTAGTTTTGGGAACTCATTGGCTTTTAATCTCATTCAGTTTCTTGGAAGAATTTAGCTCTCTTATAGTTATAGCACTGAGGTCACAGTTTTCTTACTGTCAGCCAGGTGTTGCCCTATCCTCTAAGAGGACCCCTCGATTCCTTCTCACATGATCCCTCTCTCATCAGTAATGGCTGGATTCAGTCCTTCTCACACTTAGAGTCTGAATTCTCCTGCTACCAGCTGGGAAAACGCACTCTGCTGTTAAGGGTTCCTGTATAATTCTGGAGACCCTTGTTTTAGAGCCAGCTATGCCATATAACAGTGTGATTGTAGAGTGCTTTCTCATTGTATTTTAAGGTTAAGGTCAACATTTAGGGGGACTGTTCTAGAAATTGTGCCTTTGACATATTCCTGTCCTGGTTTAAGTCTCCCATGGTTGCACATTAGATGGTAAAGTGGTAGGAATGGCTCCTTAGGACATGACTATTTCCTGCCCCACTTTAACTGTTCATCCAGTTATCCCACAGTGGTCCACACAGTGATCATATTGTCCCATGATAGGCATCTAACCTGCCTATTGGAAGGGATGTGAGCAGGAGAAAAGGGCTGAGCACCATTTTCTTCAAAAGAGTTGACCACAGGCCACTGCTTTCAAAGCCTGAATGTTGGTTGTTGGGAAAGCGCTACTCTTTGAGTGCTGAGTACCAAGGCAAGCAATTTGAGTTATTGCCTATAACTTAAAACAAGCTTATCTCAGAAAATACACTGTTGTTATCATGGCATGAATTCCAAGAAAGAAAGTGGATTAAGGTGACCTTTATAAAACTCCTTCAAGTGCTAAGTTTAGTTGGACAATGGCAGGATACCTATGTAAGCAGTCTTCCTGTGTGCACTCTGTAGAGCACTGCAGAGTCTCCCGAGGCCCCGCCAGCTCCAGGACTTGAAATTGTCATGTGGGCAGAGACCGCGCTTTCTCACTTACTCCCCAGGTCCTCTCACCTCTCTCTGACTCCATCCTGGCTGAGAAGACAGTGATTGTCCTGGATGACCGCATCACCATCGTGGAGCTGAGCGTTCAGTTGGTGGCTGGCTTGTGTCTCTTCCTGCAGCCTCACAGGGTGGACCGAAGGGTCATCGTCTCCACGGTGGCTGCCCAGGATGTCCTCCAGGCCCCACAGCAGGTGAGAGCCTGGAGGCCTGTGCCCTAGTCCATGGTCAGCTCCTCTCCAGGTCGTTTTGTCATACACAGAGGGTCAGCAGGGTCTTGCAGCCCCTCGAAGCCCCTTGCTGTTCTTGGAGCTGCTCCCGCATCTCCCCCACCACATTGGGTCTAGGAAAGCGTGTAGAGATGGAGGCTCATTTCCTCCACCATTTGTTCTCCAGAAGGATAACCTGTGATAGCACAGTCTGCTGTTGGACTGTGAGCTGAGGGCCATGTTTTTTTACCTTGGCCAAACCAAATGGGTAATTTTTGATACTGCATCTTGCTAAGATGCTGAGACTGGCCCTGAACTCATGATCCTCCTGCCTCAACCTCCTGGTTGGCTAGTATTACAGGTGTGCATCACTGTGCCTGGCTGTTGGAAATCATTTATAAAGATAACCGAGGCACTAGGCCGTTCAAGCAGTACAACTTCATAATCCATCGTTTACCAAGAAATTTACCAGAGTGCGTTTTGCTTCATCAGCATTGGCTTCCTAATAAAGAAGGTTCAAAGCGATATTATCTTTAGCAGTAGCCTGATTAGTTGCACCTAAAATTGATTCAGATAAATTGCCTGATCTTTCAAAGTGTTTTTAGAAAGGTCAAAGTCAAATTCTTTGATATGGCATGCAGTAAATTAATTTACGCTTTAGTGCATTCATGAAAGCTTATTATTTATTTCTTATACCAGTGGAGCTCCTGCAGATTATTGATGCCAGTTCAAGGCATGACAAGAACTGGTAAAGATTATAAAACAGAAGATTTTTTTCTACATATACTTAAAAGCGTTTATATAAAAAATCTTGCTTATGTTGTAAACTTGAAGGCAGCTGATCATGCTTTGATTTCGTTTCCTTCAGGAAGCCATAGTCAGTTCTTGGATTTTGTTCAGTGATGGCTCCATGACACCTTTAGACATTTATAATCCCAAGGATTTTTCAATAACTGTCTCATCATTGGATGAAATGGTGGTGTCTGTCCAGTCAAACTTGCAGTCCCAGTGGCCGGTTGTGGTTGCAGAGGGCGAAGGACCAGGACCCCTGATAAAGTTGGAGATGATGATCAGAGAACCTTGCCAGAAGACCAAGAGGAAGAGTGTTCTTGCTGTGGGTAAAGGAAGCCTCAAGGTCAGGTTTGCACCAGGCATGGAGGAGGAGCACCGAGGAGGCAGCAATGACATTGAGGGCATGAACTGGGAATACAAAGATCACCTGAGCAACTCCATAGAGCGGGAAGGGAGCCAGGAGTGAGCAGTCCAGGAGTGGCTCCAGCGTGGGGGCCCTGCTAGCCCAGAGGACAGGACCAACAGGAGCACAACCCTGCCGCTGCCTGGGGAGGGGAAGGACAAAAAGCTACTTAAGAGTGGTGGTGCAGATGCCTTCACCAGCTTCCCCACCCAGGGGAAGTTTCCAGAATCCAGTAACCCTAGTGACCTTACAGTGGCCTCCAGGGGCTTGACAGACTTGGAGATCAGCATGTACACCCTGCTCTGCATCTTCTGCCTGGCCATCCTGGTCTTCCTGATCAACTGCGAGGCGTTTGCCTGGAAGTACAGACACAAAAGGCTTGCGGTGAGCGAGCAGGGCAACATACCCCACTCCCATGACTGGGTCTGGCTTGGGAATGAGGTGGAGCTTTTGGAGAACCCAGTGGACATCACACTCCCCTCAGAGGAGTGCACGACCATGATAGACAGGGGGCTGCAGTTTGAGGAGAGAAACTTCCTGCTGAACGGAGGTTCCCAGAAGCCCTTCCACAGTCAGCTGCTCAGACCTTCTGACTTTGTCTATGAGAAAGAGATAAAAAATGAACCTGTAAACTCTTCTGGCCCGAAGAGGAAGAGGGTCAAGTTTACTTCCTACACCACCATCCTCCCTGAGGATGGGGGCTCGTACACCAACTCCATCCTGTTTGACAGTGATGACAACATCAAGTGGGTCTTCCAGGACATGGGGCTGGGGGACCCACAGGACTTTAGAGACTATATGGAAAGACTGCAGGACCAGATGTAAACTCCTTTCTTATGTTGTATTCACCTTTATGCCTTCTGTTTTCTGAACGGTGGAGCAGTGAGTCTGATCAGCAATAGGGTGACTTCACAAAGCTGAGTTCGTGGAGGTCTGGAGGGAGCCCTTTCTAAGCATGTTTCACAGGCCTGGAGAGTTACATCAGCTGGGTTTTAAGCTGGGAAATGCTTCTAAAACAGCTACATGTAGGGACTGGAGGAATTCTAAGACAACAGTTTTTCCTACAGCCTGGTACCAGCTCAATGCAGGTAGAGTAAACCCGACCCCACAGACATTGTTAGTCATCTCATGGGCGAATGGCTGTGTATAGAGAGGAGAGATTTGGATGTTGATTTTCCTGTTCCTAGACCTTTTAAAGCACAGTAGGCAGGTACAGCCCGTGGCCTGGGTTTGGACACACATGAGAGGTGACTGAATGTAGCTTTCCTTATTTGTTAGGAGCACTGCTCAGTATTTTTATATACATTTCCACGTGCACCTGTTCCTTTGACCTCTGGAATTTTTTTTTTGAAACACGAAGAGAAGAAATTTCAGTCTTTGAGATCTGTGTGATTTACAAATGAGTTTTATTCCCTGGGATTTGCCCGCGTCACGTCATTTCCTGGATCTCCATACAGGATGTCAGGTTTTTCAAGTTTTGAGCACTTCTTTCTTTAGTGATAGCATCTAAGAAGCTTATTCTCACTTTCTTTTTCCTACCTTTAGCTGTTGAACTTTCTCGTGTATGACTGGGACAGGGGTTTTGCTTAAAATGTTGATATCCAGTGAGGGAGGGTCATCTCTTTACATTTTTCTATGTGAAGTTTAAAACAACTTGGAGGAAAGTTGTGAACACACAAATTTATTTTTGTCCTCTGTTTGCTAAGAATCCTGGGGAGCTCCTGGAGTACACTGGTGAGGGCAGAACTCCCCCAGGTAGCAGTGATTATGCAGGTTCTTTGTAGTCAACACAATGTACCATCCAAACTGAATCCAAAGGTAGAATCCATCTACATTTGCGCTGAAGGGAAATTGCCCAGGAAATAGCTTCTAATTAAACTTTCCATTTTACCAAAAAAAAAAAAAGAAAATTCAATGATGTTTCAATTTAGCAATACATATAAATTATCCATACATAACCAACTTCACAGGTGTGCATTTGTGGGAAAAACAATGGGTTCGCCCCAGAATTCACAAAAATAAATGACTGTTCCAGAGCCCAAGAAGCAGCTACTATGAACAAACTATAGCTATTGAAAAATCAAAGTGCTAAGAGGAAAAAAGTGATTCTTGTATAATTTTTAAATAAAAATATTTAGACTCATCATGAATCATCATCTCAAAGCAAGAATTTCAGATTAGCAAAATGCGACATTTTTATTTAATAAGATGCTATAGGTGGAAAAGCAGACACTGGACTAATCTGTCTCATTATGAGTTAACTGAGCCATTTGCATCCCTAAGAAATGGAATTTGAAAGGCCCAAAGTAGGAAGCATGTGCAGCAAGTCACCCTTACTCCCAGTGGCTGACAACTGAGCTATTCAAAAGAGAATTGTTTTCATTCAATTGCTCTCTTATTTTAGATTCTCATGCATGGGAACTTGACAACTCAGCCTCTTCTAGCCATGAAGCAGCAGCCAGAAATTTCTCCTATATCTCTTGCATGCCACAGACAGGGCTGAAATTGCAGGTGGTATAGTGGTGACCTCAGAGGCTGGTATTGGATTGGTTTTATAAGTATTTAAAATGACACTTAAGAGCTGAAGCCAGGGACTGCAGAGAGCTTCAACTTAACTGGAGAATGAAGCAGAATACCTAGGCCTTAACTGCAAAAGGAGTTTGCAGGACAGCTGGTGCCTTTTAGGAAGAGCTCCCTGGTTAGCCAGTGGCCTTTCAGAGGGCTTAGTGGGAAGGTAGCACAGAACAACTCTGAGGACAGAAGAGAGTTCATGGTTGATGGACGCACAGCCAAGCTATCCAGGAAGTCTGGCTCCTTTTAGGACATGTTTTCAGTTCCATCTTGTTTTGGAGCTTCAATATCAAAGAAATAATGGAGGTACTTTCTGAAAGTGAGGAGTGTGAACTGAAGGGGAGGAGTTTACTCAGCAGGCTGCCTCCCAACCACTGGCAAATCGAGACTTTGGTGGGGGCATAGTTTGGGAGAAATTGCCATTGTTGTGGGGAGCATCACTAAGGAACATACAAATCAGAACCTTTCCTGAGGTGGGAACATGGGGCAGGGACCGAGAGCAAACAGGGAGTATTGGGTTGTGCCAGATCAGCCTAAATGGAGCTAGAAGCTGACCATGATCCTGAAGAAGCTTCTGGTGGACAACACAGACTCACCCAGCATGAATCAGCACCCATATAGTCACCTGTGCTCCTTCACGTTAGAGCTCAGTTAGTTCAACATGGAGGAAGTCAAATGGAAGGTCATGGGAAAGGGTCCCTTTTACCATATAATATCCACTCACAAACACACACACATATGTACACGTGTGTGTGCTTGAAGCTGAAGAGTCAAATGTAGACCATTTAGTGGGACTCAAGAGTGACAGTTGTTTTCAACTGTGGCATGGACACCTTTCATTGAAGTATTTTATGCTCCTATTTACTGCATAGTATAAACCATGGGTTAGATCACCTTGTTTTCCAGCTAGTCAGCCACAGCTATTAAGCACTACACCTCAAGATACCTGAACCCAAACGGGAACAACATAAACTATTAAGCCTTGAACTCCAGTTTCCAGTCACCATGCTTTCACCTGTCTTCATTCTCTGAATTTTCATGGTTGAGATATTCAGATCCTGGGGCTTGATGAATAACCTAGCCTCAGGTTGTCAAGGGCTGCCAAGTCCCCTTTTTCCCCATAGAGTGGCATGCTCAGAATCCTCCTAAAGGAGGAACCTGCAGGCTGTGGACATTGGTCGCAGGCAGGAAGCTTGAGATGTGAGCTGAGGATTACTTGGCTTGGAGCAGTTGAAGATGTGCAGCCACTGTCTCCAGGTCCCGGTGTTCCTCTTTCAAGTCCAGAGTACAGGGACCAAGAAGCAGCTGCCAGACCAAAAAGCCTGCTTTTAAACATAGGTGTGCTGCATTTGAGAGAGCAAGAAGAGGAAGAAAAAGATCCCACAAACCCCAGAATACTCTGTGTACCAAGAGAAGAAACATCACCTTCCTAGCTGTTGCACACACTGGCCAGGGTAAATTCCCAGCCTACAATAATCCTCCATATCTACACAGAAAGTTTCGATTTATGCACATGAATGCAGTGAAAACATGGATTGGTGTTTCTGTTCCATCGCCATATCTGGAGATATGTACTTGCTGATTTTTAAATTTTAAGAAGTCCACCTTTGTGTAAATTGATCAGCTTTTTAGAAAGGGATCTTTCTAATATTGGCAAATTGAGACCATAGTAAAAGTTTTGTCAGCGAAGATCCATTCAGTCCACTGAGGGTGGCTTCATCTGAATCCTTCATGCCACTGGCATCATTGGGCTTTCTACTCTAATCATCTTAAAAATTATCTTAATTCTCCATTCTGGTCTCTGTAAATGACACCTCAGATGGTTTACAAACTTAGTAACCTTCCTCTCAATTAAAATTACATATGTGTTCTGTGACATACATCACCTGTATGTAAAGGGACAGGTTGGAAGGTGGAAAAGCTATGCTGAAATGTGGATATCAGGTATTTTTGTATGTAATATAGACATTACACTGAAACTCTGAGAGGTGTATCAGAATAAACACATTTACTCTTCATTACTTTTGGATCTTTCCTTTTTCCTGGAAATATTTCAGAAATAAAGTGACTTCACTTTTCCAGCATAATGGTATATTCTAACCACAGGGTAATTCATCGTTTTTAACATGAAAGTAAACATTTAAACATTCTTCAATTGTTTCATTATTTTACCTACATGATCCTTTTCTAGTTTCAACTTGTATATGATTGGCTATATTTATAGATACATATATTTTTCTTTTCAGCCAGAGATTGTAACATCCTTGATGACGTAATAAATGGACACCACAACGAAATATTCCCTAAAAGTCAAAGATGACATTGAGATTTAAAAATTTTTTCCATTTGTTTTCCTAACAGGCTTTGGAAACTTTCCAGATATCTTATAAAGAGGACTCATTTCTCATGTCTCTGTTGAGGGTCAGACAACCTTGAAATCAGGGCTAAAGTGCAAGGTGCAGTGGGTGTTTCGTAGTGTGATAACTGGCCACCCTCTGGCTTTCCCTGGTCAGTGACTTGGTTTTGTGGATGCATTTGGGCAGTAGCTTTGCATGGGCTTGAGCCTGGGTTCTGAGGATTCAGACAGAAGCTCTAGAGATGCAAATGAGACACAGAACAGCAGGGGCTTCTGCTTACAAGATGAGGTAGCTGGTTCATTTGAGGGACTGGTGGGTGTGTTGGCCAAGTACCTAAGGCTGCAAGTGCATTTCTTGAAACTGCCAGTGTTATCTTTGGCACTTTGGCAAATACTACCCATTGTTCTCATGGTGCATGTGAGTGTCTCAGGCAGTAATTTGGCATGTCGTAAATGTTTCGTGCCACACCTGGTTTCTCATCAGACACTTCAGACCCCTGTAAATGCTGGCTTGTGAAATGTAGGCTGTGAGGTAGTTGGCTTGTGAAATCTAGGCTGTGAGGTAGCAGGCTTTCTTGCTTATTTATAAAATGTTTGGCTCATTTAGCAGCAAATGAGACAAAAAACTTTGCTAGGTGTACAAACCCACCCCCCATCAGGATTACTTTTCAGTACTTGGGTAATTATTACCCAATAACAGCTTTCAAAGCTTCTTTCTCCTTGAAACATGGGAAGACTGAGCCACAGAACCTAGATATTTTATCCTAGAGCTCAGTGTGTCTGTTCACAGTTTATATCTCAAAAAGAGAAGGAACAAAAAAGAAAGTTTGAAATGAGATATGTAATACAGGGATCACTTTGTATTTAATTTTTTGTGCATATGAGCACAAAATGCAAAAACTGTATTTGAGTTTTTTAAAATATTAAAGTCCTTAATACTTGTTAGTTTCATTATAACTTTATACAATTTGGATAGGTAATGGAGTTTTTTGTTGTTTGCTTTTAGAAATTTCTAAAAGTATAAAAGTAGAGACATCTAACCTGGGTTACAATGTTTACAGACTGTTCCATGGTTCAAACAAGTAGGACACCAATGCTTTCCAGGTGGAAATTCAAGTTCATTCAGGAACATTATCTTCCAAGTTTAAGGAAGCAATAATGTTGTCAACTCAATGCTGAGCAACCTTCGTGTTCTATGAAACGTCTTCAAAATTTCTTTGGCTTTAATTGCTCCTCTTGGTCAGTTGTTCAGATGAAACATTGTCATTGTATGTTAAAGATTGAATCTCATTAAGATGCTTAAGAAACTGAGAAGACAATGGCTTTTTCATACATCTCCATCGCCCTCTGCAGTGATACTCTTTAGAGTTGAATGCTGCTTTGGAATTTGGGGTCTGTGTGATGCTGAATTTTTTTACCTGTTTGAAAATATTATGGTCCCTTCTTCATATCTGTAGTACTTGATTCCAGGTCCCCCCGAAGTTACAAAAATCTGAGATGTTCAAGTTCTTTATGTAAAAAAGGTATAGTAAGATTTGCCAGAACCTATACAACCCTCCTGTAGAGTTGAAATGATTTCTAGATTACTTATGATTCCTAACACAATGTCAATGCTTTGTAGATAGTTGTTATACTGTACTGTTTAGGGAATAATTACCAGGAATAAGTATTCATGTTTAGTACAGATGTATTTTTTTTTCTGAATGGGTTGATCTGGGTTGAATCAGTGGATGTAGAAGCTGTGGATATGAAGAGCCATCGCACTTCTTCAAGATGGCGGAACTCACTTTTGACTTGGCACTTTTTTTTCACCTCTTTCTACCAAAAGAGCACATGGGGTTTTCTACTTTCCATTCTAAGGTTGGAGCTGAAAGACCTTCTACTTTACTGTTACCTCTCCTGTAGGAATCTGACTCACTGAATGAAATAGCTTATGTTGTATTCACTTCACTCCAAGATGCTTTCTTAGAGAATGTGTCTTTTCTCCTGATCACAATCACTTAGGGTCTCCATTTTTCCTGTGTGTATTCCTAAATGGTACAAGCATTTCCATTCCATGAACATCGTGGGCTGACAGGAAGCACACCACTCCTGCACTCAGCATCCATATTGCCAATCTCCATGGGACACATCTGGAAACATGCAGTAGACCTTCCACCATCCCAGTTCTCCTGTGCAGTGAAGTGTTCCACAGCCACCAGTTCAGACACCAGAAGATGCCAGGACTGGCATATGTCCCTCCTCTTAGCACAGATCCAGTGGCTTCCTTCCTTAGTTGTCCTCCTCTGGAGCCTTGCTTTGGACTTACAGCAAGGGCAACAATTCAGAATTCAGAGTGGATTCTGAGAACAAACCCATTGTCCAGGGCTCCATTACAAGATATTCTAGGCCTTCTCCACACATCATTGTTGGTTTAAGCAAACATCAAAACTGAAAGGTAGGATCCGAGAGTGGAGAACTAAGGAAAGAAATGCTTGAGCTCAGAGGAAAAGACGTGAGACCCAGTGAGAAGCAGCACACCCACACGCTGAGCACCACACTGCAGGGCCACGCTCACAGGGGGCAGCTGCATCTCTTCTGTGGCCAATCATTTTTACAGTGCTGCTTCTCTGTGATAGATGTCTAGAGAGCATGATGTTACCTAGAGATTTAAACCTGTGTCCCCCTTGTCAGGCCCAGCCTCTGATGCCTCTTGTACAGTTGGACCCTTGGCTGTAGACCATAATGAGTGGCCAGACACACTAGGCCCAGTCAATTGTACATTCTGGGTGGTTTCCAGGCAGCAAATAGAAGAAATAATTTTTATCTGGCATTTGGAAAAAAAGGGTATTATCCCTTACTTTTCACTTTACTGAAATTGGATTCTTCATGCCAGATATTATGAACAGAGCATGCTGTTATCACCCTGTGCTTCTCTGACTCTTGGTTGTGTAATGTATTTATCCATTTCAATGGCCATGGCTTTTAGTACAACCTGTTGTGTATGTTCCACAGTGTACCTCACCATACCTGTAAAGGCACTTCCAAACATTTAAAAAATAAAAAAATAAAACATGTTGCATGATTTCTTGTTATAGTAAGACAATTAATTGGTAGGTTCCAGGAAAGGATCTCTTCAAAAAGACATTCCAAGGAAGATACTGAGAAATCCTCAAGTTGTACGTAGAGGTGGCTATAACTGCATTGTCATAGCTGTCATTGTCATGGACATCTATTGTCTGAGACCCTAAGAGTTAGAGAAAATAATGACTTATTTAAGTCTGAGAGAAAGATTCCAGGAGAAACAGGCTGCCCTTGAGCTCCAGGGAAAGTCTCGGGAACTTGATGAGTCCAAGTCTTGCTCATCACTGACATTCCCGAGTGGCCCTGAGTGTCTATAGCTAAGACAGGCAAATTCAGTTCTTGGAGTCCCTATTTCCATAAAGCTTACAAAGTTTAATTTTAATGAGAGAAAAAACTTTATTCAAATGTGTCCCTGCCAGACAGGGGCTGTTAGTTCTATGTATAAAACTGGAGACGCAGGAAAACTCACGCAGGCGCCAATTGCATTTAACTCGGGAACAACTAAAATACTTCTGTACATCGTGCCTCCAGGGCTCCACACATGTAGCCAGGGAAGGCACCCTGTTGTGCCACACTCCTGCCCTGTATTAACAGTTGGTTCCAATGTGTGTTGTCTGAGCTGGAGTCTGTAGAGAGGACCAACTGTGTGAGAATTCATTCAGCTTTAGAATACCCTCCACAGCAGGGTAAGGTTGATGTCAGGCAGCTGTGGCATGAGCATGAGCTCTGCCCATGTTCCCCGGCTCACTGTGATGCTCGCAGGTTCTACAGCACTTGTCAACAGCAGTGTGATGAGCAGTACTCTACTGTTAGAGAGGAATTTACCGAACACCTGTGTCATTGTGCCAAAGACAGTAACTTCCAGCACTGAGAAGGGCTGGCCAGCATATGCATGCTCTGGGCCCAGCTCTCTTTCGTAGAGGTGAAAAAACTTAAGAAGGCAACATTTTCAAGAAGTTTGGTGCCACTTTGGAGCAAGGATAATGTGCAGGTGAGTGTCCCTGGAGTCCTGAACTGCCCGTGAGCACTCTGCTTGGCATTGGAGGTCACTCAGGTCCCTGCTGCTGAAAATGTGGCATCTTTGTCAGGTCTTCTGCGTTTAAATATGTAACTGGCCCAGGTGCAGAACACTCATGTGGCTTTATACAGTTGATTTTTAAAGCAGTTAAAAATGGAGAAGAGATATGCATTTATACTATGTTTATAAGCACCTGATCACCTTTTCCAATGCCACCTTTCACCTGTCACCATCTACTTTCATCCTGAAGGACTTTCCTTACTATTTCTAATAAGGAAAATCTCCAGCAACAAATGCTTTCAGCGTTAGTTTCCTGGGCTGCCTTTATTTAGTTTTCCTTCTTGATATTTTTTCTAGATGTGGCATTTTGGGGTGATAGTTTTTCTCATTAGTTTACACTCCATTCCACTCCCTCTTAACCTCCACAGTTTCTGATGCAATAGAGCGTGACCTTGGTGTTGCTCCCTGGTATATGAGGAGTCATTCTTCTCTTAATAACATTTTTATTATTATGTCAGAGTGTGTATCTCTTTGCATTTACCTTATCTGAAGTGTTTTGAGCTTATCAGGGGTATAGATGAATGTTTTCTATTAAATTTGGGAAGTTTTCAACTGTTGTTCTCTTAAAAGTTTTCCCTTTCCTGCCTATACTTTCTTTGTTTATTGGTGTATTTAATGGTTTCATACAAGCCTCAGAGGCTTTCTTTTTCTCTATTCTTTTTTCCTCTGTGTTCCTTGTGTTTTTTTGATTACATAATCTCTATCAATATATCTTTTTCACTGAGTCTGTCTTATGCCAATTTCAACCTGTGGTTGGGCCTGTTTCATATATATATATATATATATATATATATATATATATATATATATATGTAGAATGAGTGATATGAATAGCAGCACAAGGAGGGTTAAATGAAGGGACACTGCTAACAGTTCTGCATTATACATGAAGTGCTCTATATCTATGTTATTAGGTGATAAATAGTGATCTAGGATTAGACTGAAAATGCAGCAAGGTATATTGAATAAGGTCATAGAAGAGAAAAATTGGAACACCAAATAATACTTGATTAATATGAAGAGTTGTTTGACAGAAGGTGAAAAAAAGAAGAGGTGACAACTAGAAATCAAATGACTGAGACCCACTCTATCAGCAAGTCAGGATTAATAGGAAGAGAGCCATCTGAAGTTCATAAGAGGCATACTTTATTTTTAACATTTGTTCTTTTTAGATATACATGACAATCAAGTGTATTTTGACATACTATACATTTATGAATATAACTTATCCTAATTAGGATCTCATTCTTGTGTGTTGTACATGATGTGGAATTTCACTGATCATGTATTCATATATGAACATAGGAAAGTCATGTCTGATTCATTCTACTGTCTTTCCTAATCCCATTCCCCCTCCCTTCCCTTCATTCCCCTTTGTCTAATCCAATGAATTTCTATTTCCTCTGCCCTTATTGTGTTAGCATTTACATTTACATAGCAGAGAGAACATTTGGCCTTTGGCTTTTTTGGATTGGTTTATTTCACTTAGCATGATAATCTCTAGTTCCATTTATTTACCAGCAAATGTCATAATTTCTTCTTAATGCCTGAGTAATATTCCATTGTGTGTATATACCAATTTTATTTATCCATTCATCTGTTGAAGGATACCTAGGATAGTTCCATAGCTCAGCTATTGTGAATTGAACTGCTAAAGCATCCATGTGGCTGCATCACTGTAGTACGCTGATTTTAAATCCTTTGGGTATATACTGAGAAGTAAGATGACTGGGCACAATTGTGGTTCTATTCCAAGTTTTCTGAGAAATCTTCATACTGCTTTCCAAACTGGTTACACCAATTTGCAGCCCCCCCAGCTATGGATGAGAGTACCTTTTCCCCCACTTTCTCACCAACATTTATTGTTGCCCGTATTCTTGATAATTGCCATTCTCTGGAGTAAGATAGAATCTCAGTGTAGTTTTAATTTGAATTTCTCTACTTGCTAGTGATGTTGAACATTCTTTCATATATTTGTTGACCTTTCATATTTCTTCTTTTGTAAAATGCCTGTTCAGTTCCTTTGCCCATTTATTGATTTGGTTATTTGGTTTTTGGTGTTAAGTTTTTTAGTTCTTTGTATGTTTGGAGATTAATGTTCTAGTTGAGAATTAGGTGGCAAAGATTTTTTTCCCATTCTTTAGACTCTCTTTTCACATTCTTGATTATTTCTTTTGCTGTGAAGAAACTTTTTAGTTTGATACCATCCCATTTATTGATTTTTGATTTTACTTCTTGTGCTTTAGGAGTCTTGTTGAGGAAGTCAGTTCCCATGCTGACATGATGGAGAGTTGGGCCTGCGTTCTCTTCTAGTAGGTGCAGGGTCTCTGGTCCAATGCCTAGGTCCTTTATTCACTTTGAGTTGAGTTTTGTGCAGGGTGAGAGGGAGGGGTTTAATTTCATTTTGCTACATATGGATTTCCAGTTTTCCCAGAACCATTTGTTGAAGAGTCTATTTTTTCTCCAATGTATGTTTCTGGCACCTTTGTCTTGCATGAGATAGCTGTGTATATGTGGGTTTGAAGAGACATCCTTTAAATGTGAAGAAACAAAAAATAAAAATTTGAACTAAGATAATATTCAACACAAATAAGTTTTCCAGTGTGACTAATACCAGATAGAATAGACTTTAAAAAAGAAGGGTCATTACTTCAAATGGATACCATCATCATCATTATCTTTTCCTTCCTCCCCTTCTCCTCATCCTCCTCCTCCTCCTCCTTCTTCACTATCACTACCACAACAACATGGTCAGCTTATTGATATGAAAATCCTAAGTGGACATGCATTAAAAATAGAACTTCAAATTAAATGAAGCAAAAACAGCAGAACTGAAGGGAAATTTGAGAAATCTATCTATTTATCTGTTTGGAGATTTCAACACTCTTATCTCAGAACTGATAAGAATATGAAAAAATAAAAATATAGTTAAGTGGAACTATGCCAATCATTTAAATTTAAATATATAAGACTGTTTTCAATAACTGAACACAGAAGCACCCATAGAACAAAATTCTCCAAGATAGAAAATACATTGGGGCATGAAACCAGTCTCAGTATAACATCAGTGGGTTAAATTCCCCTGGCATCTGTTCTCTGATCCCAATAAAAGTAGATTAGAAATCAACTGAATAAGATGGGTGCAGTGGCACATCACTGATCCAGTGGCTTGGGAGGCTGAGGTAGGAGGATCACCAGTTCAAAGCCAGCCTCAGAAATTTAGTGAGGCCCTAAGCAACTTAATGAGACCCAGTCTCAAAAAGTAAAAAGGTCTGGGGATGTGTTTCAATTGTTTAGTGACTCTGGGTTCAATCCCTGATTCAACAACAATAAAAACTGAATAAGAAAGCTATTTAGCAAATTTCCAAATATTAGAAATTAATCTGCACAATTCTATGGAACCCATGGGTCAAAAAGGAGAATCAAAAGAATCTTTAGAAAACTTTTTGTACTGAATCAAAGTGAAAAATCAGAGTATATCAAACTTTGTAAGATGGCTAAATATTCATGACATATTTTTATTCATTATAAATGAAGAGCTTATTAAAGCTGATAATCTATATAGGAAATAGTAAACTATAGCTCACAAGACAAGCCTGCCAGATTCCTGTTTTTGCCAATAAAGATTTATTGGCACAGAACCATTGTCACACATTATATAATGTTCATGTCTGTTCTTGTACACAATGGCAGAGGTGAGTCATTGCCTTAGAGATTGTGTTGTCCACAAAATCTAAAATATTTATTATTGCACCTTTTTTAGAAATAGGGTTTGATCTTGATCTAAGTCATTACCTAAAGAGTGTGTAGAAGAAGAGCAAATTAATACTGAATTGGGTGAAAATAAGGCATAGATAATGAGTGGGCACACATGGCCAAAGTTTATTTCCCCAAAAGAAGTCATAAAATCAACAAATACCTAGTAAGACCAATGAAATAAAATGCACATTATGAATTGCATTACAAGAAGAAATTACTACAGCTCTATAAGAATTAATAAGAAAATTTTATGAGTAGCTTTATGCAATAAAATGTATAATTCAGATAAAATGGACAGATTCTTTGAAAGATGCAACTTAGCGTCAAACTTGTCAAAACTGAGACAAGAAAAATTAAGGTCTGCATGGACCCAATCAATTAAATAAAATATTGCTCATAAAGAAACTTAAGGGCTTGACGGCTTTACTCATGAATTCTGTCAAATATGTAAGGAAGAAATACTCTTCTTATGGTTGGGAGTGTTGTTGCTAACTAATAAAACACTTGCCTAGTATGCAGGAGGACCTGGAATTCATTCACAGCACTTAAAAAAACAAAACAAAATGGAAAACTTTTATTCTTAAAGACATCTGTGAAGATGCAGAGGAAAAGAAAACAGCCCACTACAGTTAGGAAGCCAGTCTTAATGCTAATATGTGAACCAGACCATAAAATAAAAGCAATGAGATACAAGACTAATGCATAATGAAGCAATTTTCATATTCTAAAAATAAAAAATTGGAAAGGAAATTTAATCAATATCATTTACTCTATCATTCAATACCAAAAAAATACTCTAGAATAAATATAAGAAAGTAAATATCTGCCAGTCATTAGAACAGGACAGTGTCTTGAAATAGATCCACTCTTTTATGATTGTTTGATTTTTTAATACAGGAGTCCTGGGAATTCCATGGGTGTTAAGGAAGCTTTTTTATGAAATGATACTGAAAAAGTTGATATGCATGTGGAGAAAAATGAAATTTCACCCTTAAGTCCCACCATATATCATGTCATAATGAATCACAGACTTCAATGTAAAATGAAATTTATAACCTTTTGAAGACAATATAGGAGAATGCATATTTTTTAATCATGGGACAAGAAAAAGTTTCTTAAGACAAAGTCAATTAGCATAAAGAAAAATTAATAAATTAGACTTCACAAATTAAAAATCTGTGATTTAAAACATACTTAAGAAAACACACAGGCAATCCACAGAAGGGGAGAAACTATTCTTAATTCAATACTGTTCTCTAGAATGAAAGAACTACTACATTTCAGTGAAAAGGCAAGCAGCACTTTGAAAAGTGACAGAAGAGTTGAATAGAAAGTTTCCAAATGAATAAAGAAAGAAAAAGTGTTCCACTGTCTTTGTCATCGGGGAATGGAAATTAAAGCCCTGGCAAAGTCCCACCACATACCTCTATTTTGCATAACACCCAACACTGGCGAGGGCCCACAGGACTATCACTGAGGCACTGTGTGAGGCTGCACAGAACTGTTGCCATCTGGGAAAGGTGCTGTCACTTCCTGGCTCAGTTAAACAGGTACCACGTTACCTAGGACAACACTCTTTGGCTTTCAGCCAGGGCAGTAAAACCAAGATGGAGACGTGAGCAACGTGTTCCCAGAAGCTTTATTCATACTGAACAGAAAAGGAAGCAGCCACCCAGATGGCATTAGGAGAATGACAGACAGGAGCCATCCTCAAGTGGTGAGAGGTGGGTGCTCTTCAGAAGGAAGCTGGCCCATGAAGCTTCGCGAACTGCAGGAGGACGGGTGGCCCTGGTAGTTTTCATGGCTTGACAGGCAGCTGTGGGCAAACCAGTCTCCAAGAATGGACAGCGAGCACGACTGCCTCCACCATGGCCTGTGCTGACCAGGAAAGGTGCCTTCATCTAGACCCGGGACTCACTGTGTAGGTGAAGGCTTTTTAAAAGCCCCCAGAGCTGTGCCCTGAAGATGTGTCCATCCACTGAAAATTGCACTCAGCATAAGTCACGTCACAAGGAAAACAATCCTGGAAGTTACCTGGAAGATACCCTGGAAGGCCCACCCTGTTTCTCTCCCTGCACTTGGGGCAGAGTCCTGTACCTGGAGGATCAGCTCCCCCTGCCTGCCTCAAGAACACTAAGCAATCAACAGGAAGACTCTGAGGGGAGCTTTCTGTGACCTTGGGCCAGAGGTCTGCTGCTGGGTTACTACAGGAAGAGACTACGTGGAGAATCAGAAGAGCCACAGGCAGTGACAAGACACACACACCCCCCTGCAGACACCCCGACCTTCCTGCCCTGGACCATGGGTGCAGAATGTGGGTGACTGGCTTAGCTTCCATTCTCTAAGGTCCAAATTGCCAGTTCCAGCTTGTGACCTCTGCCCTTAAGCATCCTTTCCCATTTGTACCTCATGCTCTTCACATAGAAGAGGTTGGACAATAGGTGACACCTTCTTATTGAACCTGGCTCCCTCTCTCAGTATGCTGACAATGCTCCCCTGGTCCCCTTGGTCAGATTCCAAGCAGTACAATCCACAGGGTTCAATGTGGCCCCAGCAGGGGACTGGCAAGCAGAGGCACATCCACAGGGCCCCTCAGTGCTGGCCACCACCCCATCACTTCCAGCTCTTGGAGATTTGGGCAGGTGCTCCTGGTGGTGCCTGAATCTCCTGACCAGGCCAGTGTTGCTCTGCAGAGTGTGGCAGGGCATGCTGTCATGGTGTCTACAGTAAACATTCATTTTAAGGTGGCAAAAATGGTAGCCCAGTGATTTGTGCATGAGGTAAAAGATTTCATGAAATTCAAGATCAGCCTCACCTGCTTGCAGAGCTTGTAGAGACCAAGTCTCCTTCCACCTAAGTCACCACTCTCAGCCAGCCAGAGACTCTGTGTTTGGTGGAAAGTAATGCAAATCTGAAAAAGTCCATCTCTGAGAATAAAGCAGACTTTCTCCAAATAAAAGAATGCTGCACCTTTCATTTTTACTGTTGATGGCTCATTTGAGGATGGCTGGCATCCCAAGAAACAAAAGCCCCCAACCCTAAGGGGTCAAAGCCCAAAGGGACCTCAGAGCCCCAGAGAGTGTTAGGGGATGCTGGCCTACTTTCACAGGAGCCAAGGGGGAGAAGGAGAGGTTCTGGGTGAATAGAAGATGGGTCTGCCCAGCTTCTACTAGGAACTCTGCTGAAGATGTCACCTGCCCTCCTTGGTGAAGGTCCCCAGAGGGTGACAACTGGGAGTTGGACATAAAGTGAGTCCAGAAATGGAGACCACCTGGGCCATATGGAAAAGCTTCTTCATAGGAATGGATGTGACAGCCAGGCTGAGGGGTATCCTGTAGAAAATCCCATGAAGGAAGCACTCAGCAACCCAAACTCTCCCAGCTGGGCTTGCCTCTCTCTAGTCAGAAGATGCAGGGCAAGATGAGCACTGAAACCAGCTGAGGAAAAGGAGCAGGAAGTGCAGGGACAGCACTTGGTGAATCTCCCCGGGAGAGTGCACGGGGAGATGCACCATTTGGGGATAGAGATGAACCTTGCATGTACATGAAAACATCAGTTCCTGAGAAACTGATGTGACTCCATTTTTGAGAAACCAGTCTCTACCTCAGAGCAAAGCCTGTCCAAGGAAGGGGATGTGACCCTTGTCCTTGGAAAAACCCACAGAGCACTCCTAGGCACATACCCACCATGCTGAGTTGTTTGTCTGCAAATAACAGGAGAGATCTACCACGCCAGGTGTCCCTGACTCAGTCAAGCTAGGAGAGGACCCATAGCAACCCCCTAGCAACCACCAATTAGCATGAGACAGGGAAAATACCTGGGATGCCAGATGACAGCCCAGTAGTTTATGGTAGTTGATAACGTGTTGGGAAACCATGTAGTTCAGCACATACACTCCTCATGGCTAAACCAATCAGTTCAAAGGAATCCCCCTCTTGTACTAACCAATCACCCCTACCCAACTAGTTCCTGCCAGTGAATGTGCTAATTAATGTTCAGAGTTGTTGTTTGACTTTCTCATGGTCTGTGATGATTTGCTGTGTGGTGTTGTGACTCATAGAGTATCCCCCCAAACCTATAAAATCTCACTGAACAAAGGACTGGGGCTCACTCCCTGGGACCACTGTGTCAGGAACAGTTGTGAGTCCAGGCTCAAGCTTGCAACAAAGACTCTTGTGTGATTGTATCGGATTCAGCTCCTGGAGGTCTATTGGGGTCCCACGAACCTGGCATTACATCCCCACCTCCAGCAGGTGCAGAGGGCTTAGGAAGAGAGGAGTCCCTCTTCCCAAAGCCAGATCCTCTAAGAGGAAAGAGGCGGTTGGGGCGGGCCCGCGGCTTCATGCCTTCAGGAGCTGCATGACATGGGTGAGCAAACGCACACACTGGAGGTGAGTGAGTGGCTTAAATCTGAGCTTTCATCAAAGCCACTTATGCCCCTGCTGTTGCCAGTACAGGGCTCAGCAGAGGCCAGGCAGGGGACCAGGGCATCCCTCGGATATTCTCACACAATGAAGGAGGGAGAGACAATGAGGAAAACTCAGCATGGTGACTGCTGGGTCTTTTCTTCCATTGCCCACATTCAGTAGAAAGATGTTATCTTTCAGGAAAATAATCTGTAGACATTTTATCTTCTTTCTTTTGTATAAATTCAAGGTTGGGTTTGGCATTAGGGAAACTAACACTTTAAGAACATGGCAACCATCTGTGTTGAAGTATATTGCTGCCCTCTCTCTAAAACCAGGTTTCCAGAAATTGACACTCACAGGAGGGTGGCGTGGCTACTGTCCAAGGAGTTCACATCGTGTCCAGACTCTCAGGTGCATGAGGTTAGTACTTCCAGATGGTTGCTTAGTGTCCTCTCTCTCTGGGTTGGGAGCTTCAAGAAACCAAGGCAGTGAGTGTCTGGTGCTGAAGAGCTCTTTTTATTGTCCTTTATTTTGATTGACAATAACTGAAATCCATCAACCAGCAAAAAAACAGCGTTTATGGATACTTGATGATGATTAGTGTGATGAGCAATACTCTACTGTTAGAGAGGAATTTACTGAACACCTGTGTCGTCCTGCCAAGGACAGTAACTTCCAGTAGCTTGCTCTGGGCCCAGCTCTCTTTCGTAGAGGTGAAAAAACTTAAGAAGTCAACATCTTCAAGAAGTTTGGTGCCACTTTGCAGCAAGGATAATGTGCAGGTGAGTGTCCCTGGGGTTCTGAACATCCCATGAGCACTCTGCTTGGCATCGGAGGTCACACGGGTCCCTGCTGCTGACAATGTGGCATCTTTGTCAGGTCTGCTGCGTTTAAATATGTAACTGGCCCAGGTGCAGAACACTCATGTGGCTTTATACAGTTGATTTTTAAAGCAGTTAAAAATGGAGAAGAGATATGCATTTATACTATGTTTATAAGCACCTGATCACCTTTTCCAATGCCACCTTTCACCTGTCACCATCTACTTTCATCCTGAAGGACTTTCCTTACTATTTCTAATAAGGAAAATCTCCAGCAACAAATGCTTTCAGCGTTAGTTTCCTGGGCTGCCTTTATTTAGTTTTCCTTCTTGATATTTTTTCTAGATGTGGTATTTTGGGGTGATTGTTTTTCTCATTAGTTTACACGCCATTCCACTCCCTCATGGCCTCCACAGTTTCTGATGCAATAGAGTGTGACCTTGTTGTTGTTCCCTGGTATATGAGGAGTCATTCTTCTCTTGATACTTTTAACATTTTTATTATTATGTCAGAGTGTGTATCTCTTTGCATTTACCCTATCTGAAGTGTTTTGAGCTTATCAGGGGTATAGATGAATGTTTTCTATTAAATTTGGGAAGTTTTCAACTGTTGTTATCTTAAAACTTTTGCCTTTCCTGCCTATACTTTCTTTGTTTATTGGTGTATTTAATGGTTTCATACAAGCCTCAGAGGCTTTCTTTTTCTCTATTCTTTTTTCCTCTGTGTTCCTTGTGTTTTTTTGATTACATAATCTCTATCAATATATCTTTTTCACTGAGTCTGTCTTATGCCAATTTCAACCTGTGGTTGGGCCTGTTTCATATACATATATCTCCATGTAGAATAAGTGATATGAATAGCAGCACAAGGAGGGTTAAATGAAGGGACACTGCTAACAGTTCTGCATTATACACGAAGTGCTCTATATCTGTGCTATTAGGTGATAAATAGTGATCTCGGATAAGACTGAAAATGCAGCAAGGTATATTGAATAAGGTCATAGAAGAGAAAAATTGGAATACCAAATAATACTTGATTAATATGAGGAGTTGTTTGACAGAAGGGGAAAAAAAAAGAGGTGACAACTAGAAATCAAATGACTGAGGCCCACTCTGTCAGCATTTCAGGATTAATAGGAAGAGAGCCATCTGAATTTCATAAGAGACATACTTTATTTTTAACATTTTTTTAGATATACATGACAATCCAGTGTATTTTGATATATTATACATTTATGAATATAACTTATCCTAATTAGGATCTCATTCTTGTGTGTTGTACATGATGTGGAGTTTCACTGGTCGTGTATTCATACATGAACATAGGAAAGTTATGTCTGATTCATTCTACTGTCTTTCCTAATCCCATTCCCCCTCCCTTCCCTTCATTCCCCTTTGTCTAATCCAATGAACTTCTACTTCCCCTGCCCTTATTGTGTTAGCATTTACATTTACATAGCAGAGAGAACATTTGGCCTTTGGCTTTTTTGAATTAGCTTATTTCACTTAGCATGATAATCTCTAGTTTTATTTATGTACCAGCAAATGTCATAATTTCATTCTTCTTAATGGCTGAGTAATATTCCATTTTGTGTATATACCAATTTTATTTATCCATTCATCTGTTGAAGGGTACCTAGGATGGTTCCATAGCTCAGCTATTGTGAATTGAACTGCTAAAGCATCCATGTGGCTGCATCACTGTAGTATGCTGATTTTAAATCCTTTGGGTATATACTGAGGAGTGAGATAACTGGGCACAATGGTGGTTTCATTCCAAGATTTCTGAGAAATCTCCCTACTGCTTTCCAAAGTAGTTGCACAAATTTGCAGCCCCACCAGCTATGGATGAGAGTACCTTTTCCCCCACATGCTCACCAACATTTATTGTTGCCCATATTCTTGATAATTGCTATTCTGCCTGGAGTAAGATAGAATCTCAGTGTAGTTTTAATTTGAATTTCTCTACTTGCTAGTGATGTTGAACATTCTCTCAGATATTTGTTGACCTTTCATATTTCTTCTTTGTAAAATGCCTGTTCAGTTCCTTTGCCCATTTATTGATTTGGTTATTTTGGTGTTAAGTTTTTTAGTTCTTTGTATTTTTGGAGATTAATGTTCTAACTGAGGATTAAAAGATTTTTTTCCCATTCTTTAGACTCTCTTTTCTCATTCTTGATTGTTTCCTTTGCTGTGAAGAAACTTTTTAGTTTGATACCATCCCATTTATTGATTTTTGATTTTACTTCTTGTGCTTTAGGAGTCTTGTTGAGGAAGTCAGTTCCCATGCTGACATGATGGAGAGTTGGGCCTGTGTTCTCTTCTAGTAGGTGCAGGGTCTCTGGTCCAATGCCTAGGTCCTTTATTCACTTTGAGTTGAGTTTTGTGCAGGGTGAGAGAGAGGGGTTTAATTTCATTTTGCTACATATGGATTTACAGTTTTCCCAGCACCATTTGTTGAAGAGTCTATCTTTTCTCCAATGTATGTTTCTGGCACCTTTGTCTAGCATGAGATAGCTGTGTATATGTGGTTTTGAAGATACATACTTTAAATGTGAAGAAACAAAAAATAAAAGTTTGAAACAAGATATAATATTCAACAAAAATAAGTTTTCCAGTGTTAGTAGGCAAATATCAGATAAAGTAGACTTTAAAAAAGAAGGGTAATTACCTCAATCGGATACCATCATCATCATTATCTTTTCCCTCCTCCCCTCCTGCTTGTCGTCATTGTCCTCCTCCTTCTTCACTATCACCACCACAACAACATGATATGAAAATTCTAAATGGACATGCACTAAAAATTGAACTTCAAAATAAATGAAGCAAAAATAGCAGAACTGAAGGGAAATTTGAGAAATCCATCTATTTATCTGCTTGGAGATTTCAACACTCTTATCTCAGAACTGATAAGAATACAAAAAAATAAAAATATAGTTAAGTGGAACTATGCCAATCATTTAAATTTAAATATATAAGACTGTATTCAATAATTGAACAGAGAAGCACCCATAGAACATTCTCCAAGATAGAAAATACATTGGGGCATGAAACCAGTCTCAGTATAACATCAGAGGGTTAAATTCCTCTGGCATCTGTTCTCTGATCCCAATAAAATAATAGTTTTCTGTTTTTTTTTTTTTTTTTTTTTTAGTTCTGGGAATGATTAGATTAGATTAGAAATCAACTGAATAAGATGGGTGCAGTGGCACATGACTGATCCAGTGGCTTGGGAGGCTGAGGTAGGAGGATCACCAGTTCAAACCAGCCTCAGCAATTTAGTGAGGCCCTAAGCAATTTAATGATACCCAGTCTCAAAAAGTAAAAAGATCTGGGGATGTGGCTCAGTTGTTAAGTGACTCTGGGTTCAATCCCTGATTCAACAACAAAAAAAACTGAATAAGAAAGCTATTTAGCAAATTTCCAAATATTAGAAATTAATCGGCACAATTCTATGGAACCCATGGGTCAAAGAGGAGAATCAAAAGAATCTTTAGAAAACTTTTTGAACTGAATCAAAGTGAAAAATCAGAGTATATCAAACTTTGTAAGATGGCTAAATATTCATGACATATTTTCATTAATTATAAATGAAGAGCTTATTAAAGCTGACAATCTATATAGGAATCAGTAAACTATAGCTCATAAGACAAACCTCCCTCCTGTCTGTTTTTTGCCAATAAAGTTTTATTGACATAGAACCATTGTCACACATTATATAATGTCTATGTCTGTTCTTGCTCACAATGGCAGAGGTGAGTTATTGCGTTAGAGATTGTGTTGTCCACAAAATCTAAAATATTTATTATTGGGTCTTTTGTAGAAACAGGGTTTGCAAGTTTTTGATCTAAGCCATCACCTAAGGAGTGTGTAGAAGAAGAGCAAATTAATACTGAAGTGGGTGAAAATAAGACATAGATAATGAGTGGGCACACATGGCCAAAATTTATTTCCCCAGAATAAGTCATAAAATCAACAAATCCTTAGTAAGACCAATGAAATAAAATGCACATTTTGAATTATATCACAAGAAGAAATTACTACAGCTCTAGAAGCATTAATAAGAAAATGTTATGAGTAGCTTTATGCAATAAAATGTGCAATTCAGATAAAATGGACAGATTCTTTGAAAGATGCAACTTAGTGTTAAACTTGTCAAAACTGAGACAAGAAGTAATCAATGTCTGCATGGACCAAATCAATTAAATAAAATATTGCTCACAAAGAAATTTAAGGGCTTGATGGCTTCAATCATAAATTCTGTCAAATATGTAAGGAAGAAATAGACTTCTTAGGGTTGGGAATGTTGCTAAATAGTAAAACGCTTGCCTAGCATGAAGGAGGACCTGGCATTCATTCCCAGCACTTAAAAAAACAAAACAAAATGGAAAACTATTATCCTTAAAGACATGCTGTGAAAATGCAGAGGAGGAGAAAACAATCCGCTACAGTTAGGAAGCCAGTCTTAATGCTAATATCTGAACCAGACCATATAAAATAAGCAATGAGATACAAGACTCATGCATAATGAAACAATTTCCATATTCTAGAACTAAAAAATTGGAAAAGAAATTTAATGAATATCATTTACTGTGTCATTCAAAAACAAAAAAATACTCTTGAATAAATATAAAAAAGTAAATATCTGCCAGTCATTAGAACGGGACAGTGTCTTAAAATAGATTCACTCTTTTATGATTGTTTGATTTTGGAATACAGGAGTACTGGGAATTCCATGGGTGTGAAGGAAGCTTTTTTATGAAATGATGCTGAAAAAAGTTGATATGCATGTGGAGAAAAATGAAATTTCACCCTTAAGTCCCACCATACATCATGTCATAATGAATCACAGACTTAAATGTCAAATGAGATTTATAACCTTTTGAAGACAACATAGGAGAATGCATATTTTTTAATCATGGGGCAAGACAAAGTTTCTTAAGACAAAGTCAATTAGCATAAAGAAAAATTAACAAATTAGACTTCACAAAATTAAAAATCTGTAATTTCAAACATCCTTAAGAAAATACATGGGCAATCCACAGAAGGGGAGAAACTATTCTTAATTCAATACTGTTATCTAGAATGAAAGAACTACTGCATTTCAATAAAAAGGAAAGCAGCACTTTGAAAAATGACAGAAGAGTTGAATAGAAAGTTCCCAAACGAATAAAGAAAGAAAAAGTGTCCCACTGTCCTTGTTATCTGGGAATGGAAATTAAAGCCCTGGCAAAGTCCCGCCACACACCTCTATTGTTCATAACACCCAATGCTGGTGAGGGCCCGGGGGACCAGCACTAAGGCACTGTGGGAGGCTGCACAGTACTGTCGCCATCTGGGAAAGGTGCTGTCACTTTCTGGCTCAGTTAAACAGATACCGTGTTACCTAGGACAACACTCTTTGGCTTTCAGCCAGGGGAGTAAAAATCACGATGGAGACGTGAGCAACGTGTTCCCAGAAGCTTTATTCATAGTGGGCAGCAGAGAAAGGAGCCACCCAGATGGCATTAGGAGAATGACAGACAGGAGCCGTCCTCAAGTGGTGAGAGGTGGGTGCTCTTCAGAAGGAAGCTGGCCCATGAAGCTTCGCAAACTGCAGGAGGGTGAATGTGGAAGAGTGGCCCTGGTAGTTTTCATGGCTTGACAGGCAGCTGTGGGCAAACCAGTCTCCAAGAATGGACAGTAAGCATGCCTGCCTCCACCAGGGCCTGTGCTGACCAGAAAAGGTGCTTTCATCTATACCTGGGACTCACTGTGTAGGTGAAGGCTTTTTAAAAGCCCCCAGAGCTGTGCCCTTAAGATGTGTCCATCCACTGAAAATTGCACTCAGCATAAGTCACGTCAAAAGGAAAACAATCCTCTTCAAAACCCAGATACCCTGGAAGGCCCACCCTGTTTTTCTCCCTGCACTTGGGGTGGAGTCCTGTACCTGGAGGATTGGCTCCCAAGGATGGGCTCCCACTGCCTGCCCCCAAGGAAACTAAGCAATCAGAAGGCAGACTCTGAGGGGAGGTTCCTATGACCTTGGGCCAGAGGTCTGCTGCTGGGCTACTGTAGGAAGAGTCTACGTGGAGAAGCAGAGGAGCCACAGGCAGTGACAAGACACACACGCCCTCCTACAGATGCCCCGACCTTCCTGCCCTGGACCATGGGTGCAGAATGTGGGTGACTGGCTTAGCTTCAATCCTCTGGGGTCCAAATTGCCAGTTCCAGCTTGTCACCTCTGCCCTTAAGCATCCTTTCCCATTTGTACCTCATGCTCTTCACATGGAAGAGGTTGGACAATAGGTGACACCTCCTTATTGAACCTGGCTCCCTCTCTCAGTCTGCTGACAATGCTCCCCTGGTCCCATTGGTCAGATTCCAAGCAGCACAATCCACAGGGTTCCATGTGGCCCTAGCAGGGGACTGGCAAGCAGAGGCAGATCCACAGGGCCCCTCAGTGCTGGCTGCCACCCCATCACTTCCAGCTCCTGGAGAGTTGGGCAGGTGCTCCTGGTGGTGCCTGAAGCTCGTGACCAGGCCAGTGCTGTTCTGCAGAGGGTGGCAGGGCCTGCTGTCATGGTCTCTACAGTAAACATTCATTTTAAGGTGGCAAATATAAAATTTTTAAAATAAAAATTTTAAGGTGGTAGCCCAGTGATTTGTGTATGAGTTAAAAGATTTCATGAAATTCAAGACCAGAGTCACCTGCTTCTAGAGCTTGTAGAGACCAAGTCTCCCTCCACCGAAGTCACCACTCTCAGCCAGCCAGAGACTCTGTGTTTGATGGAAAGTAATACAAATCTGAAAAAGTCCATCTCTGAGAATAAAGCAGACCTTCTCCAAATAAGAGAATGCCGCACCTTTCATTTTAACTTTTGATGGCTCATTTGAGGATGGCTGGCATCCCAAGAAACAAAAGCCCCCAACCCTAAGGGGTCCAAGCCCAAAGGGACCTCAGAGCCCTGGAGGGTGTTAGGGGACACTGGCCTGCTTTCACAGGAGCCAAGGGTTAGCAGGAGAGAATCTGGGTGAATAGAAGATGTCACCTGCCCTCCTCAGGGAAGGTCCCCAGAGAGTGACAACTGGGAGTTGGACAGAAAGTGAGTCCAGAAATGGAGACGACCTGGCCCACATGGAAAAGCTTCTTCATAGGAATGGATGTGACAGCCAGGCTGAATGCAAGCAGAGCATTAAGAAATACAGGGGTTCCCTGTAGAAAATCCGATGAAGGAAGCACTCAGTGATCCAAGCGCTCCCAACTGGGCTTGCCTCTCTGTAGTCAGAAGATGCAGGGCAAGATGAGCATTGATACCAGCTGAGGAAAAGGAGCAGGAAGTTCAGGGACAGTGCTTGGTGAAGCTCCCCAGGAGAGTGCATGGGGAGATGCACCATTTGGGGATAGAGATGAACCTCGCATGTACATGAAAACATCAGTTCCTGAGAAACTGATGTGACTCCATTTTTGAGAAACCAGCCTCTACCTCAGAGCAGAGCCTGTCCAAGGAAGGGGGTGTGGCCCTCGTCCTTGGAAAAACCCACAGAGCACTCCTAGGTACATACTCACCCTGCTGCATTGTTTGTCTGCAAATAGCAGGAGAGATCTGCTGCACCAGATGTCCCTGACTCAGGCCAGGTGAGGACCCATAGCAACCCCCAATTAGCATGAGACAGGGAAAATACCTGAGATGCCAGATGACCCCCCAGTAGTTTTTGGTGGTTGATAATCTGTTGGAAAACCATGTAGTTCAGCAAGTACACCCCCTGTGGCCTAAACCAATCAGTTCAAATGAATCCCCCTCTTGTACTAACCAATCACACCTACCCAACTAGTTCCCACCAGTGAATGTGATAATCAATGTTAAGAGTTGTTGTTTGACTTTCCCGCAGTGTGTGATGATTTGCTGTGTGATGTTGTGACTCATAGAGTATCCCCCAAAACCTATAAAATCTCACTGAACAAAAAACCGGGGCTCACTCCCTGGGACCACTGCATCAGGAACGGTTGTGAGTCCAGGCTTGCAATAAAGTCTCTTGTGTGATTGTATCGGATTCGGCTCCTGGAGGTCTATTGGGGTCCCACAAACCTGGCATTACATCCCCACCTCCAGCAGGTGCAGAGGGCTTAGGAAGGGAGAAGTCCCTCTTCCCAAAGCCAGATCCTCTAAGAGGAAAGAGGCAGCTGTGGTGGGCCTGCGGCTCCATGCAGTCAGGAGCTGCGTGACATGTGTGAGCAAAGGCACACACTGGAGGTGAGTGAGTTGCTTAAATCTGAGCTTTCACCAAAGCCACTTATGCCCCTGCTGTTCCCAGTACAGGGCTCAGCAGAGGCCAGGCAGGGGACCAGGGCATCCCTCTGATATTCACACACAATGAAGGAGGAGGGACAGACAACAAAGAAAACTCAGCATGGTGACTGCTGGGTCTGTTCTTCCACTGCCCACATTCAGTAGAAAGATGTTATTTTTCAGGAAAATAATCTGTAGACATATGATCTTCTTTCTTTTGTAAAAATTCAAGGTTGGGTTTGGCAGTAGGGAAACTAACACTTTGAGAACATGGCGACCATCTGTGTTGAAGTATACTGCCGCCGTCTCTCTAAACCAGGTTTACAGAAATTGACACTCACAGGAGGGTGGCGTGGCTACTGTCCAAGAAGTTCACATCATGTCCAGATTCTCAGGAGCATGAGGTTAGTACCTCCAGATGGTTGCTTAGTGTCCTCTCTCTCTGGGTTGGGAGCTTCAAGAAACCAAGGCACTGAGTATCTGGTGCTGAAGAGCTCTTTTTATTGTCCTTTATTTTGATTGACAATAACTGAAATCCATCAACAAGCAAAAAACCAGCATTTATGGATAACTTGTAATAGAAAAGTCAGGATTGTGCTGGGGACGGTGGTGCATACCTATACTTCAAGCGGCTCAAGAGGCTGAGGCAGGAGGATCCCAAGTTTAAACCAGCCTCAGCAACTTAGTGAGGTAAAAAGCACCTCAGTGATTCCCTTTCTCTAAATAAAATACAAAATATAGCTGAGGAGATTGCTCGGTGGTCAAGTGCCCTTGAGTTCAATCCTTGGTACCCCACCCGCCAAAAAAATGTCAGGGTTGTGATTTCAGTTATAGTTTGATCCAGCTGTTTAGACAATACTTTTAGCCATTCTCTTGCACTTTCTCTGTGCCTGAGATATGTTATCCTTTGCCTTGACTTCATTTTTCAGATAACCTTTGTACACATGGTAGCACATAAAAGATACAAGTTAATTTAGACTTACAGTCTGTTAGCTCATAACCCCACATACCTGGAAAAAGAAAGGAATGAGGAAGCTAGTGTGCCTAGGAGTTTCTGGCAGCCATCTTGTGATCATGAGGCATGCTTGGGATATAGTCACTGAGAAGAAGAAGAAGACAAGAAACAAACACACCAGGTCTGTGGAAGTTCTGTCAAACTGTGACAAAATGTTGATTCTTTAAGTGAAGCAATAAATTGCCTTTAGTTTTTAAAAGACATTTTGATTCCAGTTTTCTATTATTAGACATTGAAAAATTTCAAACTGAGACTAATGAGCCTGTTTTTATGTACAGCTGAAAGGATTTTAAAGAGTACATTTATTTGTAAGGAAGAAACATATAAGAAGTGCAAACAAGTTTTTATTGTTATTTTCATCAGCAGCTTGATTAACTTCCTTCTTAATGTCTTTCATTGCACTGGTGAGAACTCCTACTCCTCCCGCCTCAGGCTAGTCTCATTTAAAACGCTCACTGGCACACCCCTTGGGGGCTTGATCCTCGTGGTGACAAGGGGGTGCAGCAATCTGTAAGGTACCAGCTTTACATCCAAGGAGGATGTCATTAAAACAGGGTGGAAATCATGAGCATGGTTCAGACCCCCCAGAGCCTGGGGGCAGAGGCAGGTGCACCCTTGCAGGGCACAGTAAAGCCGGTGCAGCCCCTGTTCAAAGGGATGAGAAGACCTTTGGTGTGGAAGGAGAAGCGGTGCCTTTCTCCTATGGCCTCTCAATTTTTCATGGTGGTTTTTTTAGCTTGCTGTTTAGTGTTTTTCTGAGTCAAGAAAACCCCAAATCTCCAGGTTATTGGCATGAACTTTGCAGTCTTCTTGAAGCAGTTGATGCCAGTTTTAAACGTAGTGCCCACACACGAGCCCGGGTGCAGAACCCCCACGTCTGAAAGTCCCCGATTCCTAGTTGGGAAGGCAGTGTCCTCTTTTCTCACTGGAATGGTGTCAGCACTGCACAAATGGACTCCCCCGTTTCTTTCACTTCCTTGTGTGACACCACCTGCCGGCCAGCTAGGCCCCAGCCTGCCAGTGAGCAAGGGGGGCTGTCCAGAGAAGCAGCTGGCATTGTCCTCCCCGTCTCCTCCCTGGCCTCACGGCAGCCTGAATGGTGGCCAATGCTCCAGGAGAGCCCCAGGCAGGAATGGGCCAGGCAGCTCTTTGGCTGTCATGGCTCCTAGGATGCTGTTGCCTTCTTTTTGCATTCAAAGCAGCTGCAATTAGGTGTCAGCGCCTATTGGGGCAGCTGAAGCATCCCCTCCTGGGATGCACCTGCAGTACTCACTGCCCATCCTCCTGGCCCCCGAGGCATCCTGCCAGCCTACCCAGTGTGCTGCAGGCTCTGCAGGTGACAGGAAGCCAGGAGGGCGGCCACACCTGCTGTGGCGCTGTGTGCTGCTGCACTGCCCTCTGCCCCCAGACTGCGCTTCAAGAGCACAGGTCCAAGGATTTCAAGATAGTGAGCGCAGCGCAGCAGAACAACTGGGGGACCCTCTGGGCATAGGATCTCGGGTACCTGTGAGGCTGGCAGTGTCTGCCCAGAGTTAGAGGAAGGAAGGCTGCTGGGATTTCATGGACATATGGACACAGTTCACAAGACTGGAGGGAGGCTGTGTGGGGACTCAGGGGGCAGAGACCTGTTGGGAGGGTCACCAACCCAGTGCTCGTCTGCACCCTCCTGGAAAAGGCGAGGGAGGCATCTTTGACATTCTGTGGACCATGGGTAGAAGCAGAATCCTCAATCCAGACTTGATCCTTACTCAGTGCTGCATGTGGGGGGAGGGGACTGACCTCTTGGACTCCTGTATCCATCTGTATCTGGTGAGAGCAGGTCAGACTGCTCAGCTGCAGCTGAGAGCAGAATGAGGCTGGACCAGGCGGTGGCGAGATGAGTTGGTCCTTCTTGGTCCTGTGCTCAGTGTCAGCCAAGGCAGGGACTCGAAGCAGGGTCCTTAGGCAGGTCAAGTTATGTCTACCTGCCACCGGTGGCATCCTGGCTGACCACATGCTTGAGACCCAGGGCCTCAATGCTGCAGAGCCATGGACCAACTTTGTGCCTTCAACTTCACCCGAGGACCTGCATCTCGCACTGCCACACCTGGGCGGGCATTTTCAGCTTTGAACATCTGAACACGCAAGATAAATTGTCCTGAAAAAGCTGCACTGCCAGCGTCGACGGCACCATCCTGGCTGTCGGGTCCTCTTCTCCTCATTTTGAGTTTGAGGAGAGTGAGGCCTAGACACTAGAACAAAACATAAAGGCGCAGGTGGCAAGATAGTTGGGATTTGAGCCCATAAACGATATGCAGCCACTCTCCTTGCTCTGTGTCACTATGTCACCATGTCCCCCTTGGTTTTCGGAAAGTCTACTTATTGCAGAGTGTATCAGAGGGTGGAGTGACATGTGGAAGTCTCACAAAGCATTTCACTGATGTCCCTTTCTGCAGATTCAGGGGTGCAAAGCCAACTTCCTGACAACAGGGAGAGGATGCATTTCATGCTGACTTGGTAGGGGCCTCTGCCCACTGGAGGCCAAGGAGAGATGAAGGGCAGCAACTTGAAAGTCATGAGTGATCTCTCCTCAGACTATGGCCCATTTGGGGGATTCTCTGGGCTGCACCTTTGAGGAGCACCTCTGTTTTGTACAGTGAGTCCAATTCTGCTTTGGGTCCACAGACATCTGATGTCCCATTATCCCTTCTCCTGACCACCCCCTTGACTCAATACTGGACATCTCCTCCAAGCCAGCTTCTTGAGGGCAATAACTCATTCCCATGAGAAAATGTCAGACACCAAAAAGACCAAAGCAATAAATTAGTGAAGAAACTAAAAGTATAAATAAAACAGATGGCCCTTATTGACTTTAACAAACTGATGAATTTCTTTCCCCTTGAAACAAGGGCAGTCCATATGGATTACCTGGCAGGTTTTGAAATAGAAAACACGGTCATTATTCCAGAATATCAGGTTAAAAATATTCTTAGGAAACATGCAACCTTGTTAATTATATGTTATGTTTTTCTTCAAACTGGAGTGAATAACAGAGTGACGTTCACTGCCTCACACTAGATTTGTTACTGCGCTGCTCTTAACAATCACACTTTTGTGTTTTGATCTGCCTCAGGCTGGTTGGTTTCTGTGTGAGGAAGATACCTGCCACAGCAGGCACAGCAGGTTCACGCTCAGGCTTTATCATGAGGAGCTCACCAGGCCCTCACGTGCTCACACCCAGGAGCTTCTCTCAGTCTTTCCTGGAGGTACACACCACACCATCACTGCATTCTTACCACGGAAATTTCTTGTACCACCTTTGCTTTTGAGCTTGATGGAAGGCACTGACCCTATGCATTGAAGTCTCTGCCTCAGAGGTCCTGGTGATGCCCTCCATCTGGAGATGGTGATGATGATGACAGCAACGGTGATTATGACAATGATGGCGATGGTGATGGTGGTGATGGTGGATATGGTGGACATGGTGGAGGTGGTGATGGTGATGATGATAATGATGGTGGTGATGGTGATGATGATGGTGATGGTGGTGATGGTGGACATGGTGGTGATGGTGATGGTGATGATGATAATGATGGTGGTGATGGTGATGATGATGATGATGATGATGGTGGTGATGGTGGTGATGATGGTCGTGATGGCAGAAATGGTGGGTGGTGGTGCTGATGATGATGGTGGTGATGATGACAATGATGATGATGGTGGTGGTGATGGTAATGATGATGACAGTGACTATGATGGTGATGACAATGATGGTGACATGATGGCGATTAGGATGATGGCATGATGATAATGATGACCGTGTGGTGATGATGAGTTTCAGCAGCTGAGACGAAGGAGGTCATTTGCTGTCTCTCATTGGGTAGAGTCCAGCCTCGATTCTGTTGCCCTCAGCCTTGGTCATGTGACCTGTTTTACCAGTGGGAGGAGAGTGGACAGACAGAGGATTCTTTGGGAGGCATGAGGGGACTCCACTTTTACCCATGGTTTCTGTTGGAAACATACCCTTGCACCTCAGCTCTCCAGAAACAGGTTTGAGTTGAGGGAGGATCTTTGCCACTGGATGGCATGTGCTGAGTTCCTGTGCTAGATGTTGATTCAGGATTTGTCCCAACAAACATTTATTGAGCATCTCTGTTCTAGGCATTGGGCATAGAATGTAAATGGAGCTTGTAATTTTGAGGGGGGAGAGAGTAAATATAGGGTAGGCCAGGAGGGGTAGAGGGCAATGTGTGGTCACAGGAGTGACCGGTGGAGACAGGGCTGGGAGGGGAAAACCACCAGACTATTGAGCAACTGGTCCAAGCAGGACCCAGGAGGAGTAAGTGGACAGTCCATGGGGTAAGTGGGAAAGGGAAGGTTCTAGAGAGGGAGAAGAGGAATGGCAAGGGCCCTGAGGGACATAGCAAGCTGACCAAGGGGGACAGTCATGAGTGAGGAGGCCAGGAATTCCAGGCAGGGGCTCTTGGTCAGCCATGGCAGTCATGGTGGCTTGGGAGGGCTGCAGATGACACTGGCCATTCTGAGTATATCTGCCCACCATGGGTGTCCCTTCCTTATAGCACCTGCCACTTCTGCTCAGGGTCAATCATTTGATTTATTAAGCTGAGTGGCTCTACAGTTACAATCCTGTGGTATTTCTGGTGATATGTAAACTGGAGTGTTCGGCAGGTAAGACCGACAGCTACTGGAGTAATTACTTTATGGATGTGTGTGTGAGTACTTATTGATAAAAGTGTACATCAAGACTCCCTGGAGAACATTATCCTAGAGAACTAATGTAGACATTAAAGTCTGAGCACTTTGCAGCTGGATAGTGACCTCCAAACCTCCCCCCACCCAATGATGGGGGACTTTGAGGAGTGTTGAAGTGACTTTCAGTCTGCTGGCTGGCTTGGCAGCAGAAAAGGTGAGCATCACTGAACCCCTCTGAGGTGGAGCCTGCCTCCCAGGTGAGGGACATGGTGCTCCTCTTGCATGGCTACCCTTCCATTCTTTCCTCTGCATTGGGAGGCTTCAGTGCAGTAGAGTGGGATTGGCTGGATTGGAAGGGCACCCTGTGGATTGGTGGTTTGAACATCTTCTTGGGCTCTTGAGCATGGATGAGGGTTGTCCAGGGTGGCAGAGTCTGTCCCTGGAAGTCCCGTGAGAGACCATAAAAGAAGTGCCTGGGGGTGTGGACATAACTGGTGACTGAAGAAGAGAAACTACCCCTCCTCTAGCCAGGAGTTTAAAAAATGGATCAGGAAAGACTGAAACTAATAAATCTACTACACAGTCCCTACCTTGGGGGATTGTGGACTGTCTACATAAGAAATGCCTTCCCAATCCCAGGCCAGTGTCCTTGGGGCCTCATGTCTGGCAGGACCCTGGGTGAGTTGAAGACCTTCTTCTCTCACAGCAGAGGAAGCTGAGACTGGGCTGCTGGAGGGACAGAGGATTTGCCCACCAGTGTAGCTGCTCTAGACACGAGCCTCGGCCCAGCCCATCACTGGCAGTGTTCCAGGGAAGCCACTGGTCTCGTTAGCTCTGGTGATCCAGGACTGGTGGCCCAGGGCTTTCCTAGTTGTTCTAAGTAACCACTGTGGGACACAGCAGATGTTGAAGGCAGCTCTGTGTGAGCAGTCCAGCCTGATGGGTTCCTACTAATTCAAAAATCGCAGATTGCTGTGGAGGCCGACCTGGAGAGCCATGGGCAGGAGTGCCCTTTCCCTTATACGGAAGTTTCTGGAACCCCATCTGTGACTGTAGGCTGCTTCCTCTGGTCCACACACCCTCCCTTTATGTTCACATCCCCACTATGGGATGGCAGAGATGAGAGTGAGACGCTCCTGAGGGGTGCTTTCCCAGCCATCACTGCGGGCCACCCAGAGCTGTCCAAATGCTGTGTCCTGACGCGCTGTCCTCTGCCCCGAGTCTGGACGTGAGCATCATGCTCAGCACTTTTGTGAACCCTCACACCCCCGCCAAGAGGAACTGCCACAGCTAGAGCCATGCTGCTCCAGCAGGGAGTCAGATGTCTCTGAAGGAATGCTTCAGGCAGGTCGATGAGCCCTGCACTGGTGGAAGGTGTGACACAGTGACCAGTGACCATGCCTTTGGCGCTATCCCTCACCAGTGGGGTTCTCTTGCATGCCCCAAGTCATAGATGAGGTGGCCTGACAGCATTCTTTGAAAGATAGGAGCAGTGTCCCCAGGATGGAGCCTGAGCTGCAGAGGCACTCAGACCCTAGGTTGCTGAGAGCCACGGCCGAGTCTGTATGGCCCCTGAGAATTGGGCCCCCCTGTCCGTTTTTTGGCAATGGAGCCCGATGCCTTTCTCCATGATATCGTGGGTAAACACCTTGTCAATGTTCATTTTTTGATAACGGAGTACCCTCTATGGTGGTTTGAGAATGACATTCATTAGCCCAATGTCTCCCTCTACGGCATCGTGGGCAAATACCTGGTATTCTACTCTTTTGATACCTAGCTTTTTTAAACCCTCCTCCTATGGGACAATTCCTTTTAAAATGTCCTGTTTGTTCACAGTTGTAGCATGTTTTTGGCCTGGCATCTAAAGCCTCTTGTACTGCAGCTGCGAAGACTTGCCCTTGTTCATTAATGTCTCTACATAATTTAATATATTTGTTTAAATCTCCAAGTTTCCATGGTCTAATGACCTCTCTGCACCAACGATTTGCTTGCTCATAAGCCAATTGTTTTATTAATGGCATTGCTTGTTCTGTATCCCCAAAAACTCTGGTAGCTGTTTGAATAAGCCTATCTATAAATTCAGCATAAGGTTCATTAGCTCCCTGTATTACCTTAGATAATTGTCTTTGCAAATCTCCATGTCCTTGTAAAGTCTTCCATGCCCTAACTGCATCTGCAGCAATTTTTGTATATATAGCAGGATCATATTCAATTTGTTGCCGTTGACCCTCATAAGGTCCTTTTCCTAACAACATATCTAGATTTCTTTGAGGGTAACCAGCTGCTGCATTTTGCCTAGCCGTCTCCATGCAAAATTCCTCATTGGCAACCTTCCATAACAAATATTGCCCTCCATTTAGCACAGATTTACACATACTAGCCCAATCTGCTGGCGTCATGTCCAAGTTGGTAATGGATTTGACCATGCTTACAGTGAAGGGTGCTTGAGGACCATAGGTTGTTACAGCCTCCTTTAACTGCTTCACTGTTTTGAAATCTAAAGCACGGTGAATTCACTGCCCTCCTGCCTGCTCAAGTACAGGGCATGCTAATCTTTGAGGTCCTGTCTCAGGATCCCATCTATCAACTACGGGGGTTGAGGGCCACTCAGCTGTTGGTTGAATTACGCCCTCTGGTGATAGAATGGTGTTAGTAGAAGCCTCCTGTTGTAGCTTTTTTCCTAATAGCTGTTTCTCCTCTCAGCTTTTTTCCTTTATATTTTCTTCCTCTGTCTGACTAGCTCAAGAGATCTTCTCTTTTTCTTGATCTAAAATGTCTTTCTCCATGGTCTGAACCTCTAACAATTTACTTAACACTCTTTCAGTTCGTTTTTTACTAATTTCTAAACTGTTACAAAGATAACACAACCCAATAAGATAACACAAAACAAAACCGAAACAGAATGAAACAAAAACGGAACAAAAAATTGTTGTATCAGTTTTCCTATTTTCTTGACATGTGCATTTGTGGTCTATTTCTATATCTTCCTCAGGGGCGAACAACTTCAAACCTTGAGCCAACCATTTTTCCCAGTCTGTCTGAGAAAGTTCTAGGGATAGGGAGCTTGAAACAAAAACAAAACAAATCAAAACAAGAACGCATTGTTTTATAAAATGGTCACACATTCTCTCACCTTCCCTTAGGGGCGAGCAATTTTACTTACCCTCAAGCTTCAGACATTCCCCGCATGGGCCGCCAGTTGCCGCAGTCTGGCTGGGCACAAACCACGAGCCATTGAAGCAGGAATAATCTTTATTTTTGAACTGCAAGAAGACACTTCACACACGCTTCCAGGGAATTCTCCCGAACTCCACACCAATCGTCCAGGAACCAGCCACTGGAAATATCTTCTTCAGAAATCACTCCTCCTGCACTAACCCAACCAAGGGGAACTCTTGGGAATCCCCGAGAATCCCCAGGAGAACTCCAAGGTAGCATGAGAACTCAAAAGTAGCGGCCGAGGCAGATAGTAATGCCTCATCTGTCAACCAATACTGTTGGCAAAATGCCAAGGGCCATACAGACTTGGCCTTGGCTCTCAGCACTAGGTGGCACCCACCCCTGCCTCAGTGCACACCGGCAGCCACTTGGGGGCCCCTGAGAGGCAAGAAAAAGGGCAACCTTCCAGCTTCGTCTAAGGATAGACACTGGCACTCACGGCAGCGCCAAAGCCATGCAGAGACCTCTGTGCTGTGCAGAGCCCGCCCTGGAGCCACAGGACGCTGAGCTGAAGACACTCCTGGGGACCCTAGGCAGGGCCAGCTTGCCTCTGGATTCACCCATCTGAGGGTGTGGGAGCCATGAGCAAGCAGGACGGGGTACCGGGGAGAAGCAGCCCCTTTAGTAAATTCTCCCCAACGTCTCCATCCAGGATCTGTTTGTTTTGGTGCTTGTGGTTGGACAGAGAGAGACTGATGGAGGGAAGGAAGGAAAGAAGGAGAGCGACCCAGAGAGAGGCCACCACCACAGAGACCTTTTTGCCATTGGCCACACCATCGCCTTTTGCTGATGGTGCTGCCATTGCCCTCCTCTTGTCCTGAGAGACTGAAGAGCGTGGGGCCCTGCAGGCGGCTCCATCTATCTGCTCAGGGAAGCCCCGACTGGGCCAGGGAGCTCTGTAGCACTGTCGGGAGACATCAGCCCCTGCCCCCATTTCCCCAAGCCCCTGAGTGAGCCGAGAGGCTGAGTCTGCCAACCAGGGGCAGCTGGCATTGCAGATGGGCAAGCAGGGGCAGCGCTCTAATCAGGGGACCGTAACCCAGGGCTCCTGGGGACCCATAGCAGGGAGTGAGCCCAGGAAGCCCATGGCGATGGCAGGGACAGTTGATTAAGTGACAGCTCCTTCGCCACATTGAGCTGCTGAGCTGGGTCCCGCAGCAGATTGCGTGGCCAGCATGTCTGGGAGCCCAAGGTCGTCTTCAGTGTTTGCATCTGGGGACATTTTGTTCTCCTCCAGTTGCTCTTGAAAACTATGGGCTTGGTGTGAGGAGCACGTACTCCAGTCTGCCTGTCCCAATTTCAACTGATGTGGCCCGACACTATGTGGACTGGCATTCACCTCTCTGCACTATTCGGGAATGCTCTCCCGTAATGAGGCATTTAATGATGAGCACAGTAGCAATCCCAGTGTTTGGTTCCGACTGCGGTGTCTGCCAGTAAATAGCCAGAATAATAATAAGGAGCATTTTATTCAGGGGTCCCAGGGCCAGCCATGACCCTGAAGATGTGCCGAGTGTTTCTTCAGGTTTCCTAATGACCATCTTTCATCTCCACAGGGTACAGGAAGCAGAATGACACCACCACCCCCCCCTTGAGCGCTACTGCTGCTTACTCTGTGACATTGGGCAGGTCAAGGACCTCTTTGTGCTTTGGTTTCATAACCTCTGAAATGAGCAGTCAGTCCAAACCAGAGGTGAATTGTGATCATGAGCTGAATATCTTTTGCAATTCTCCATTTCCACTTTCTTCTTTAGGGCAGAGAGACTGGCCCAGTGAAGTCCATGTCACACAGCCTGGGTTCTTCAACCATGACCCCGCAGCCAGTTTTCTTTCTATTCTTTCTGCCCTCTCCCCACCTCTTGCTCCATTGTGTGAAGCAAAGTACAGACATTGTATGGCTTTGTTTGTACATACTTACATAGGCCTTGGAAATATTTTACATATTGTCAAAGATCATTTAACTACTCAGATGTACCTGTACTCTCAACAAGCAGTCAGCGCTGCAGTTTTCCCAAAGGCATCTCAAGAATCCCCTTTCTCAGATCTTCCTCCCATCAGGGACACCAGGGAGCCCCTGTTTCCCCACAGCCTGGCCCTGGAGCACCCTACTAGGGAAGCCCCTGAGTGTAGTGTCAGCTGCCAGGAGGGAGCATCTTGAATGTGTCGCATCTGTTTATTTTTTGGTCAGTTCTTGTGCATAACTCTTGCCCATTTTTCCACATGGGCCTTGGTGTCTTTCTCCTCTTCTTTTAGAAATTCTTTATGCTGAGATGAACCCTCTTCTTTGATAAAAGTTGTGTCTTCTCTCAGTTTGCATTTCTGATTATCTTAGTTTCAGAGGAAATTTTAATTATCCTTAAATTTTGTGTAGTTGTCAGTCTTTTCGCCTTACTGCCTGCGGAGTCAAATACAGAATATTTTACCTTTTCCTAAATGGTAAAAAATTCACCCTGGTCTGGGAATTAGTTCCCTTGGAAGGGTGCCTGCCTTGCATGACATGGCCCTGGGTTCAATCCCCAGCACCCACCTCCTCAAAAAAAGAAACTTCACCGTATTTTGTTAAAATACCTGCATCACCTTTCTAATTCTTATTTCCACTTTATGTTGTCTTTTTAAATTCTCTGAGCCTGGACACCACCCCAGACCCAACAGCAGAGCAGAGCAGAGTGGACAGGCCTCTGGGCTTTCCCCTTTAGGAAGCTCCCACTCCTGTCTTTGGCACAGTGTCTATGCGGAAGGGGCTCCTTCCCTGTGCACGAAGCCCAGCAGATGATTTCAAATGCTCAGGCTGCCAGGATGCCCCAATACAGTTCAAAGAAGGGCCACATTTGTGTGGACTTTGATCTCGGGTGGCTGGGATGCCTGGCGGTGGAATGTCACTGATGAGGAGGTAGGCAGGTGACCTTGGGGAAGTGCATTACTTAACAGTGCATGGGAAGGCCAGAAGATCCACTGGAGGTTTCGGGCAAACAGGAGGGAGATGCTCAATTATTGAAGGCCAGAGGGACAGGGGAGTCATATGTGTTGCATGTCACACACCTGTGGAAATGGAGAAGACGAGGTGCTCTGCTGTGACTGAGGCACAGTCACAGAGTTGAGGCCAGGGTTTTGTCCTCGGTTACATCTGCCTCAGTGCCCAGCACCCATGAGGCTGTGGCCATGCTGAGCTGGGCTGTCTTCTCTGTGGCCTGGCCGTCCACTGTGGTGGCCATGGGGGTGAATAGAAGGGTCGGGTGCCTCAGGCACGGGTGTCTCTGAGAGCACTTCCTCCCTCCCTGCTGTCACTCTTTGCAGGGCCCTGGGCAGCAGCTGGGCAGCAGCCGGGGAGATACCCTTGCCTTTGTTTCTCAGGTTGTGGGCCCAGCAGGTGACGGCTGTGCAGCAGCATGACCTTGCACCCCAGGGACATGCTGCTCCTCTAGGGCTCAGGAGGACAGGGACCCCTCTGCCCTGGGTGCAGGAGTGCCAGGCTGGAGGCTGTGGGGCAAGGAGGGGGGATTCAGCTGCTCCTCTGTGTCATTCTGAGGTGCTTTAGGTGGCTTGGGGCTGGGGGAGGGTTCGGGTATGTAAATTAAAGAAGCCCAGAGCCTCCCCTGTGTGACACCAGGGCCTCATACTGAAAGCTCTTGTAAAAGCCACCAGCACCCTCAGCTTCACCCTTCACCTTCATGGCATTCCTCATGCCATCACACTGTCCCCACCTATGAAAGGGTATGGGGGACAGAAGACTGTCCTGTGTCTCTGCCATGATGTCAGGTTCTTCTCCTGTGGGGAACCCACAGTTACCCCCATAAATTATAGGCTCCAATGTGATAGAGAAGAGGTCCCTGGCTTGGCTGGTCGTGTGCACACCAGACGCAGCAGGTGGCTTCTGGGGTGGGGAGCAAAGTGCTGATTGTCCCAGACCTGGGCACACACTTGCACCATGTTTGCGACTTTCATTAGACCTCCGATTCAGAGTTTGATACCTACCAGTGAGACGGAAAGGGAACGGAGGCTGAGCACAGGAGAGAGGGATAAACGCAGCCTGGGAGGCTGAGAAGGGACGGTGGGAGGGAGGCGAGTGTGGCTGAGGTATGTTGTAACCATGCTGAGGGGTCCATCTGCAGAGAGGGCTGGGTATTTCTGGCAGGTTCCCAGCACAGGTTCAGATCCTGGGAAAGTGCAAAGCAGCACCTGCGTGGGGGCAGTGTTTCTTGTTTACCTCGAGGCTGACACCTGTGCTTCCCACGGGACCAGGGAAACCCTCTCACCTCCTCTGCCTTGGCTGCCTTCTGTCCAGTCCCCTGGCTGTGCTCCTTGGAGACTTGCTGAATGTCACAGAGATAAACGTGCTCCTGCGTAAGCTGGTGGGCCACAGTATGTGCCTGTGGGTCCTGGAACACAGGTGGACTCGGGGACTTCTGCTGGTCACTGAACAACACTGTACTGTCGTCTATTTTGGGCGTGATCTATCACTTGCATCCAACTTTAGAAAGCCAAGGCCATTATCTTTATGTAATAGTCTTCAGATAATTGCTGTACAATGATTTCTGTTCCTGCATTGCTCTGGGAGAGGGAAACTTCTCAGCAGACATTATTAAAAGGCTTTTAATCCATGAAAGCTTAACCAGCCAAACTGGTTAAGAGCACCAGGGCCACCGCTCAGCCGCTGTGCCCGGCGTCTTTATCCAATAGCCGCCATCCGCTGCAATGAAGGTTGCAGATCAAAGCTGATGAATCAAAATTTTTTCAAATCTGTTTCTGCCAATAGCTCTGGACGTTCATAACCTCTTTTGCTTTCTCCTCCTTTGAGAGCTGAACAAGGGGATGGATGTTCTTTTCCCTCCAGAGTCCCTGAGTCCTTGGAGTCAAATGGTTTGTGTGCTCCCTCCACACACAAGGGACCAGACCCCACAGGGCTGGTCAGGAGCTGTAGGAAACAGGAAGCTCCTTTGTGTGTTCAGAGCTTTTCACATAATAGAGTTTCTTATCCGAGTCTCCAAATAATAATACTAAGCAGTTTTGTACCTGGTTTCTTATCGGGAAGAGGAATTTCACCCCACTTTTGGCTCTGAATTACAGACAGGGGCTCACACACAGGTTCCCAAGATAATGACAGAATGACAATAATGGTGGGCACCTGAGAGTGTTTTCCCATCTAATTCGCACACCCATCATGCCACAGGCCGGATGCAGAGCCAAGTGCTTTCCTTCACTGTTCTCCTCCAGGCTCAAGGGTGCTCAGGGGAGGTCACATCACTGTGAAGAAGACTGGCCTTTTGGCGGTCAGAGGCAGCAGGCCCAGCTCTGGGGGTCAGTCTGTATTTCACAGGCTGAAGCGCTTCCTCTGAGAACTGGTCAGCCCCAGAGGAGCAGCCTCTCTTCAGCCGGAAGGTGGGATTTCAGGATGGCGGACAGCACAGTATGCAGTCCACTTATGCTGCACCTCAACAGCTGGGCACAGAAACCCTTGATAAAGAGGGTCAGTGAGCAGAGAGTTCAAGAAAGTCAGATGTAGTGGCTTCCAGGTTAGCTGGGACTCATTCTTATAAGTGACAATATTAACTCCATCAGCAGTGTGACCAATTATTCTTTACATTTTTTTTGTGGCCAATATTTCAATCTTTCAATATATTTCTTTCAGTTAATGCCATTGGAGGAAGTAGTAGGAGATTAAACTCTGGATTAAAATGAGAATTAAATTAGGAATTTTATCCATAGAAAGGATCCATTATAAAGCCGTTTTAATAACCTTTCCTGCAGCCGTGGGAGAAAAGCACTCTGCTGTAGGGGTAGAGGAACTCTCTAGACTCACACACATGCACATTCAATCACATATTAGAATCAGTGTCAGATCGATTTTCCTCTTGTTTGCTTAATACAAAATAATGTAAATGGCCCATAAAGAAGAAGGAAAGGTTTTTTTCAACAAGAAAATATTTAAATATGCAAACATTTTGATAGTTAATAGGGAAGGTGATAGAATTGATTTGATGCATATCTTGACTGAGGATTCACAAGACTTTTGTAAGAATTTGGGTTAGTGCTGGTGTTTAGTAGTTTCTTCTCTTGCCTCTGGGGCCTGTTTCCCTGGGGATTCTCATGAATTAGCACCAACGTTCTTATAGATATTAGAGGATGTTTTGGCTGAGATGAGACACCAGAACTGTAGATACCTAATGACCTGAGGTGGGGATGGCGAGCCTTTTCATGATTCCAGAGTTTTTTTCTTAAATATTTTTCCTTTTGTTTTTGTAGCCCAAAGCAGCATTTTGTATAGAGCACGTTGCTTCTGGAGGCCAGGTGCCTGGGCGTCTCAGGTAAAACCCCCTGGCTGGAGCCAAGGATGATGTCCAGGTCTCGGTGGCCGTGGCCAATGGAAGTGAGTCATAGTGCAGTTTCTCACTTAAACCAGGGGCAGCCAGTCAGATGGCACAGGCTGGGCAGGAGGCAGCTGCTTGGGGACTGGGGCAGTCAGCTGTCTGCAAAAGGCTGGGCAGCAGGGAGCTTCTCAGGGACCAAGTTCCTTCCATTTTAAGGCCCTGCCCTTTCCCAGGGACCCAGAGCCCTTGGCTGGGCTTGCAGGGCCGGAGGTAAGTGCTAATGGGTTACCTTTGACCCTGCAGTGGAGTCTGCTAATGCTCAGCTATTAACCGTTCCCTCCTCTTCCTGGGGAACCTGCTTGGCCCCTTCGCAGCTGCCCACAAGGACCAGGGACTGCTTCTTGCACCTGAGGTGAGGGCAGAAGTGATGCGTGTCCCCTTCTGATGAGGTGGCCCCTCCCTTGCTCCTTTAGAGGGGGACCACAGGGGAGTGTGAGGACTCTGAGGTGGCAGAGCTGGAAGGCATCCAGAGCTCAGGCTGCTGTGACAGGGCCTGAAGGTCGCCAGGTGGCATGCTGGCCAGGTGCACAGGTCACAGAAGGGAGGAGATTCACCCGAGTCCCACCAAGTGCTGGCTCAGATGAAGCTCCCAGAGCTGGAGCGAATGGAAACTCTGAGGGGGTTGGGCCCGGGTGTGGGGCTGGAAGGGACGTGTGTTCTGGGGGTCTGGGTGGAGCTCTGCGATGGCCCTGTCTTTGCCCAAAGGTAAGTTGACATCCTGCCCCTGAGGACAGGACATGAGCTGATTGGAATCGGGTTTTTGCAGAGTTCGTTAGTCAAGGTGAGGTCACAGTACAGCAGGGAGTGCCCTGATGCAGGGTGACCATGTCCTTACGAGGGGCTGGTGGGTGAGGAAAGACACACGGGGCCCTCTGAGGATAGAGGAGAAGGCTGGAGCCAGGCGGCTGGGAGGGAAAGGCTTCTGGGTCTGTGGGAGCCATTAGAGCTGGGAGGACACAGGAAGGTGCCTGAAGGTGTCCCAGAGCATGGCCTGGGCACTTGGCTTAGTCTTTCAGCCTCCAGGACACAAAGGATGGGTCTTTAAGTCACCCAGGGTGTCCAGCTTTGCTCCAGCAGCCACAGGAAGCAGAGGCTGCCAGTGTGGTCATTTGCAGTACCCAGGCTGGCCAAAGGTGGAGGTATGGCCACCCGGGGGTGGATCCCAAAGATTCCCTGCAAGAAAATCACCTATGGGAACCTGGGAGCTGCTAGGATTCTGAACCGATTACCTGAGGCTTTCATGAAAACCGCCCCCAGCCAGCCCCACTGAGTGGCGCCCAGTGGTGGCTGAGAAGAGCCTGGATATGGAGGCAGGAATGGAGGATCATACTGAGGTCCGCGGGCACTACGCATTGTGGCCTTGTCCTTTGTCTTCCCTGGTCCCTTTGGCAGGCAGGACCTCTGCCTGGCTGAGTGTTTGGCTCAGCAGTTTCCAGGGCAATCCGCAGCCATGTTCTCGGGGTTCCTTTGCCTACACACCTCGGCCACACGAGTTGGCTCTTGAGGAATCCCCTGGCACATGCCACAGTGGCTGTGGCACTTCCAGGTCTGCAGATTTCCGAGAGCGATGCAGGTGGAAATCAAGGAAGAGATGCTCTGCTTTGGGTTTTGCTTTGAAGTTTGAATTTTGCTTTTTAAATTTTTTTCTTTATTAGTGAATCAGAGTAAAACACAATAGTGTGCTTCATTTTGAAATAATCCCACAAGCAAGGAAGATAATCTGCTCCACCTCAGGCCCCCAGCCTCCCCTCTCCTCCCTCCTCCCACCCCGCCCTCCCTGCTTCTCTTCCGTCTGTTTATTTATAGTTTATTTATAGTTTGTTTCAACCTTTAATAGGAAGCGGCACATGCTCATATTTAGAAATCACTTTTTTCATCTCCTTCCCACATCTGTATTTCTGAATATTGGCCTTTTCAAAAGCAAAGGATGCTCAAACATTTCAGATTTTTTTTTAAAGAGTTTCACCCTTCTGCTCTGTGCACTCTCTGCTCTCTCCTCTGTGTCCATGGTCCTCCAGGCCCACCAGGGTGTTCTCTGTGGACCCGAGGGGCTGGAGCTTTGGGTTTGTCTCTGCACCTGCAGCTGCTGTACATTTCCTGGGAGAAGCAGGATCTGGCAGGGGCCCTACGGTGAGTGGCTTTTCTGTGTGTCCAAACCCTCGAAAAGCACAGTTCTCAGGGGTAAGTCGTGGCCACGGTCCTTGCCTTCAGACTTGGTCTCCTCATGGCTGGAGAGTCCCTGTGCTGGGCGGCAGCCCTCTGTCCTGAACCACAGGTGGCGTGTTAGGTGTTTTAGAAAGGGGTTTTCAGCGAACCAGTTTAGAACAGCATGGTTTATCAAAGACCACTGGTCTGTGTAATTTCCCCTCTAACTAAAATGACTTAAATTACTGTCTTTCAAAATAGTAAGATTTTTAAAGGTGTTTTTTAAATTAGAGGGCTGTGGAGAGACAGATGAGCCTAATAGCCTACTGTATTTCATGAGTAATCCCACCTGGAGAGAAGGCGGCCATTCTTTGTGGCACGGTGAGATCATTGATGTCTGTCCTTCCCTTCTCAGGCTGAGTGCTCAGCTAGAACCTTTCATCCAATACTCACTCTTCCTTCTTCTTCCTCCCTTCCTTCCTTCTTTTCTTCAGGGAGAGGGATGCTATTCTACATAGTAGAAAAACCAAATATTGCAATAAAAATGGTAATAAGTTTATGAAATGTATCAGTTTGTTATCTTCCTTTTGCAAATCACAGAGAATCCAATTAAAACAGGTTTAAACAAACAAGCTGAAGTATTCAGGAGAAGAGTGGACTGCAGGTGCAGTAGCGTCCAGGGGTTCATCAGGTACAGTCCATCTTATATCATTTTTGCCTTCTGCCGTGTGTGTCCCATGGTCAGACAGGCTCTTCCCTCACGGAACCAGCTCCAGCCTCACGTCCCTCTGGGTTTAGAGCCAGAAGAACAAAACTGTCCTCAGGGAGTCCTCAAGCCCTGGATGTGTTCTAATTGCATCCTGGGTGGAAGTGGAGGGGCCTGGGTTTTCTGGACTCAGTCCCTCTTATGCCTTGATCTGCAGAAACGGCAGTGCACATAGCTGCAGGCGGCCAGCAGGTCCAGTGCAGCACTCGTGGACATGGGGGAGGCTGTCCCTGCCAGCCTGGGAAGCAGCGGGTCTGGGGAGGAGGTGCTGTGTCCAGCTGAAGGCAGGTTTTTCAGATGTCACAGGAAACCATTTCAGGGCTTTAGACTGACAGCACTGGGGAGAACAGGAACGGGGTAAAGCCTCACTCACAGACCCTCGGGCAACGGGCAGAGCCAGCACCAGACCCCCGGCCTCATGTCTCCCGAAGCACATGTACTGTGTGCTCCTGCAGTGAGCCTCACCCTCCATAGGATTTGGGCATCTTAGTGCCACTCTCCGAGGCCACTGAGATTATTTTCTGTGGGCTCCAAGATCGCATGCCCATTCCCCTAACAACTCCTCTGGTTGGAAGGGTGTGGCTGACTCAAAGCCTTCCCCCTCCTTCCATTGAAGCTATACTCACTGAGGATTTGCAAATGTGCAAATGTGTGCAGACACCATGGAGAGCAGTGTGGAGGTTCCTTGGAAGAATAAAAATAGAGCGAACATATGGCACAGCAAGCCCTTTTTTGTGTATATTCAAAAGAATGAAATCAGCATGTGGAAGAGACATCTGGACTCATGGGTTTGCTGCAACACCCTTCACGACAGCCAAGGGACGGACGGAATCCGTTTTAATGTCCTGTGGATGGATGGATAAATGGATGGATGGATGGATGGATGGATGGATGGATGGATGGATGGATGGATTCCTAAGCAAATTGGCAGGTGTACTGTGGAATATTATTAAACCCTGAAAAGGAAGGATATGCCGGCACTTGCAACAACTTGGATGAACCTAGAGGACATTGTGCTGAATTTTATAAGCCAGGCACAGAAAAATCCGGCACAACCTCACTTACATGGGCAATCTAAAAATATGAACTTACAGAGGCTGAGAAGAAACAGTGGTCACCAGGGGTGAGGAGCGAGGAATAGGTGCTGGTCAAAGCTACATGGGCACGTGTATGCCAGGTGAGTGAGACCTGGAGATCTGCACCCTAACTTCCTGTAGTGAGGAATGTGGTATTTTGCCCTTTAAATCCTGTTAAGAGGAAAGCTTTCTCTGGTTAAGTATTTTTGTAAAACAAAGCAAAGCACACAGGGGAGCACAAGGGACTGGCAGGAGGTGGTGAGGGGGGCCAGGGTGTTCCAGGTGTGTGCAGTGGCCAGCCCACATAAGATAAGAGCAATTATTTGCTTCAATTGTGCCTCAAAGCTAGGGAGAAAGTGTGTTCCAGAGACTCTACTACACCTTGGAGGGAGTCCAGCCATGAAGGCAGGGGTCATGAAGTGGCAGTGCAGGTGGCTTTTCCCATAGGCCAGGAGGCATCACTTGGGCCTGAGCTCTTAAGTGGACTCAGCTGCTCAGGCCCAAGCCTTTCCACCTGCCCCAGGCCCTACAGGGCCTGCAGCTGTGGGAGATGTGCTGCACATATGCACAGAGACCTCTGGCCCAGGGTGAGAGCTGGGAATTGCCCAATATAAGGTGCAAGGAGGGCTGGTGGCTCTCCTCGTTGCTCTGCTCAACTTGTTTTTATGGTAAGTAGATTAGTAACAAATCCCCTGTTTTTTTTTGTGTGTGTGTGTGGGGGGACAGTACTGGGGATTGAGCCCAGGAGTGTTTAACCCCTGAGCCACATCCCTGGACCTTATTACTTTTTTAAGACAGGGTCTTGCTAAGTTGCTTAGGGCCTCCCTAAATTGCTGAGTCTCACTTTGAAATTGTGATCCTGCCTCAGCCTCCTGAGTCTCTGTGACTATAGCATAACTCTCTTTCTCATGAAGAGGGCTAGAAAGTTGATTGTGGTGGGTTTCCTTTTTATTTGTATCTTCGCTATCGAGATCTCTCTTTTTACCACAAACTGTTTTCTCCAAGAAACCCCCACTGGGCATAGGCATGGATCAGAGCCTTAGGTACTTTGGGGATGGTGGGGACAGCCCAGGGGGTGTTTCTGCAGAGCTGTGCTGTGAGCTCCATCCCCCTCCACACAAGGGGCAAGTGTAGGAAGGAGGATGTGACCTGCCAGAGCCACCCGCAGAGCTCCAGGTGAATCTGCCCATTAGGTGGGCATGGCCACAGGGCTGCTGGCCTGGATTCACCCTGCAGATAGCGAGGCCTTGGTGGCCGCACATTGGGCGGCTGTGCTGGAGGGGCAGTGGTATAAGGCATCCCACGGCTGCACCCACAGGGGATGTCTTGGCCTGGATGGGGAGCTGACCGGGCAAGAAAACCTGAGTAGTGTGAGGTCCTGCTCTTCTGCAAGGACAGATGCCAAGGGAATTGGAGCAGGAAGCAGGAGAGGTGGCCTTCTCTGAGCAAGGCTGTACTGTTTGGATGATCACTGAAATGTCCACTAGGGAGCCACCTTCGCACACCCATCAGACCCTCCGAGAGCGAGCCATGAGCCATCGAACATCAGTGCAGATCAGGTGAGACCCACTGCTTCCCTGACTGCCCTAGGGTCAGGAAACTAGGGACGGGGAAAACTGCTCAAGGTGGGGGACAGAGGATTTAGAGTCTGACCCCTTGCAGAGCCCATGAGGACAGACAGCCCCACCAGGTCCTCAGCGCGCAAGGCAGACTGCGAGTCAAATTAATGTGAATATTTAGGATGTTGGCAGTTGTTTAAATTTATTTTTAAAAGCAGCTTTACTGAGGTGAAATTGATACACAAGGATCTGCACATGTTGAATACACACAGTTTGGGGAGTTCGGGTGTGCCAAGCACCGGTTGATGCCATCCCCACCTTGAAGCAACAGATGCATCTCCAGTACCTGTGCGGGCGGCGCACCTGCGCAGGTGTGGGTTTTGAAGGGTACTTGACAGGAGAGCAACGCTCCTGATGGTTTCTAAGTGAATGATCCCCTGTTGTTAACTGCAGGCATGATCCTGTGGGGTGGATCTCTAGAACTTGGCCATTTAAGTTAGCTGAAACTTTGTACATTAGTAGGCTTTATTTTTACAGAAGTTTTGGATTTATGGAAAAAGGGAGCAAACTCCACCATTCTGATAGAGTCACTTCCCCTGCAATTTCCCCATTATTAACATTTTGCTTGGCTGTGGTGCATTTGATACAAGTAATGAACAAATATTGACACATTATTGTTAGCTAAAGTACATAATCTATTCAGGTCTCCTTAGGTTTTACCTAATGCCCTTTTTCTGTTCTGGGATCCCATTCAGGAGACTGCCTTACATTGATTTGTCTTGTCTAGTCAATGTAATTTGAATTCCAAATTGAGACTGATTATCTTGAAGATATAAGATTATACATTATCTCGCTGTTAAGGTAACGGTAACGGTAGCTATTGTCATGAAGAAATCCCAGATCTCAAGAGTAGCACAGATAATTAGGGTCAGCAGACTTATTTCTTGTTGTGCCAGGGTCTGGCTCTCTTTCCTGGTCCCTGGAAGCCCTTGGCATCCAGCCAAAATAGCAAGAAGCACAGGAAGGTGCCTCAATCCCCAGTCACCCAGGCCAGGGCACGATAGCTGTCCACTCCTTCACTCACTCACACGCATGAGAGAACCATGGTGGAGCCTGGCGGTGGGGAGCCATGTTCCCCAGGGTGGGGAATGGGCCTGTGGGAAGTCCTCTCTGGCCACATAGTGTGGGTTAAAAGTCCAAGGGGCTGGCTGAGCTTTTACTCAGAGGAGAGCACAGGGAAGGGGTTAGACAAATCTAGGCAGGCTCCTGGAAATCTTGAAAGGGGGAGATCATGGTGCATTGTGACACAGTGAAGGGATGGGCCATGGCTTTGGGCAGGGTTGAGGTTGTGCCTGGTAGGACTGGAGAATTGGCCAGATTGCAGATCATGGTGTCTTGTTTCCATGGAGTTTCCAATTTAACCTCAGGGTGATAAGGTGACATTGGAGTGTTTTAACCTGTGAGTGACGTCATTAGCTTCATAATTAAGAAATATACTGACCAGGTATAAGATAAACACATACTGGGGACCTCATGTCCAGCAATGTGGCTATAGCATTGATATTGTCCCTGTTTGTCTGAAATAAACTGAGTAGTTCCCAAGTACTCTCACCAACCTGCAGAAAAGAGGAAGTGATGGGTGTGCTAATAAGTTTGATCACAGAAATCATTCCACAGTGGAAACTTCTAGGATGTAATTTCTATTTGTCCTTCATAGTCAATAAATATGGACAAAAATGCAGAATATGAGGGTCACTGGGTGGAGAATAGACTGGGCAGAAAGGGCTCGATGAGCTCAGCCAGGCAGTGCAGGGCATCTGGGAAGGAAGAGATGGCAGAGAACAAATTAGATGCCATGGCTGTGGAGGGAAGGGGGGCATGAATGTGCTCCTCTGTCCCAGCACCAGGGAGGCACTGGTCCAAGTCCCACCCCTCAAGGAGCCTCTCCCTTTGTGCTCCCAGGGATTGGGATGGACTAATTCAGCCTTCCATCCTCCTCTCCATGGAAGCTAAAAGCCCCTCAATGAACAATGCACCAGTGTTACCTTGCACCACTGAGAAAGAATGATGCTAATTGCAATTTTGAGACCCCATCGAATGCACAACACATTCCATTATCAGTAACATTGTAAAGTGAAGGAATTCTCGCTAGGTAACTTACTAGAATGGAGAATGGAATTCCCTGGTCATTTTGTCCTTGGCTGTGTCTCTGTAGCTAGCCTGTGAGTTCTGCAAGGACGCAGACCACACCTTCATACTTCTGTAAACATCTCGGGCCAGCTTTAAACCAGGAGCATGGTAGTTGTTGCATAAAGATAAACTAAGCTACAAGGAGACAGTGTGGTGGGGAGGAGCTACTGTTTCAGTGTTAGGAGGGAATTTTATATTTTGGAAATGAGGAATCTGTATATTGTGGAGAAAAAGTGGCAAAAATATCAGTACCAACTTGCGTTTAAAAATAAAATTGAGATGACTTTAGAATTCTGGAAGAGTTGCCATGTTCCCATACATCTCACACACAGCTTGCTATGTTAGCATCTTATAAAACCAGAGAACAATAGTCAAAGAAATTCATCGAGGTGCGCTAATAGTGACTGAATGACGAGATTTATTTGGAATTGCTTTTCCCACTGTGTACCTTTATGTTCTAGTAGGAGCTGAGTCTCCTTAGGCTCCTGTGATATAATGTGCCATACTTCTGCCATTCTCATTCTGGGAGGGACTGAGTGCTTTCCTGGGCCTTTGAGGGTTCCTAAATTTGCAGCTGGGTGGCTGGTGGTCACACCTCTTGGTCTACTGCAACTCTGTGTCCAGAAGTTCCTGTCCTCGGTGGGTCTCCTGAGTGCTGGATGGATTTGTGCTTTATTAGCTCTGTCTTAGGAAGGAGTCAAAGTCCCTGCTTCTGAGCAACCTGTGAAATTAACAGATAAAGATTCACTGAATTTTCAAATAATCCTTTGAAAACTTCCATTTTATATAGATAATATCAGAATCTTGGATGAAATCTAAACTTGGGCGCTAATGGATTAAATTTAGAGTTGTGCTTAACTCCTTCAGTTATTCTCTGGCTTTTGATGCCTCTAGTCACTTCAGGCAAAGAAACGTGAATTGTAAAGACAAACTTCTCCCTCCCCCCATTTTATTCTAGTTTGAGGGAAAGCTAAGTACCTTGTGGAATCAGAGGGTGGAGAAAGCAAGCAAGACAGCAAGGAACTATCTGGTGCTTCTTCATTTGCTGCTTTTGACCATTCAATATTTCAAATTAACAGAGCAAAACAAATAGAAGCTCAAGGCTGGTGCACACCCTGGTACCCTGGGGAGCAGGCAAATGTGCCAACATATTTGTAAGTTTGTTTCCCTTTTAAAGTCATGTGTATTAAACCAGTGGATTTCTGAGCCACAAATAATGATTACCATTCCAGGTTTTAGATTCATGACACCATAGTTAATGACCCCGATGATCAATAGGCATTACTTGCATTTTAATTTTCCTATAAAGTCAACCCAGGAGGGAAATAATAGAAGAAGCCTCCTGTTTAGCCTGACCAGTGAATACAATACATTGACAACTCAAATGATTATTCTGTGCCTAAATTCTCTTTGCATTTGATCTTTATTACAATGATGATCAGATTAGCTGACAGTCACTGCATAGAAAATGATAGATTCTCTGCAATGAGGCGGGATTTGGGGTGCAGTTTGCAACTCAAAGACTAAATCAATTCATCCTAAAGGATTATATCCTTTCTATTTAAAAAATTGAGATGAAACTATTTTCATAAAGTAGTTCTCACTTGACTGGTTTAGCATATACTTCCAAATTTGTGCTGTTTGGTAATGAGAGAGGGGAGGAAGGAGGAGGAAGAGAACAGAGTGAAACTGAAGCACTGAGTGTGGGTCCCTCACCCTTGAGTTGCATGTGCCCCTGGGCTTACCCCCATCTCCTGTATTTTAACCCTTTTGGGTTGTGCAGAGCGTTGCAGTCTCCACTTGAACCTCTTCCTGCTGTTAATAACCTAAACCCCATTTTTTAAAAATTCACATTTTGTGTTTTACTGGAAAGTCGAACTTTTTCCTCCTTTTACAGTGATTGTCCATAAAGACAAAGGTATGAAGGATATGACCAGATGTCTAAGAGAAGATGAAGGATTTGGGTAATGAGATTGAGAACAGAGAGTGACTGCCAGGCTGCAGAGCTTGGGTGGCCTGTGAGACCCTTTCAGCCTCCAGAATGCAGGGGCCAGAAACAGCCCCGCTGGCCCCTGTCTCCAGGGTGTTGGTTAGCACCCTCGCTGATGCGGGTGGTGAGGTGCAGACCCACCCTGTGGGCCTCTGGCTGAAATGTGCACTTTTTAGGTGGATGTTGAAGTGTGCTTGGAGGAGACCTCATTCTCTCACTTCATGATTTTTAGGATCAGGAGATGTTGAAGAAGCTCCGTGGTGATGGTGTGGTGTAAATCATGGTGATGGGTCTTGTCCTGTTCCATCACTGTCCATGGGTCTTAGGCCCAAAACTCATTCATGGACTTTAAATGTTGATATTTAACTCTAGGCTGATAGTTTTTCTTTTTTAAATAAAGATTTCATGCTGTAAAGTAATGATTCATTCTTAGAAATATAGTGATCTCAGTTTCCAACCAGATCCCTTGGCTGCAAAGGTCATGAGAGCTTCGGTACAATTTTAGGGAGAGGATGCTTCCAAATGCATCTTCCTCTGAGCTCAGAGGAAGGGTGATGAGTGGGTGGGAATGGTGGATTCCGTTTGTCAGGGCAAACTGCGTTGTAAGCCTCCCTGTGCTGCCTCTGAGGGCAGGCACAGCTCAGGGACTGAGAAGAAAGGTGGGTGGTAGCAGAGGGTTCATGCAGGTTTATTGAAACCTAGTTCCTCTGGCCCACATAGAGCTCTCAAAATTAAGCATCAAAACTTAAGTCATGTTTAACAGGACCTTCTATAAACCTGTCTCATCTGAGCAGAACACCGTGCGTACTTGTGTATGTGTGTGTGTGGGGCGTTCAGTGGTCACTGGTGATTTTACTGTGAAAGTACTGGCCGCCTTTCTAAGTGTCTGGCCTTCTGTGAGCAAGTCTTTTGAAAGCTCCTTTTCCATTGTTACAGATCTCCCCTTCACGGTTTCTATTTTCCATGCTCATGAAGGGGCTTCTGTTGGGACAGTGCCTCAGGTAGATTCCTGGGGAAGGTAGAAGCAAACCTCTGCCTGAGAAACTGTGTAACCCGTGTGCCCGAGTAGTTGCAGCCACCTGTGGCCTTTAAATCCAAATTAATGAAAATTAAAAATCTGTCCCTCATTTGCACCAGTGCCTCCCCCCTGGTGCTGAGTGACACAGGTGAGGAGTAGTGATTCCTGGAGAGGCCAGAAGCTGGGCCAGGGGAGAAGGCTCTGCTCACCTGGCTCTGTGACTGGCACCCGCTGCCAAGCTGGCAAATAATCAAGCAATTTGCACTTGTTGGTGTGTCCACAGAAGTAAAAATTGGTTCTGAGGCTTAAAGGACTGCTTTTTGTGTTTTATCCAAAGTGTGTGAGAGTGAATCCTCAGGCCCGGTAAGTCTGTTCTGGCTTCTAGGTTTTGAAAAAATGGCTTTTAGTCATTCTATTGCATAGAGTGGTCCATCTCTTCTCACTGGATGTCCTCCTCCTCCTCCTCCTCCTTTTTCCTCCTCCTCATTCCCCTGCCTCTTCTTCCTCTTTTTCTTCCTCCTCCACCCTCCCCCTCCTCCATCTTCCTCTTCTCTTCTTCATCCTCTTCCTCGTCCTCCATTCTTTAGTCATACATGACAGTAGAATCCATTTTGGTAGAATTCACAAGCATGGAATGTGTCGTCTTCTAATCAGGAGCCTGTTCTTGGGGATGTGCAGAATGGTGGGGTTCCCGTGCTGTGTTCATGGCTGGATCTTCTGAGGAACACTGCTTCCTCCCCTGACAGCCCTGTGTTCTGGGGGTTGTAGGAGGCCTCCTCCCAAAACATCCCAAGTCGGGTCCTTCCCTGAGTTCTGCTGTGTGCCAGGCCAGGGGCCACAGGCTCTGGAGCAAGCCATAGCCTCTTCTCTGTGCGCTTCTGTTTCCTTGACCTTCTTTCTTCTCCTGTCTTGGAATTCTGTGAGCACCATCCTGACACGTGGCAGCACCACACAAATCTCTCCAAATCTACAGCCCACTTGCGTCTCCCGGGCAGTTGGCAGATGAGAATGTTTTCACATGGGGGATTCGCTTGAAGAACCCATATAATGAAATGCTGCTTTCTGTTTCATATTTTGAGGAGGAATTTTTGGGGCAAAATTTTTAATTCTGCTCATTTTGTTTAAAAAAAAAAACAACAAACCTACGTTTTATATTTTTAATGTTATGATGCGAATGTTCCTGTAATCCACACCTTGACTTTAATGATACAAACTACTTTATTTCCATTGCTAATGAGAAGGCCATTTAAAAAATATTTTTGCTTAATACGTCTAATTATTTCTCTGGTTGAATGGGAATTTTGCGTTCTAGAAACCTTTTAAGACTAACAAGAGCCTGACTATTCCTGACTTGCCTTCCACAACCTTTGTTTTTTCCAACAACCTAGAGAGTATGGCATGTGCCTCCTCCTCAAATGCTTCCAAGTCTACGTCTCCACAAAAGGAGTCTCCCTTTTGTCTTTCTCTATCAGCTTTTCATTTCTTGAGACTGGAAATATCAAACCCTGCATATGATTATTAGAGTCTTTGAAAATGTCTTACTACCTCATAAATTCTAATTTTTAAACCTGGCCTTTATTAAGGGCCAGGCGTGTGGTTTGGCCATGGCATTTGGACTGTGCACTGACTTTATTGTTTGAGGGTTTTTCTTTGTGACGTGAGGAGCTGTGATAAACAGAAAAGTGAATTATTTAACATATTGCTCTGCAACATGCTCATTGTCAATTGAGACTCCCTGAGGTGACAAAGTGGGAACAAAGTGAGATGGGGACGGCTCTGCACACACTGTACAAGCACTTCACAGAAGAAGGAGGAGAGAGGTGCAGTGGTAGGGCCGTCAGATTTGCAAAATAGAAATGCAGGACACCGGTTAAATCTGGAACTCGGGTAGATATTAAAAGTGCTAGTCCAGCGCTCTCCTCCGGGATACCTGGGGTGAACTTATAGAAACATTCCTGCTTTATCTGAAATTCAAATTGAGCCGAATGCTCGGGACGTCAGCTAGAAACCCTATTAGGGTGAAGAAAGTCTTTGGAAAAGAAAATTATAGCTTAATAAATATATTTCACATCTACAGGGTCTCGGCAGATAGTTTAGGAACATAAAATGATTCTGCAGAAGTGAGAACGAGAAGCAGCTGTGAAACCAGACTAGATGAGATACTGAGCTAAGGTCCGGGGAGACGGCGACCTGTCCTTCCCAACTCCCTCCCTGAGGGTGGGAGGTTCTGGACTCTTGGATGCACAGTGCCTCCTGTGCCATGAGCCCTTTGGGTGGGCAGTGAGGGCAGTGGCAGCCTCAGCCCCACCACAATGTCCTCTTAGTGCTTTGCGGACCATGGGCATTAACCTGCTGGCCCTTGGCCTTGTGCCTGGAAATGGATGAAGGGGCCCACAACGGATTCCAGGAACATTCTGGGGGTCCAACGACTTGGTGCACATTCCCCAGAGCTACAAGGGAGCCTATCGATGTGTCTTTCACACTGCAAGTTCTGGTCAGAGCCTATTTCATGCTCTAGATCATCCACAGCTCTTAGCAAGTGCCTCACCCACACTCAGTTGGAAGAATAGAAGCATTTGTTGGGGGAGGAGGTGGATGGCAGCATGTGCACTGGTCGACTTAACTGTTGTGTAGAATACAGGGATGTGGTGTGTGTGTCTGCATGTGCATAGATGCACGCACATGTCACTTAGCACAATGGCGGCTGTTGCAACAAACTCCTGAGCACACGCAGGTGCCACCATGACTGAAGACGGGTCCTGGCTTCAACAGGTTTCATGTGCTGGTTCAGGGCGTGGGGTGGCTCTCTTCTGAGCAGTGAGTACAGGGGTTCAGGCCCTTCTGCCTGTGGCTTTCACAGGTTTACCACGTGGCCTCCAAGGTGGGCAGGATAATCAAGATGGAGAAAAGGAGTGAGCAAGTGTGGGAAGCTGAGTGGGCCCCATCATGGGTGCTCACCACACAATGGGAAAGATCTGCTGTGTGGCCCCCGGGGGGAGTCCAGAGAATAGGGCCTTGGGCGGGCATTGCCTTCCAGCCCCTAGGAATAGGAAGTGGCATCTTTGGGTGGATGGCCACCCCACCCTACTGTGCCTTTCCACTTACCAAGCCAGGGAGGTGGATGGCTCTTGACAGGAATGCCCATGACCCTGCCTCTTGACATTCATGCTGTTGGGGCTCAGAAGATGGTACCCCGAAGCATAGCACTTTGGAAACAGAGGCAGCTTCAGATGTCTTTCTCTGCCCTCCATTCTCATGCCCCACCCCAAGCCCCCAGGAAAGCCCTAGAAACTAGAATTCTTTTTCCTCAAGGCAGTTTATGGACCTGGAGCCCCCTCCCCCAGATAAGCCAGAAAGTCCCACCTCTGTGTCTTGGAGCTGGTTAAGAAGAAACACTCTGACTTCCCTTGTCTGGTGGTAGATCCTAAGATCCCCATATTGGAAGAGGTCCTGCCTGCCCCTGGAAGGTGAGAAGGCTGCACAGAAAGGCCAAGAAGAGCCAAGGGTTGTGCTGCCCAATCACCCTCTGACTGCCCTGCTCCATGGGACCCTCTGTCCTCACGCTGATCTTGTTGAGGGCCACAGCCAAGTCAGGATGACACATGACATTGTTGCCAGAAAGGAGTGGTTGAGAGGTGATGCCAGCAAGCCCTTTAAATGATAATGGTTATGTTAAGCTGTGTATATTAGACCCCTGCTGTCCACCTCAGCCTGCTACTTTGGAGTTCTCATGCTACTTTGGAGTTCTCGCAGGGATTCATGGAGAGTTGCCATTGGTTGGGGAAGTGCCAGAGGAGGGATTTCCGGTTGGTGTGTGGTTCCTGGAGGATCTGTGTGGTATTCAGTGGAGTTCCCAGGGAGTGTGCTGGTGGAGTTCAGAAACAAAGTTTGTTCCTGCTTCAGTGGCTGGTGATTTGTGCCCAGCCAGACTGCAGTATGATCTCATGGGGATCACAACCCCACCAGGTCTGAGGAAACTGACCAAGCACAGCAAAGACCCTGGGCCTCGGACCAACACTGTGTGAAGTGCTGAGTGTTTCCAGCCACTGAATGGGCCACTGGACCTCAGGAATGCTAGAGCCTGGCTCTTGAAATCACTGCAGTCTTGTGAGAAGTCCGGGGCTAGAACTGTCCCTGAAGCTTCGTGAGAGACCTTGGAGCAGAGGGCTCAGCCGTGCTTCGATTCCTGAGCCAGGAAACCCAAGATAAGTGTATGCTGTTTTACATCACAGGGTTTAGGGGAACTCTGCTGTGTAGAAGTAGGTGGTGACACACGTGGACTTCGAGCAGCCCCATATCCTGGGAAGGCAAGACCTGCGAATCTCTGCCACAGTCAGCACAAAGGACTTGCTGAATGACGTGGGACTTACTCTGTCTTGTAGAAATTAAAACTGGTTATCTCCTTGGTCTTCCTAGGGTCCTGTGACCACCTCAAACAATCAACAGAACATTCTTAAATCTCCCAGACTTGCTTTAATGTCCTCTCATTTACCTGTTTTGGGAGAGGTTACAAGGAGAACCAAGCACTCGGCATTGGGTACCACACAAAAGAGCCCACAGCAGCTTGTGGTCACCTGTCCTCAGGCCAGAAAGGTACACAGGATGCCAACAGACCACACAAGCTGTTCCCAGCTGCAGGTGACTCATTATGGGGGTGAGGATGGGCCGTGGGAGGCAACAGGGCCGTGGGAGGCAGCTTCCCTAGTGTGAAGAGGGCCAGGTGACCCTGTTCCCACCAGAAGATGCAGCAGGCTTGCTGGAATTCCTCTGCAGAGGCTGCCCAAGGATAACAGGAGCTGGTGTGTCGGGAGGCTCCTGGCCAGGAGATGACTTGCAGGGGCAGGTTGGAAGGGGGACTTAGGCTTAAGTAATTCGAGTCTTTTTCAATTTCCCCAGATGTCAAGGCCACATATAATATTGGGCCTTAATTTTAGGACCTATATTCTGTTTAATGAAAAAGTAATTTTTTGTGAGGGAAATAGGGTGATATTAGAGAATGAAACTGGAAAGGTACATAGAAAATAAGTCACATGGGAATGTCCGCCTCATTTGGTGGCTTTTGTGTTGTTCCTTTCCATCTTTCCCTGGTGAGCATTATTTGCATAACAAGGCTTCGATCAACCATCATTCTTGCACAAACCAAAGGAGTTTTAGCCCCTTTTTCAGAGTTGATTATTCACACTGGTGTTGCTTGTGTACACGTAAACATTCCTTCATCTCAATTTAGTTCAAAGCATGAAAAGTACCCATGTGTAATTAATTGCTATTCTTCACAGGATGGGATGGAAGCCAGCGTGACTGGGTCAGTTGTTACCAGGAGCTGAGGGTCTTTTCCATTTTATATGGAAGAGTAGACGGAAAGCCTGCAAACCCAGACTTCACTTTCCATTCTTCCAGCATGTTCTACTTGAGTGTTCTCTGCTGCCAACAAGGAGCTGGAGATGGGAGGGAGAAGATGGGAGGGAGTGGAGAACCAGCACCACTGTCTCCCCAGATGGGGCTCCTCTGAAACTCTATGCAGAAAGCAGTCAGCCATCCCTTGGTGTCTGTGGAGGATGGGTTCTGGGCAGGACCCTGGGGATAGTCAGCTGACCTTCAGCGTCTACAGAGGACAGGATCCAGGGAGGACCTCTGGGGATGTGCCCATCCATGGCTGTTCAAGCCCCCTGTGTAACTGCATTTGCACAACCTATGCATCGTCCTGTACTTAGCTGATAGCTATCTTGCTTCTCACCCCTAAGACGGGAATGCTGGGTAAATGGCTGCTGTGCTCTATTGCTTGGGGGAGAATGGTGAGGAAAAAAATGTCTGAACGCAATTATTTTTTCAGAATACTTTTGATCTGGGGTGGAGATCATACAGATGCATGTAGAACCTACAGAGATGGAGAGCCAACTGTTTGTGATTTTGTCTCATAGCTTTGTAATAAAGAAGAAAGACCAGAGTGCAGTGGTTTAAATGTGAGGTGTCCCCCCAAGTTTGAACAGCCATGGCTTTTACAGCCCTGCATGGGCACACGCCCGGGGGCCCTCCCTGGATTATGTCTTCCATAGACGCTGAAGGTCAGCTGACTATCCCCAGGGTCCTCCATTTATACCACAATACAGGAAAGCTTAGCAGTGACAGGATTGGGTTATGAACCTGATAGGGATTAACTGGGTGGTCACTGGAGGCAGATAGGGTGTGGCTGGAGGAGGCAGGCCCCTGGGGACATGCCTTTGGGGTTTATATCTCTGCTTTCTGGTGCCATGTCCCCAGTGCTTCCCTCTGCCACACTCTTCTCCCATGATTTCTGCCTGACCTCAGGCCCCGAGCAATGGAGTCGAAGGACTGAGACCTCTGAACCGTGAGCCCTTAGACACACCTTTCTCCTCTACTTGTTCCTGTCCGGTCCTGGGGTCGCAGTAGTGAAGAAGCTGACAAGAACAGTCTGCCGGCCATTTCCTCCCTGCACCAGGATGACCTTCTGTGAATTATGCTCCTGCCCAGGACAAACAAAACGGCAAAGATTCCAGTTCACTCACTTCTAAAAAGTGCTTGTAACCCTGCCACGGTGAGCCCGCTATGTCACTAAGCCATGCTTGATTGTTTTCTCCTGTCCTCCTGCGCTCATTTCATGCCAAGTCTGGTTGGTGTGAAGAGCCTGCTGTGCCTGGTTCTGGTCCACCATGGCTTCTTGGGCACCTGCAGGGCTCCTTGTTCCCTGCATGTCCTCCGCCTGTCCTCACCCAAAAGCTCAGGGTGTGGTCACTGTGGCGAGGCTCCTCAGACACACCTAGCGACTCTCCTGTCCTCTGCATTAGCTCCTCTGGCAATGGTTGCTTCTTTGATGTGACGACTGAAGATGGTTGTCTGCACCTTGGCTGTTGTGAGGGCCTCCTCGCTGGCCTTTTTCCTTCATGTAAAACAATGACAGGTGTTCAGCTAAGTTAACTGCACAGCTGGGTGGGCTTCACTGCCACCTCTCCATCCATGCATGTATCCTGCCTTGATGGCATCTGCCCTCCCAGCTGCTGGCTCTCACCCCCCGGCCTCCCCTCCCTCAGACCCCATCTCATTCCCTGATCAACTGTCACTGGCTCCACTCGCCCTGCCTGGGTGGCCCAGCTGAAGGCAGGAGGCACTCAAACATATAGCTATTTTGCCCTGGGCATTCAAGAGCAGTCAGACCTAGACAGATCCCATTTTCACATCTTCTTACTCATGCACGTCCTTTCTGAGAGGGTCCTTAGTTTGCATTCTATATCCCCAAACTTCATGTCAGCTAAAGGAGGTTACGACAGGGACCCAGTTCCATCACCTAAATCTTAGTGTGTTCATCACGGGGTGCAGCTCGTGTTTGTTTCTCTGTGACATTTAACTTGGACTCACAAGGAAAATCTGTCTGCATTTTGCGTGGCCGGAATAGTCCAGATGGAAGGTCTAGATTACCATATGTTGGATGAAGGGGATTTTGCTGTTTTGGTCAGTTTCATCTCTGAGTTGACCCCTTGGTACCGTCACCAAATAACAAACTGGTTTTAAAATCTTGCCAAAGTCGAGCACAGAGGGGTTCTGGATTGTCTCATGTTGGCCTTGCAGGGCTGGCTTTATGCCTGTCCCCTGATCCCCAGCAGGGGTTACCCCCAAATTGGCCATTGCGACTGCATTTATACCAAGCGCAATAGTAACGCCACAAGTTGGGGCTCTTCTCTGCAGTTCCTGAATCTGACTGGAACACCGCAAGGCAAGACACTCCAAGGGAAAGCTGTTGTTGATCCAGAGAAAACAAATGTAGGATTTTTAAAACAAATTTGAGAGACCTGTGAATCTGCAGAAAAGCATAGAGTGTGACAGGAGATACCTGTGTCCCCATCACTGGGCACTTTCAAATCGTTATTTTGCCACTTAGTTTAAGAGACAGGAGAAGGAGAGAAAGCAATTGAGAATATGAACATTATGTTTGATAATGAAAAAAATAGCAATTTTCCAATTCTTCAGTAATCCAAGTGTCACATTAGACTAGTTTGGGGTCAGACTATACTTAAAATTTTGCATATATTTTGATTAGATAATTACATGCACTCTCTGTGCCAGCTCACTATTTTTAGAGGCGTCATGTAAAGTATATGCTATTTTTTTTTGTTTTTTTTGCGCCAATGTTTCCAGTACTCTTTAAACCCCATTTCCATGAACAGTGCTGTGCTGAGACCTGTATTTAGAACAAAATCCATCCTCTTTCTTCAGAAATTCACAACATTGCAGAGTTAAACTTATTTTTTAAATAGTAACTGCTGTTTGAAATGATTTTAATGCTTCTTTTTTTATATAAAGAATAATATTAGCTGAAAAACACACTTCAGAGGTGGCCATGTGGTGTGTGCTGTCCATCTAGTGTCTCAGATATCCTTCCAACCACCCAACGGGACAGGCAGTATCACTTCCCAAATCTTTTGGATGCAGAAACTGAATTTTCCTAAAAGACGCCTTTTTATACCTACTGAGTGTCAGTGTCAGAATACAGTTGGTCCTTTCTGACTTGGGGGTGTGCTTGTCACCGCTGGGGCACGTCCACTCAAGTGGTCTCTGCACGGGGTGGGGGTGAGCCAGAGTGTGAGGGGCTGTCTTATATTGGCCCCTCTTTCCACCATGGCCTCCAGTGGAGACCTTTACACAGTGTAGAGGAAGTGGACACCACAGTGGAGGGCCACCAGGGGGCCGGGGACTCCTGGCCAGTGAGAACCTTTAGTCTTGTTTCTGATTGCCCCAGTGCGAATCTGCGATGGCTGTGAATTAACATTTTTATAAATGCCAAAGTAATGTGGCTAGTGCAATTTTGTAGATTGTTTGTGCATGGACCAGCAGCGTTTATTTAGAAAATGTCAATATTTAATGTACTTCACAGTGCCTGTCATTCGCATTGGCTTTTCTCTTGAAAAGCGGGTCTGCTGGGCTCCTCTTGTCCTTGGATGGGCCCTGATCTTGTACATTAAGGTCGCTGGTGTGGAAGGCACGTTGCACATAGGTAATGAGGGGAGTAATTTGAAGGAGGGGGCACGGTGGGCAGTGTTTGTGCCACCAAAGGTAACTTCATCTGACAAAAATGTACAATCCAAGAAAAATGAGCGCGTTCCCCAGTGCCCCTAACAGCCCTGTCTTCTCTTGGAGACAACCTTCTTTCTGTCTTGAGGCAGTGTTCACCTCTGTGGAGAGAGAGGAGCCTCACTCTCCCTGGTTGGAGAGGTCACAGCCAGGGCGGGCATCACACCTAGGTGAGGGGCCGCACAGGGAGAGCCTGGCAGGCAGGAGAGGACAGGGCCTCCCATCTGCTTCATGAGCCTGCAGCCACAGCCTGAGGAGGCTGAGCCTCTGTGGCCAGGTGAAGACTAGCTGCCCAGCCTCAGGCCTCTCACTTGGGTGCCGCGAACTCTGGCCATTGGCCTTCAGCAGGGGCTGCTGGACTTGCTGTCCCCCCTATTTGCTCCACGGAGCCTTTCAGCATCTCCTATCACAGAAGTCAGTACCCTCTGTGAGCCCCATTTTAGCAAGAGAGGCCCGTCTTTCAGAGCAGTGTTCACCATTCCGCGATCAATAACGTATTTCCCAGAACACATTTCAAGAGCACAGATTTAGTGTGGATAAAGCGAACTTGTTGACATTTTGATGTTTTGGTGCATTATGATGTTTATGTTGTGGGACTGTCATTTCCTAGCTGGGCCCGTCTGGGCTTTCCCTTAGTGCTGAGAGGTGCGAAGCCTCTGAAGGCTGAGTGTTGTGGAGTTGGGTATTTTTGAAGTCAAACATTTTCTCTCTGGGGCTATGGAGCTCACAACTCCGTAATAAATATTTTTCTAAGTAAAAGATCTTAGTAGCCCAGAGTTTTTCTTCTGGAGCTGAACATTGGTTTGGGTGCCAAATGCTTGTTATGTAACCTGTGACTTAAAGGTTCTGCAGTGGCTTTCAATATCTCAGTGGGCATTTCCTTAACCTTCAAGGAAGCCCAGCGCCCCCTGGAGGTCCACTGTGTAATCTCCACCAGCACTGATCTCCCCTGACATGACAGCGGCCTGTGGCTTCTTCCTAAGAAAGGGCGGGGCACCCTGATGCCCCTAGTTCCTCCATCTCCAACTCCGGCCCCAGAGCACCCAGCACTCAGATTATCAGAGTTTCTGATATGCCTGCCTGAAGACCTAAACTTAAGGAACTTAAATTGTCCACCAACAGGTTTGATCCCTTGAATTTCATGATGCCACAAAACACCCAACTTAGATCCTCTTGCTGAAATAGGCAGTTTGCAACTTTCTGTGTTCCCAACTTTAAGTCTGGTTATTTTTCTAACCCCCCTCTTTCCCTTAGTGTCTCTTTAAGTCTTTTTCCACAAAAAAAGTGTTGCTAGCCACACTGAGGCAAGACAGTAGTGTACTTGCATTAGTGTTACCAGAACCCACAATTAGAGGAGAATCATTTTTTTTTTATTTAAATGAAACTTCCATTTAACAGGACTGAATACCTTGTACTTAAGTCAAAGATAACCCTGAATTGTGGCTCCTTTGCAAGGAGCAATGCAAAATTAGCTGCTGGGCCTGTTTCTAAAGGCAGGGGAAATTTATGACACGTTTGATATCGACCAACAATATTTTAAATGCTTCTTAAATTTATCAGCACTGCTGGCTACATGGAATTTATTAGATCAAATGCAATAAAATATAATGAAATAGATTAGATCTCTTTTTGAAATGTTAGTAGAGAGTATGGTGGGTAACAAAAAATGTAAAACTTGTCTTCCCATATAAATGGTATTTTCAAATTTTTCATACCAAGAAGTTCTTCAGTACCCTAAGTTAAAAGAATAACCCCAAATAGTGTTTTTCATGGGGGTATTAAAACTAGGGATTTATAATTTAGAGATAAATCTATAGAATTTTATTTTATTCTGTGACATTTTAAAAATTTCTAAAATAAGTACTCTGTTTGCTATTTTGTGTTTTATACACATAGCAGAATAGTGGCTAGAGGTTGTTTCCGTCAAGATTCATGATGATTTTTGAGTTCACTTGTTTCACGGTGAGGTGCCAGACCACCATGGGGGAAAGAGGTGGTTGGAGAGAGGGATGGTCCATGTGAAGGCAAATTAACTCACCCCATAGAAGTCCTGGTTCTGTGGTTTAAAGTTTCCCCACAGTTCATGTTTTGAGAATCACTGATGTGATGGTACTGAGCCGTGGACCATAACCAAGGGACTCGGTCACAGGCTCTGCAGAGGTGGGTGCATGCTGTCAATGTTGCAGTGGGGTCATTATAAAGCGGCATTTGGCCCCTTTCCCGTCTTGCTCATGTGATGCCTTCCAGCTTGTGAGGACAAGGTGGAAAAGCCTTCACTCGCCATGGTCCCTTGATCTTGGACCTCCCAGTCTCCAGAACCATGAGCCAAATAAGCTTCTTTTCAGTATAAATCACCCAGACCGTGGTGTTTTTGTGTCAGTACAACTTACATGAAGACACCTTGGAACCAGTGAAGGCTCCCGGTGATATTGCAGGCAGAATAAAGGAAGCAGATGGCACTGGGTGGTTCAGTTGCTGACTTAACAGGGTGAGCTTGTCCTGGTTTGCCTGCATGAGCTTGATGTTGTCATCAGTGTTCTTATTAGTGAAAAGGGGGGAGTGTCCTGTCAGAGACACAGAGTGAGAGAGACTTGAGCAGCCAATGCTGGCCTAGGCAGGGAGTCGGGCAGCCTCTAGAACCTGGAAAAACAAAAAAATGAACTCTACTCTAGGAGTCTAAGAAGGGACAGAACTCTTGAGACCCCATTTTAGTCTTCTCACTTCCAGAAAAGTAAGAGGAAGTTGTATGATTTGAACGCACTGTGTGGGTCGTTTGTTGTAGCAGCAGTAGCCTACTTGCACAGTACAAAAGTGGGGGATGCAGAAGGCAGGCCAGTCTAGGAAGCCACTTGGTGTGTCTCAGCTGGAGAGTCCTCTTCTATCCAGTGACACTGGACCCCCTGAGGGACACTGGAAAGGGATCACAATATGCCCCTTCATTCTAAAAGACCATCTGCTAATATGGTGTGGAGAAATCCCCTTTACCTTTTTAGACAGAACCAGCAGGGACCAAAAGGGACCAGTGGGAGTCCCATGGAAGCTGAGAAGCAGATCAGAACAGAAAGGCAGCATCAAGGCTCTGAAAATTAAGCTGCCTTTGGGGCCAGAGTCCACAAAATAGGCCAAAACCACATGCTCTGCCACAACAGGCAACTTCCCACTAAGAGAAAAGATTTGAATAGGACCCAGGGTTACCTAACATAATAGGCAAATTACAGAGGACAAAATAGAATTCACTGTCATATCAGGACCCCAGATTAACAGCCCAAATGAGGAACAAATTGAGCAACTCATGTCAACGCCAAGATGAGTCAGATGTCAGCCTTATCTGAAAGAAATTAGGAGCAACACCATAAAATAAGCATCCAGTAATTAGGAACAGCTATGAAAGAAGAAAATATGAAATTTGTGAGGTACCAGAAGTAGCAGGAAAAAACCAGTGGAAATCCTGGAACTAATAAAGATGGTCATAAAGAAACCTGGATGAGCTCAGCAGTGGAGTGAAGACAAAAAGAGAGAATATGCAATTGGAAAACAGAGAAAAAATCTTACAAAAAAACCATTTTGAATTCCATAGCCTCAGTAGGTTGAAAGTAAACTTATGGAAAAAAATACCATCTATCATTATAAAAAGAAGAGGAGGAGGCTGGACAGAGGAAGAAGACGAGGAGGAAGAGGAGGAGAACAAGAAACAAGCAGCAGCTGGAGGACTACGTTAGTATAGGATAAACAACAAATCAAAGAAAATTGCCAGAGAGAACAATGTTACATGATGATAAAAGGCTCAATCTGCAGGAAGATGTAATGATACTTCTTATGTATGCACCAAGCACCAGCACCTTAGAACGCATGAAACAAGAACTGATAGTGCTGAAAAGGAGGCAGGAGATCCACAACTGAAGGGGGGCATCAATAACTCTCCCAGTTACTGACTGAGCAACTAGACAGAAAATCAAAAGGGACATGGAAGATGTAAACAACACAACTGGCCAACAGGATCCAGTTGATACTCACCCCAACAACAGCAGGATGCTCGCTTTTTTCAAGTACCCATGACATTCCCCAAGGGTGACCACATCCTAGACCATAAAAAAAGCTCAACACATTTAAAGAAAGGAACTCATACAGAATGTGTTTTCTCACTCTCAAGAAACCAAAGGAGAATTCATCAACAGAAGACAACAGGAAATCTCTAACTATATATACAAGTATATATATTATGTATACTTGTAAAAAAAATCCATGTGTAAAAGTGGTCTAGAAGAAGTAAATAAAAATCATAGCACTGAATAAGAAGAAAACACAGCTTATCAAATTTAGTGCTAAGAAGAAGCTTTATGGTACTAAATGCTTATACTAGATGCAAAGAATGCAATAAAATTGAAGGCAAGAAATAAATGACTCCCTCCCCCCAAAATTAGTGAATCAAAATTTTCAGTGTTTGTGTAGCCTTAGCTAGAACAAGAACCAGAAAAATCAGCTCCTTCTACTTTAGGATTGTTGGAAACTTTTCATGTTTTGAAGTTTTTGCATAGTGCCAAACCAATTATGGCAGATAAAAAGTCAACTTAAAATTATTCATAATTAAAACTCTCATTAGTGGCAGTTTCTACATTTGATATGCCACAGATTTTATAATCTGTTTAATATCAGAAGATTTTAGGCATCACCATTTGGGAATTATGCAAATGTTGAAATGGAAATAAAATACTGTATTCCAAACAACAAAAAACCCAAGTTGAGAATATTAATTATTTTTAATTAAAAGAAAACTAGCTGGGTCACACATGAGATTCAGCAAGTTTTTTAAGTTCTCTGGAGGAATTTTCTCATCTTTGAGTTCTGTAGAAAGTTACATCCACTGTGTTTGATTTTCTGTGGAAAATCAGAAGAGCCTGTTATACTTCAGGGCTGTCCAAGCCACAGGGAGGCCAGGGCTGAAAAACACCCTGAGACTTGACTGTATCTTTTTTCCCCCATATTTTTTTAAATTGGTGCATTATAGTTCTATGTAATGGTTGGATATATTACATAGTCACACACGCACACCATGTAGCAATATAATTTGACCAATATAACCCCCAGTATTCCCTGTTCTCTTCCATCTCCACTCCCTTTGGTCCCTTACTTCCATTGATCTCTCTTTTCATGAGATTCCCCTGCCCCAATACCTTTATTTTAATTTTTCCTCTTTAGCTTCCACATATGGGGGAAAAATATTTCACTCTTAACCTTCTGAGTTTGGCTTATTTTGCTTGATATAATCTTCTCAAGTTTCATCCATTTCCCTGCAAATGGCATAATTTCATTCTTCTTTATGGCTGAATAAAACTTTATCATTAAGCGCGCGCGCGCGCACACACACACACACACACACACACACACACACACACACACACCATATTTGACCATACCTGATGCTGATGTTATGACCTTGGAAATGTGAGTTACATAAAAAAATGGAAAGAAAGGTAGGTGTGATAAGATCATATTATGTACACGTACAAACATGTAACACCATCTCACTATCATGTGTAATTATGATGCACCAAAAATAAGAAAGTAGAACAGAAGAAGATCAAGACTTGGACTTGAGAGAGACCCTGAGGCACTGTTCTCAATGTAGTTTGTGTATGGTGTGAGGTAGGGATCTATGTGAATTTTATTTTCCCACAAAAAGGACATCTATTTCTTAAACAGATATTCTTTCTCTTATTTGTACTGTCAACCCTATCATCTACCAAGTACTTGTATGTGCTTAACTTATTTTCTTGGCACACCAGTTTACTTTGTTGATCTAGTTTACTAGGTTTGCTTTTGGCTTAGCCCGGTTGACTCCTCTTGGCTCCAAGCAAACTTTACTTTCAACTGACATTTACTGCACACTGGAACCTGTTGAGCATTTTGCAGTGTACCCAGCATAAGGCTGTCTCATGAAGTTGGTTTGAAGAGTGGGCTCTGTTACACTGCCACTTATTAGCCAAGGGTATTGGGAAGTGAGTCCTAATAGAACCAACTCCTCAATCCTCTGTTCAGATCAAGTTAGAGAAAGGATATAAAAAAATCTAAACCTAAAATATCCAAGCCTATTTGTTTGTCATATAAAAACTGTTTCATGAGTGATAGTTAATATTATTTATATTACCCATAATACTGAACATTATAGTACCTAGCATGTGATAGTTTTACTATGATTATAACAGTTAATATAAGTAAAACATCTATTACAAATCAATACCTATTACATGTTGAATTTCCAATAAATGTTTATTTTTAGCCTCCTATTTCCTTTCTAATGCTTGTCCTTCTTTGGACATGTCTGTGGTCTTATTAGGATGATTGGGGGGGGCTATAAAATAATATGCTACAAGATAGGAATTTATTTTTTAAATGATCTAATATGATCTTTTCAAAATGCCAATCAATTTTACATCTTAAGGTACCGTTCTTCAGATTTATTATATTTTTATTAGCTTTTTTCTTGTTTCACTGAACAAATTGTTGAATATGGAAATTTAGACCGAGTTGGTGTGTTGCAATGTTCTGCATGGGTGAGCACCAAAAATTAACAAAGAACTTCTTTTTAGGCCCAAGATGTCTAACTTTTCTCTAGTCATTTCCTCTTTATCTCACCCCCCTGCTTACTTTGTAAAAGCTCTATCTGAATTAAGCATCTGCTACTGCATCTGATGCCAGTTCAAGTCGGCAGGAGTGAAAAAAAATACTACAAAAATGGAGAGATGTATTTTTGAAAAAAGAAGAAAAGGTTCATCCTTCTGCATCTGGGACTCCATTTTATTGCTTCAGAAATTCCATGGACCTTGAATGAAGCTGAAAGAGCAAAGTGTAAGCTGGAACTGAGAGCTTGGCTCCACGGTAAGAAGGACCTGTCTGACGTTGGGTCTGTGACGCTGCGTGTGTGTAAGTTTGTCTCAGACCCACGGATGTCCTGCGGAGTGGAAATGCTCACAGGGGGATGGAGTGGAGCATTCGCAAGGTAAACATTATGGAAGGGCTGTGTGGATGCCTCGGTGTAGGAGAATGTCCACATCAAACGAACCGTCTGCATTCCCGGGCAACTACATGTGTTCTCTGTACACAGAAAATGATTTCATATTCTGTAAAAACAGAAGCTTCTGTATCGCACAAACTACATGCTTCATGTGTATATAACAATGTTTTAGATTTCAAATGCACAAAATACCAGTACCTGATTTATGCATATAAACAAGACTGCACATTTGTAAGATCTTGTGTTGAGAAGACAGCCCCAACAAAATAATTAAAGCAACTGATTTGAAACTGGTTTAGGAGAATTTATGCTCCCAGCTAAATTCAAATGCTGCTTCCCAGATTGCTGGGTTCCCTGTCGTGTCCTGCCCAGATCAAGTGTGCATTGTAGGGCCAGGTAAGCAAAGACTAAATGTGATAGTAACTGGACTCTTTTGTTGCAGTAATTCACTTGCAGGTCAGCATGGGAAAACAAAGAAGAAGAAGAAGCAGAGCAAGCAAAGCAGCAGCAGAAAAAAAGTCCTTTATTGTGTACAAGCAATCTTTTTATAGTATTGTGAACAAAAAAGGCAGCCTTCCAACTTCAATAAATCAGGTCTTTCAGCTAATTAAACATAGCACACAGAAGTTTTACTTTCTAATCAGAAGTGACCCGCTTCTCATGGCTAATCTACTCTTGGCCTGGAGTATGTTGAGCTCTGCTCTTTGTTTAGAACAGATAAAAAAATTTTTCTCAGTGCCCTCCTAGCCCACTTGGCAGAACATCCCGTTTGCAGGCAAGTTCTCCCAAGGTCAGCAGACACCTCGTTTTCAAGCATGTTTGTTGTTACCTATCTAAACCTTGAAGAAGCCTCTCGTTTGCGAGCAGGCCCTCCCAAGGACAGCAGACACCTCGTTTGCAAGCATGTCCGCTGTTACTTATCTATACCTTGATAGAATATCCCATTTGCAGGCAGACTCCATCAAGAACAGTAATAGTAACGCAGTTACATTTGATTCTTTACATTTCCCTCCTTTTGTTTTTGTAAATGAGCCTTAGCAGAAGCGACAAGAGAGGTTTCATGTTTCAGTTGCTTTTGCTTTTTCCAGCATTGGATGACTATATACAAAACAAAACATAAAACAAAAATTATTACAGTGTTACCTAAAGAAGTTGACAACAAGGTAGAGAAATGACTTAAAGGATTTAAATTAGCAATACTTGAAGACAATTTTTGTAAAATGTCAGATCCTGTTAGTTCAGGTAATGTCTTACTAAAGGTGACCATAATAGTCTTTTACAAATTCATAATTTCTAAAGTTAAATTTTGATGTCCATTTAACCATCCTTTAACAATTTCCCAGGAATCACTGGTATTATATGGCACAGGAGTCACACAAATATGAGAAGAATTCCAGTCACACTTCAGTACACTTCTGGTAGCCAAGATAGTCACTTGATCGCCAAGCCAGGAAACAGTATGTTGTAAATTGATCACATCTGTAGTTAATTGAGAGTTAAGTCCTTTTGTTGTTGCCATATTAAATGAGCATCTTGATGCCATGTTCTCATGAAATTCGCAGTTTGAATGTCTTGATGCAAAGCAACACTAGCTATCGCAGCAGTGGCAGTTACAGAAGCAACTGCAAGGAATAAAGCTATAACTATTCCTATTAATTGTAGTGAGCAATATAATAAAACTTGAACAGCATTGTACAAATGAGTAACAGACAATGAATCAGAGCAAGGATGAGTCAACTTAATAGGCACCCACAATTCTGTGCAAGCTTTAACAATAACTAAAGAATAATTATTAATTTCTATTAATTCCCAATTAGTTCTATTTCCACATTGAGTAAGATAACAGTTTATACATGATATTGTTCCCCAAGTTACATCCCCAGTTTTCAATCATAAGAGAATAAGGGAATTTAACACATGTAGAAAAATAAGTCAGATTATTATGTAGATGTACTTCAAAAGGAGAGGAATGGGATACATCTAACTTGAAATTTCCAGTCCATACAGTGAGTTTCCCAGATACTGCCCATAATTTTCATATATCCCCTTGAGTATTGGAAAACCTTACATCCTGTAACATTGGAGAGACCAAAGCATAATGTTGCATTTTGTCTCATTACCCCAAGCATTTATTGTCCCATTATGTCGATGCCATCTTAAAGTACGATTTGACCAACTTTTTATAAATTTAGAATGATTAAGATTCCACCCAACTATAGTGATATTTTGATATTTGACTACTGTTTTAGGGTGATGATCATGACTTTTTTTTTTCACTTTAAATGAGTTAAAAATGTTTCAAAATATTTAGCTGAACATAAAGGAAGATGAGTTCTGACAAAACATTCTTCAGATAATAGTCATGATTGATTAACATACATACTAGAGGTATTAAATCCTCGGGAAGATATGACAGTAAAAACAGCAGTAGGGTAACTATGATAATTAACTCCCCAACTAATATAAGAAAGAGTTGTTATGTGCTATAAGAGGCAAACAGAAAGAACGAGCCCCTATACACAATGGGACTCCTTCAACAGCTACAGTTATATTAGAAATATTATACAGATTTTTATAGAATGGAATATTTTTAATTCCCCCACATACATTAGGGGGGGAAATTAGTATTATTAATACACACACGAACTTCAGGTTTTCCCCAGGAAACACTGTGCACCAAAGGAGGGTTAGGAACATAGGCCCAATAAGCAAAAGAATGAGCAGAAACTATACTTACCTGGCAATTAATAATGGCAAGCATAGCTAATAAAAGATTAACAGGTTTTAAAGGCTGATTTGCCTTTTGAAGGGTTTTTTTTTTTTCAGCTTCTTGAATCAACTTTTTTATCTGTCCCCATGTTGGGGGGTCCGCTGTTCTCGTTGCCATTGTAGAAGCTGTCTGCATTGCTAGCTCCTGAAATTGTCTGACAAATGGGTCACTTATTCTGCAATTTGATAAGTCTTGAAGGTACCTAGAAAGGTGTTTTACCTGTAGAAATAAGAGTAAACCCCCTTCCCATGTGGTGCAACAACCTAGAAATCCATCCTTTATTTTCATCCCTGTTCCACATAGGTATTTCCAATTTGTAGAAATAATGGCTGAGATATAAATGTAGAGAAATGTTGCTGGGCTGCAGGAACCTTGGAAGTTGACCATACATTTAAAAAATTTAAAGTTAGTAAAGTTTTATGAAGTATATTTTGAGGTATATAAGCCATAGCCATATTCCCCCTTTTTATTTTTAGTATATATTTTCTTAACGTATGATTTATCCTTTCTATAATAGCTTGACCCTGACTATTACAAGGTATGTCAAATGTATGTGTAATGTCATGAATGTAATTTTTGTGAGGTATATGTAGGTGCATTGTCAGTTTAAGTTTTTAAGGAATTTCCATGATAGCAAAACAAGATAATAAATGAGAAATGATTGTATCAGCCTTTTTTTTTTAAGATAAACTGTGGCCCAAGAAAATGAGTATTAGTGTCAATAGTATGATGTACATATCTAGTTGTCCAAATGACTGAATTATAACAACATCCATTTGTTAAAGGGCATAAGGATGGAGTCCCCTTGGATTAACACCAGGAGGACAGTAAGGAATATTAAAAGAAGCACATGATGAACAGTTATTTTGTATTTATTATAAAGTCCTTTAGTGTTTGTATAAAGTAAAGTATGTTCTAGATGAGCCTTTTGTAAGGGGAATAATAGTTAATCAATATTTTGATTTTTTTTTAAATTAATGGTCCTGGCAGTGTAGAATGTGCTCTAATATGAGTAAAATATTCTGAAATTTGGCCTACTAATTTTGTTGTTATTTTTACATGTAGTCAGATAGGACATAGAGTCTTATGTTAGGTAAGTAGGGCTATCTTTATAAATTAAGTAAAGTGTTGTAGTTTTAAAGTTTATTTTATTTTTTATTTATTTTTTTAATATTATATTATAAATTTTATATATAAATAATTGTTTAAGTTTATTTGAGTAAAAACTAACACAATATGATAACACATCTAAAACATGAAATAAAGAAAGGCTGAAAGCTTTTAGCCTTATTTAGAAAAATAGAAAAATGTTCTTGTGTTTTATAATATTAACCTTTATGTAGATAAGGCTCTCATTAATTTAAAAAATACATTTAAATTGTACCTCAGTGTTGTAAAAAGTAACATAAAACTTTATATATCTTATTGATAATAGGCCCAGTTATAGAACATTAAATGATATAAATATTTTTTAGTATGTTATTTTTATAAGCCTAAATTACCATGCAACCTTTTGGAGAACACCAGCTTGATGTAATTTTTTTTTTTTTAAAGCTTTTATCTTAATGATTTGTATACCTGGAAAATATGAACACATTTAATATACAAAGAAGAGTAATAGTACCATAATTACTATTGATGTTTTTATATTAATTAAGTTTAGCTCTTAAAGAAATAACATATTAGAATATTGTAAAATAACAGTTGTTGTTTAACCATATCTGTATAATCCTTAATTTTTTCAAGATTATTTGTTCAAAAATTTACATATATAGCCAACATACACAGACCTTCTTTATCACTTACTTAAAACTATATAGCCAACATACATAGACCTTTTTTATCACTTGTTTAAATCCTTTTATTTACTCACTTCCGGAAACACATTTTTTTTTTTAAATCCATATCTAGAAACTTTTATTTATTTATTTTTTGTTGACCCCTTTTTTATTTATATTTTGAAATAATCTTTGTAAATTTTTGAATTTAGGCAAATTATTCTATTTTAATAAGAGATATTTTGTTATTTGTAGTATACAATTAATCACATTTGTTTACCATATTATGAAAATATAGTGTCTAAATATTAGGGATGATAAAGGACCATTTATTTATTTACTTATTTATATTATTTACCAACTTAAAAAATTATTAATAATGTTATCTAATGTAATTTAAGGAGTTAAAAGCATTTAATGGTATATTTAACATTTAGCATATTAACCTTGTAAATCAATCAGATATTTAACAAATATTTATAAACAAATAATCTTATGTCTAATTAATTTACTTATTTTATCAAAACATTAGACAAGTATAATGAACCGTGTTAGCCATTTTTTTTGTTGTTGTTGAAAAAAAAATCCTAGAACTAAAGCATATCAGTCATTAACATGTTAAAGACGTCTTATTTTTATCTGTTTACCCAATTTAAATTGAACCATTTAAATCAGTGAATTAAAAATATTTGGATCCATTTTTTTTTAATTTTTATGAGCGCTCTTTACATATATATCAATCTTTATATCATGTACATGACATATGGACATACACACACAAACAGACATACAACATATAATACAAATGTGCACACATAACACAATAAAGGCCTTATAGCTATTTTAGGTGAAATTTCCATTGTAATGTTTAAATATTTCACAGTTGATCAAAAATAGAACTGATCAGAAAAACATTAACTTAGGTCTGTAGGGTCAAAATTATGAGCTCAAAAAAATACAGAATCTAGGAAAAGGTAAGAGTCCTAGAAAAATGACCGGCCAGTAATTAGAAAGTATCATAAAATTTTATTTATATATTTTATTTTATTTTTTACAATTCCTTTTAAAATGACCTGCTTATCCACAATTGAAATAAGTTCCTGATTTATTGGGTTTAAGGGCTCCAGCCATGGCTGCAGCAAAAACAGAAACTTTGATGTTCAATTTCTCCCACTCCAGCATAAGCTCTCACATATTTACTCAATGAGGCGTTTTGCCCTTTTAATGGCCCCAAAATATGCTTACATTTAGGATTTGCATTTTCAAATGTTAATGTTTCTAATAATACCTTTGTTATTTGATCTTGACTCATTGCCTTCATAACAAAAGTACGCGGTCTTGCAAGAAAATCAGTGTAAGTTTCAGTAGCCCCTTGTATAGATTTAGTAAAGGAAGGTTGTGCCTGACCAGTGGGTATCACACATCTCTAAGCTCTTAAGAAAACCTGTCAAACTTGTTGAAGATCTGGATCTGTATATAGAGCCTGTCTCTAAAGGCAGGGTAATTACTTTCCCCCATTAACTTATCCTCCTTGGGTCCCGGGGGATTTTGAGCTTCACTCTCTCCAGCTTGTTTTTGTGCCTCATCTTCCCATCAACTTCTTAATTGTAACCAATTGAGATCCCTCCAAAACTTTTTTGGCTAATGCCTCCCAATCCAAAGGAATAAGTAATTTAGAATTTCCCAAATTTTCTAACATCCCTAGCACAAAGGGAGACTGAGGGCCATATTGAAAGGCTGTAGCTTATAAATCCTTTATAAACTTGTATTCCATAGCAGTATAGTGAACATCAATCATTGGGGGATTTTGAAGGTTTTGTTGTCTAGTTATAGGAAACAAATGTGGTGGATCAACAAATCCACCAGGGGAATCTGCAAGATCATTATCATCATGTATCATAGTAAGAGGAAATGAAAAACGTTGTTGTTCTCTACCCACATCAACTCTATACCTTGTTACTGGAAAGAGAGAAGCATTAGAATGAGTAGTAGGTTTAAGAGAGGACCTTTGCTTTTTTAATTTCATTTTTTCCATAAAGGCCTCCATAAATTCTTTCATACTGGAGTCACTATCTGAACTTTCTGAATCTTCCTCATCACCCAGATCTGATTTAGGAGAGTCATCTATAGTATCATAAATATCTTCCTTGGGCTCCGTTTTGTTAACCTTATTATCAGAATCTGATGTATTAACTTGACCTTCACAAAGAGAGCCCTTTTCATTATTGCTTTCTAATAATTGTAATGCCTGAGTAATAGCGCTACACAATGTCCAAATCTTTAAAGAAATAACATTTCTAGCCTGATGCTGTTTACGGAGCTCTTTCTGAACCAATTTCCATTCCCCTAAATTTAACTGGACCTTAGTTTGATACTGGAACCAGTGACAATGACACTCTATAATTTTAAATAACTCCTTGAGTCTCTTATGAGATGTTTTCATACCTATGGAATACAATAATCTTTGTAGTAACTCCACATATTGTTCCTTTAAGGATGGGGAGTTTCCCATGTTAGTTCTGAAAGTTCCCCCTAAAGTTTCTTTCAACCTGGGGCGATACCTTTCGATATTTGTTAGTTTTGAAAGTTCCCCCTAAAGTTTCTTTCAACTTGGGGCGATACCTTTCGATATTTGTTAGTTCTGAAAGTTCCCCCTAAAGTTTCTTTCAACCTGGGGCGATACCTTTCGATATTTGTTAGTTTTGAAAGTTCCCCCTAAAGTTTCTTTCAACCTGGGGCGATACCTTTCGATATTTGTTAGTTTTGAAAGTTCCCCCTAAAGTTTCTTTCAACCTGGGGCGATACCTTTCGATATTTTGTGAATCCCGAAAGTCCCCCTTTCGTTATCTTAACCTGGGGTGCTTACCCTTTCGGTGCTGGATCCTGCCGACTACGCCAATTGTTGCAGTAATTCACTTGCAGGTCAGCATGGGAAAACAAAGAAGAAGAAGAAGCAGAGCAAGCAAAGCAGCAGCAGAAAAAAAGTCCTTTATTGTGTACAAGCAATCTTTTTATAGTATTGTGAACAAAAAAGGCAGCCTTCCAACTTCAATAAATCAGGTCTTTCAGCTAATTAAACATAGCACACAGAAGTTTTACTTTCTAATCAGAAGTGACCCGCTTCTCATGGCTAATCTACTCTCGGCCTGGAGTATGTTGAGCTCTGCTCTTTGTTTAGAACAGATAAAAAAATTTTTCTCAGTGCCCTCCTAGCCCACTTGGCAGAACATCCCGTTTGCAGGCAAGTTCTCCCAAGGTCAGCAGACACCTCGTTTTCAAGCATGTTTGTTGTTACCTATCTAAACCTTGAAGAAGCCTCTCGTTTGCGAGCAGGCCCTCCCAAGGACAGCAGACACCTCGTTTGCAAGCATGTCCGCTGTTACTTATCTATACCTTGATAGAATATCCCGTTTGCAGGCAGACTCCATCAAGAACAGTAATAGTAACGCAGTTACATTTGATTCTTTACACTCTTTCACTGTATCTAGGGCCTGTGTGTTATAGAAGCATAACCCATGATCTTATGCTCTGAGGTTGCTTTGATCTGTGTACCAGGTTGTGGGAGGTGACTTTGGACCATATACTAGCACTAAGCTAGCACAGAGGAGCACTGGCAGTGGCCCATGGCACAGAATGGTCAGTGGGTCTGCTCACCAGGTTTTTTCATCCATTCTGCCCCTGATTTATAGATGCAATTTGGGAATTTCTGTCTGGTCATTTTAATTGTTGGGTCTTCGAAGGCCTTGGCAACATGGCTGCAATGCGAGCTTCTGTCTGTCATTTTGTATGTTTAAATGTGAGAACTTGTTCTTTCTCTTGCCTGTGTTTACTCTGCATTTTTGTTAAGTCTCTTAAAGGGGCAAGTACCACATGACCATATCAAAACAGTTCATGCATGCAAAAGGAGTTTGTTAGCCCTCTGGTTGAGAAGTTGGTGGGAGACCGCCAGGTCTTTATCTTTCTCTCATTTTCATAACTTACCTTGGTCTGTTCTGGCATCTATCTAGGGCAGCTTTTCTTCATGAGCTGAAAACACAGCCCTGGGTAATTCCAGGCTCACATTTTGCTTATAATGAGCAATCTCAGAGGAGAGAGTGATGCTCTGTAGGCCGGCAGCTGGGCAATCTTCTTAACAAAATTTATTTGGTTCTGCTAAGTTACATGCCTATTCCAGTTGTTCCTCCGGCTTTAGGGACAGGAGGAAACATGACGAACAGGCTGAGTCACAGCTCATAAGGTAGACGTAGGAAAACAGCCACAGAAGGTCTGGGGCTGGACTGCCTGAGCTCAAATTCCTGCTCAGATCCTTAATAGCTCTGCAAATTCCAGCAAGTTGTTTGACCTTCCCTAAATATAATAATACTATCTGGCATGCAGGATTGCTTTGAGGATTCAGTGACCTGTGTCTGCAGAGGACTTGGAACAGTACCTGGCACATAGTAGGCATAACATGGCCCTGGGGTCACTGTCAGCACAGACGGTTCTCCTTGTGGGGAGCAGAGCTTTGTGGCACTAACAGAATCAGGGGTACTCCTTAGTGACAGTTTGGCCATCTTTTTCCTACAGCACAGAGTTAGGATGTGGAGAGAAAGTTAAGTTTTAAGAAAACCTGAATCCCATGGAAAATCTACAACAAATCGTGGTGTCACCAAATTTTCACATTGGAATAAATGTCCTGAGCTCAGTTTCCAGCATTTCTTTCCAAGGTTAGCGCTTCAAGTGGGAGCCCTTTATGTGACTTGAGCTGAGAGCTTGAGGTGAAAATTGGCTCATATTGTGAAAAATACACCTTAGATATACACTTTTTATTGCATTCAAGAGCGAATGCAATAAAACAAAATCCTAAACCGTGTGCTTTACTTATTTGAGAATGAATCTACACATGAAATTAGGTAAAAGATGCCTAAACTCTTTTATCTACATGAGACATGGATCTATTTCTGTGCAAGTTGGCATAGTTTCTAGAAATTGCCGAGGATACTTTGCTGAGAAATCATTCTTTTCTTGAAGGCCAAAGGTCAAAGACAAATCAACCAATGGAGGGGTGGTCCTGGATATTCTCTATATTAGCCACTTTCTTGCCCTGCAGCTATATATTCATTATGGGGCTAAAAAGTTGATTTTGTGGAGATGGAGCTGAGGAAGACATTTGTTAACATCCCCCAGAGGCCCCAGGGGCATTGGCTGAGGGCCTCCTTTGCTTCCAACCAGCTCACAAAATATGGAGTTGTAGCAGAAACATCAGTCTGAATTAAAAAAAAAATCCTCACATGAATAGTTTATTATTGTTATTATCTGTTTTCCTTCTCTAACATCCACATTTTCACCACCAACAGCCAACAGGAAAAGGATGAAGATCTATATACATGAGTCTTGGCTTCATTATTCATATTTGTTCTACGCCTTGGCCTGCAGCTTGGGGAGCTGTATACCTTCATCCAGAAATTTACTTATTGCTCATGCCTTGATTTTTTTTTCTTTAGCACCACTCCCAGCAACCCCCAAACTCTTGCCATCAAAACTGTGGGAAGATGGTGCCTTCAGAGTGGCAGAAAGTGTGTGCGCATGCATAGGCCTTCACCTCCCAGAGAAGGGCTTGTATTTTCTTTTACTAAAACAAAGAAAATATGACAGGTGCCTAAGCTAAATGAGAAGCACGTCCCAGGACGTCACTTACTTGGGAATGAATTTGTCTTTCCATGTCAAGGCAGATTTTGCTAAAAATAAGGACACTGGGTCCTCCCACCTTGGTCACCTTGACCTTGGACAGGAGCTGCCAGTTCCCTGGGCCTTACTGTTTCCAATGCAAGAGGGTGCCATCCTCCTCATGCCTGTGTGGGAGGTGCTGTGGGGTGGGTCTGATGGCTCCTGACATTGCTTGAACTTGAGATCTATTCCAGGGCCCCTTCTCCAGGTCTGGGGCTTTCCTTCATCATCTTCAAATCAGATTTTTTTTTTTTTTTGCTAGGGAGAGGAAGAACGTGGCTCTCAGAGAATTTTGCCTGCCTTTTCAAATCTACTACCTCCCTCAAAGCATCGAAATCCTGGTTGGGAAATCCGGGTTTCCACACTAAAGTCACTGTCAGCTCGCTGTGTGATTCTGGCTTCCTAACTTGCTACCTTGGCATTTTTCACCAGGGATTATTAATATGAGTTATCTAGTGTGGAAACAGATAATCAATTTTTGCTTATTCAAGTCCCTGGAAGCATTAGGCATTCATTAAGAGATGAATGCATGAGGGAGTTATAAAAAATAGTTGACTTGAGTCCCAGGGATGGGCTTCTCTAATTTTCTGTTTTTTAACAAAGGAAAAAAGGGAAGTCGATATCACAACTACGGCCATGCCTGGCTTGGGTGCTGACCTTTCCTGCTCCTGAGGTCCCTCCCTGGTTCCTCAGACTGGGACCTGCACGGGAAGCGCTGTCTTTGCAGGTGTAGCTGATGAGTCATCCTGGAGCAGGTGGGGCCCCTAATCCACCATGACTGGGGACCTTATCAGAAGAGACATTTGGACACAGATTCAGACATACACACAGGGAGGGCACCATGTGGGCCCTGGACCCCACTGCTCCAGGTGCTAGGAGAGGAGCTGGGGTAGACCCTTCCCTGGAGCTCCCAGTGGGAGCAGAGCCCTGCTGAGGCCTTGTCTTACACCCCTGGACTCCAGACATTTGAGACGCTATCCGCTGCTCCAGCCACCCCATATTGGTGCTTCCTGGTGGCTCCCCAGAACCAAGGTCCCTCTCTGGGCCATCACCACATCTTCCTGCCCAGCCAATCTGTTTTGCTTAGTGACAGGAAATTTCTTCATCCACATGTCTTCAGGGACCAAGTGGAGCTGCCCTCGGCCAGCCTGCCACACTCCCTGCTGTAGGGAGGCACGTGTGTGGTCAGGGACTTTGATCCGAACTCTGGGCACTTATTATTAGTGTGATTTGGAGAGTGCAGTGTGTGCTAAGACCCAGTTTCCTCATCTGGGAAAGGGGATGGTGGCTTCTCACAGGGTCATCTTGAGCATTGAGCGACATAATGCTGAGAAGACCTTAAGCGGAGGGCCTGTACAGAGACACATTCAGTGAAAGGCAGCTGTTTGAGTACACTCCATGCTCCTTGAGGTCTGAAGAGCATCTTGTTCTTCCTCCACTTCTCCTTTATTGGATTAATTAGAACCCCGATTTATTTCCTCTTAGGTAAAACTCTGAGTTGATCTCTTGGCTGGTGTTAATTATCAATCAAGTGTTCTCCTTAATCCAAAGTTGAGGGGGATTCGGGCTGTTTCTCCTTTGTCATGTGGCCATTCCTGGGTGCAGCACTCCTTCATTCTCAGGTGGTGGCCATGTTGCTGGGGTGGAGAGTGGGGGAATAGGGTCAAGCCTTGGAAGAGGCCTGCCATAGTTCAGTGGCCAGAGTATAGTATGATGGCCAGAGCTGATGACCAGGGCTGCTGGGAAATGTAGCCCTTAACCTGAAAAGCCCACGAGAAGTGTGTGTCCTAGTAGCCAGGATGGGGGGGATGGAACTGGGGGCAGCCTGTCTGCACCTCAGCTACACATGAGCACGTCGATGACCATCCATAAAATGTGGTGGAAGCAATGAGTGTCACTGGCTCCTGGGGGTGTGGACTGAGCACTGGCTGGGTGAGGAGCTGTCCCTCCAAGTCATGGTCCACCAAACACAGGGGGTTTAGAAATGAGTGGGCACTGGGACCTCCCCACCCTCCATGGGTTCCCACTTAGTGGCTGCTGCCATGGCATGTTCTATAATGTGGGACAGATGGCACTCTGGGGAAGCAGGTGACATCACTCAGCCTAACTACTGGAAGTACAACCCCTCCCCACCCTGGCCCCCAGGCTACAAAATTACAGGAGGGGAGAAAGTTGAGGTGGGGTGACACAGAAGATAGAGGGCAGCGGCTAGCAGACTAGGCCTGGGCTTCCACGTGTCTCTCCTGTCAACCTGGGTTTCTTAAAGGTCAAGAAAAGCTATTCTGTGGTGGGGAAAAAAGTTTTTGGAAAAGGAGTCTCAGGGCTCCTACAGTACATACTACTTTTATTTCTATCCATCATAAATGTAAAACCTGATTTGGATGCTGAAATATTAACAGCTTCTCCTTTTTGTAGGAAATGTTCTAATTTTAAAAATGTTGAGGTACTCTTTAAGTGGGGGAAATACATTTCTGACTAAGTAACTGGGTAGCTTATCTGTCAAAGACCTATGTCAAAAAGAAGAAAACATGAGAAACCCACATTCACCTGTCAGCTTGAAATGTTTGATAGGCTGCAAGGTGCTGCAAGAAAAATGAAGTAGGAAGTATTTGGGTAATTTTCAGCTTTGGGAGCATTTTTGAATTTGGTTTAAAACTTTTAGTTAGAAATGTCCTTCTACTGCATGAGTAATTCTATAGTTGTAAGGTTAAATTGCTTCTAGAGTCACCAGTGTTTAGAGAACAACCACAGAAAGAGGTAAATCAGCAGAAATGGGGGAGAAGCAAAAATTCTCTGTTCCCCTCTGAGAGTGGGAGATGATGGTATGATTTGGGGGAGCTGTTACAACAGAGTCACCAGTAGGAGTATTGTCCTGGGACCTTGTGAAAGAGACCAGCTGGCCAGAGCAAGAAGCCATAACTGCAAGATACCATGTCATTCTGCAGGGAACAGAAGCCGAGGGGCAGAGGGAAGGACTTGTCTGGACAAAGGAGATTTTGCTGCAGATAAAGCAGCTTCTTCTCCTGAAGGCCCTCTAGAGAACCCATGGCAGAATCCAAAAGAAAAAGGCTCAGTTTTAATGTCTGTTGTGTATGTGGGATGCAAAGCCACCTTATTCCAGTGCTAAGGAAATACAGCATGCACCATCTATGTCCTTCCCTGGGATCCAGAACCCTTAGCTGGTGCTATCATCTAAATGTCCCTGCCTTTGGGAAACTGGTAAGTGCCCCGCCCACAACCACGCCCACCTGGGAGTTTCCTGTAACTTCAAGGCAGAGATTCCACAGGCCTTGCTGAGCTCTCAGACCAACTCTGAGCCCTGAATTCGTGCTCAATAGATACAGTATTGAGCCAGACATGTTTAAATAGGTGGAAATGTGGGTGGGAATCCTCTCTGCAAGCCAGAAGAAACTAACTAGGGTTAACCTGAGCAATAGGTGATCAGTAAGAGATCAAAGAAAGAGTGGGAAGCTCTCTTTTGGCCCAGAATTGTCAGCTGAGGCAGCCAGGAAGATGGAAAAGAGGCCTCCCTACTGAGCACACTCATGACCCAGAGGGACGAGGATAAGGCATCTTCAGCATGAAGCAGAACATAAGCTCTTTCCAGTAATTTGTCCCTCCATTGAGAAAGGCACGTTTAACTGGCCCAGTGTGGCTTTTGCCAGGAGCAGAATGGACCACATCTAACGTGGAAGAGTATTTCTAACTTAGGTGAAGAAGTAGGGTGCTGTTAGGAAAGAGGAACTGGGCTGGGAGCTGCAAAGAGACACAGGTAACCCCCAAAGCCCAAGATATTGGGTGCTAGTCCTTTTTAAAAAAAAAAAATTCTCAAGTGAAAGCCCTGTGGTCTGAGGGGCCAGTGGTATCTATGTGCTGCAATTTAGCCACTCGGCACCCCACAGAAGTCAAAGAATCGCCACCCCTCTTTGCTCTTTGTCCTCAACATTGGCAGTACTTGAGTTCGTGGGAACAGATCGCAGCATCTCGGTTACCTTGCAGTCACCATCCATCTGCCGGGGATTGCTCTTCCTCACAGGCTTCAGAAGAAAGTTCCCAGATGCATTTGGTTGCAACAGAGCATGCTATGGGTTGTCCTTTGCCTTCCCAGCCTGGGGGCTTGGGTGACAGATCAGTTTGATAAGGGCGCATTCAAACTGGGGTCATGAAATTCTGTCACACTCATTCTGAATGTTAATTGTGCTATATCTTCTTTCTTTAGAAAGCAAAGCCCTGCTGCCCTCCCAGACATATACACCCACACAGAGAAACACCCACACACAGGGCGTCATTAATTTGAACTTGAGGCATTTATGAAGTATATCATGTTCATGATTTTGACTGGTCATTAGGTTATAACTTTAAATCTGGAAGAAAGAAAAATAAAACAACTTTCAGATTTGCCTAAACAAGAAGAGTTGGGCCCCAGGATAAGCGTTGAGGGGACATAAATACTGACACCACAGCGAGCAGATTTCCCCACCCAAGGGCCCAGGTAGCCTGGCTGTGTGTAGGTGGTGATGGACAGGACCTGTAGGATTTCGTGGTTAACCATGTCCCAAGTGATTCACCCACTCAGAGTGGCCACCACCCAGTGTCCTATGCCCTGTGGGGTGAGCAGCGTCTGACCCCATGAGTCATGAGTCTGTAACCCCGACTGAGCCCATTTCCTGGTTTTCCTCTTTTCTGGGGCATGGTAGCTATTCATGGCTTAATCACAACATGACTCTTACCCATTCTCTATTTCAGAAATCTTTGCTGAACGCCAAATGTATTTAGGTCTCATTTCAGGGGCTAAGGAGCCACAGGGATCCCTGACCTCAGAGAGTCTTTAGTCCACTGGAATAGATCTGAGTTTGTGCTACATTGACCTAGAGGGATGTCCTGTGGTTGGGATTTAAGAACACAGACTCTGCTGCCAAGTACAGCCTGCCTTGCATTGGCTGTGTGATCTCTGCATGTTGCTTAACCTCTCAGGGTACCACTTTCCCTCTGTGTGAGATCGGTACACCTGCAAAACCTCCTATCTTAGGGCCATGATGGAGACCAGATGAGGGGATAAATGCGCAGCTCAGCCCACATGGAGTGCCTGATGAACTCTGGCTGTGACTCCATTCCTCAGAGAACACAGAGACTCCATCAGTGATTGCAGAGGGGTGGTGCTTACCTGGCTCTCTGAGAGGATGCACGTGTGTCTTAGCAATCCCTTCAGTAGTATGAAGCCATTAAATGACAGGACACACTTTTGCATTTTTAGCCGTTATTTCCCCAAATGACTTTTTCATTTACACTATCAATCTTCATGTATAATTAGGGTTGTTTAATGTACAGCTGCACTTAACAGGCTGCTAAGATAGCCCAGCTCATAGCAGCGCTGCTGTGCTCATGTCCATAATGAAAAAAAAAATGTGTATGGGTCCTGATTTTCCTTTATATTTTTTAATGCAATTACAGAAATTTGATAACAGAATTTACAAAGTAGTATTGGTAATCTTGGTCCTAAATAAGTAACAGATAGCTAATTAAATATGATGCAATTATTTAAGATAAGTCACTAATATGAACTTATTGACTATTTTCTGCCCGGCACAGTCTTCCCAGAATTTGCTTCATCTTGAATCACTGTGCTTTATAATTTCATAAATCAACAAGAAAAATCTAGGACATAGAACTTTACCTTTTGATATAAATTCAACAGGCCTGACTGGCAAAATAAGGGCTTTTTGGAAAGAAACGGAAAAGGTGCTGGTGTGCCGAGCAAATATCAGGAGCCAAATAATTTGTCCAGAGTTTATTTTCATTTTCTTTATTGTGTGCACTTAAGGGATGCAGTTTGATGCTTTGCTATCCCTGATGCAGGGGTTACCACAGTCAGGCAGACGAACACCCCCTCCTCTCACAGTTTCCTTTTGTGTGTGTACAAGAGCACCCAAAAATCTGTTTTCTTAGCATAAATTCCTACTGTGACCCAATGAAAACCTGGACTCCCTCACACAGGGAGAGAAGCAGCACTCGGGTGTGCAGACTGCACCGGGGGTTCCCAGTAGAACGGAACAGAGGAGATGCGGGGACAGAGAAGACCAAGGCCAGGCATTTTTTGGAGGGGAAGGAGTGAATTAAATAAGAGGTTTGGAGAGCAGCCGAAACCCACTTGGGTCAAAAGAGTCCCTGAGATAAAGCAGGTGGTGGGGTGTTCGGACATGGCCGCCAGATGGTGAAAACAGAATTTGCTGGGAGTTTTTTGGATGATTTGTGTGATGCAGTGGCTCTTTTGCCTGGGGTGAGGCTGCTTTAGAGAGGGGAGACATGGTTGTCAGAATCACTGAGTGACTGGAGCCCTGTCCCACTCTACACAACACTCCCAAAAGTGTGTGGCCATGTACAGGATCCAGGCTGTGCACATGACCTCCCCAGGGGCTGGGGCAGGTCCGTGGTACTTAGGCTGCACCTAGACGGCTCATTCTGGCTTAACCAAAATGAGATTTGCTACTTGCATTAGCTGGGCCTTGCCATCTGGAGACGGAGGTGGCATTGTGGACCGTGGCACTCTTCAGAGGCTGGAGAACACAGGTGGCGCCAGGGAGAGGAGTCTGAAGTCTCGAGTTGGGCAGTCTGTTCCCTGGTCTGTCTCAACTTTTGGAAGCAGTAAGGCCCAAGAGATCCCGCGAGTGGCCTTGTTTCTGTGCTTGTTTGTGTTTGTGGAGAAGGCGTCCCTGGGCGCGACTGCCCCCAGCAGCCTGGCCTCACCCTTGCTAGCTGGCCCCACTCCATGCCCAGTGATTTGTGTCCATTTTGGTCTTGGTCCAATAGTGTTTCTCAAACCCTGCCATGTGACCTGAGGCACAGTTAAAAATCATCCTGCCCAGGGTTTGTCCCACAGACTGATTCTGCAATGAGCCCCGTGGTTGGCTCTGTTGGCACAGTGCTGTGGGGGCCGTGTGCAACCAGGGCGGAGACCCCAGGGCTCAGTGCTGATGTCCTCGTGGGGAAGACCCACTGTGTGGACCAGAGGGCATGACAGGCCATGGAGGAGCCCAACCACGTGGACATGTGACAAGGATGAGGACTTGAGACACACTCCCATGTGACCATTCTCTCAGAGCATCCGCATGCACATGTCACCATGTGTGACTGGGGATGGGTGGTCCCTCCGAGCCAGGGCCTGGGGTGCGTTTCTAGTGATGAATAGATGTTCTGATGTCAGGGTTGTTCTGTGGCATGGGAGGCTGGATGGTGGCTCTGGTGAAGTTCAATAAGGGGACAACGAGGGTAGAACCTGGTGGCCTCCAATCTCCTGTTGCACCGCTCCAGTTTTGTGTGAGGACATGGAAAACGATGAGTTCTCCTAACATAGAAAGCTCCTGTCCTTGGCTTCCTCTTGCCTCTCGTGGCCAAGATGAACAGGCACTTGGGACACTTACGATGGATGGTTGTTGGTATTTTACAAGATGGCACAACCATCAGCGCTGACGGATTTGGGAATATCCCTGCTACCTTAGCTATCAATGCTGGGCCTCCCTGGCCCTCAGCCCTGTAGCCCCTGGTCTGTCTGCAAGGATTTTTTCACTGCGGGCACTTCTGTGGCGTGCATGTGGCCTTCTGTGCGTGGCTGCTTTCCTTCAGTGCAACATTTCCTAGGGTCACTGTGTTCTTCCACGTTATGATCTGGCCATTTTATGTCACCTGGATGACCCCGTGAGGCTAACACATGTGGGCGTGCTCAGGGTCCCACCTCTGGGTGTGATGGAGAATGCTGATGTGGACAGCTGTTTTTAGTTCTGTTGGGGAGCTGATGAGAACTGGCCCTTTAGGGTCATAGGGTAATGTTATATTTAGCCTTTTGAAAACTTGCCAAAGTGTTTTCTAAAGTAACTGCAGAATTTGACATTCCCCTAGCAGCCCTGGGGGCTCCTGTTGCTCCCCACCTCCCCTAGGCCCAGGGTTGCCGGGTGTCAGATCCCAGTCTCCCTTGGGGTGGGAGGTGGTTTTCATCGAGGTTTCCCCCCCCACCCTGGTAACTAACAAGCTGAACACACATGGTCATGGTCAGCTTCATGTCATCATTTTTTTTTTTTAAGAAAGAGTGTGAGAGAGAGAGAGAGAGAATTTTTTTAATATTTATTTTTTAGTTTTTGGCAGACACAACATCTTTGTTTGTATGTAGTGCTGAGGATCCAACCCGGGCCGCACACATGCCAGGCGAGCACGCTATCGCTTGAGCCACATCCCCAGCCCCTTCACATCGTCTTAAGGAAAAGGCCTGCTCAGATGTTTTGCTGCTTGCGGCTAGGCTGTCTTTGATGGTCCATGGGTCATGGTGCTCTTTCCATATTCTGGATATAAATCCTCTGTCAGATATGTGGTTTCCAGGTATTTTCTAACCACAGCAAAATCCCCATTACACTCAGAATTTCTGGACAGTTTTCCAGGGCTTTGTGACTAGTAGGAAGACCCGCGGGCAATACCTGGGAGATGCTTGGGGAGCACCTTGACAGACAATACAGGGGCCTTGACCAGCCGACAGGAAAAGGGAAGTTGGAGAAGCAGAGGGGCAGAGAGACAGAAAGAAATTAAGTACCTGGTTGAAATCATGGAGTCAGGGTCCCTGAAATGAGCCATAAAGTAGAATTGTCAGGGCAACAAGTACCTTTGGGGAGCGGAGGATTAAGAGGGCTCCTCTGATTCTGGAGGTAGATGTTTCCTCTTTGGGTTCCAAAAATTCAGCTTTGGGTCATAGAAGGGACCTCATACCTTTCTTTGGCTGGGTTCTGCGGCATGGAAAGCCATAGTGGGGTGTCTAGAGAGGCCATTAGTACTGATGTGGATTCATCCACAGGGCACAGGTCTAGTCCCTTGGAATAAGGCATCCAATGAAAGAGTTAGAAGTCCCTGTCCTCACGGTGCTTACAGTCCAGCTGGGACACGCAGCTGACATCATAGTGTAAGCACTGGAGAACTTTAATGTAGGTGCATCATGAGAATTAGGCAGCCAGGGGCTGTAGGCGGGGGCTTATGGCTTAGGTAGATGGCGTTGGCCAGTCTGACAAAGTCACTCTTGAAAGAAGCCTGACAGATGAAGGACTGAGCCTGGATCTCAGGGGGAGCTTACTGTGCAAATGTCCTGAGGTGGACCTGGTGCATAGCTGGACAGTGGAGAGGTGAGCGTGGCTGGTGGGTGAGCAAGGCCATGTGTGGTGGGGAAGCTGCAGGGCTTCCCATGGTCTGTGAGGACCATGGTCTCTCTTCAGGTGGAATGGACTTGCGGGCATTGAAGAGTGCCCATTGAACTGGAGACGTTGAACAGTGGGGCCAGGCATGATGTCTGCTGTCACCAGGTCCCTCTGGCTGTGGATGGAGAGCAGGTTGCAGGGTGCAGGCCTAGGTACAGAGCAGAAAGAGCCATCAGGAGCCCCATGCAGTGGCTGGAGAGAGAGATGATGGGGCAGAGCAGGCTGGCGGCCATGGAGGATCTGGCAAAATTCAGGAGATCAGACGTGGGGTTGGGGGCACAGAGTCAGAGGTGATCCGAGACTTCTACCCAGGTAACTCAGATGGACTTGGGTTTAATGGGACAGAGAAGGTCTAGGAAAGGGGTGTGTGTGTGTGTGTCCACCACTCAGCTTCTGCCAGGTTCACTGGGGAGGGTCCATTCACCATCCCTCCTGATCAGGGGTGGGCAGTGCCGTGTAACTCATCCTGCGACATCTACTCAGTGCTGCTGACTCTTTCCTGGTGAAGGAGAGCAGGACCGTCCCATGGCTGGCAGGAAGGTGGCGAGTACAGAGGGAATCATTTACCGTCAGCTGCACAGGCCTGGGGCCCTGGGCTGAGGACCTTGCACGCAGGTGCTCTTGGGTCAGCCGTCCATGCCTCAGCCTCCTGAGATTACTGGTACCCTGAAAGTCTTGTCCCCTCCCTCCTTCCCTCCCTTCTTCCTTGCTCTGGGGAAAGGTCACAGCCCAGGTGACTCAGGGCCTCTTCCCATCCTCCGGCTCCTGCCTCTTCATCGACACTGGGTCTTGCTGCCAGGAGAGATGAATGGGCCAGAAGTGTCACAGCTTGGTGGCTCTTAGTACAGTGTGTGCTAGAAGCTGCCACCCATCCTACCTGTGCACACTGTGCCCCCCTCAGATGCCAAGGCAAGCCTTCTCCTCCCAGTGTGCCCTCCCCCTAACCAGGAGGCCAACCAGGCACAGCTCCTTCAGGGGTTGAAACCTGGCACCTCCAGGACCCTCTTGATGTGAGTGTGGTGGGATCCAGTGAGCAGCCCCAGGTGACTGCAGAGGGGGGGCAAGGGGACCCAGGGGAGGTGGGAGTGTGAGCTAGTGGCATCAGGCATGGTCTCATGGCCACTCGAGGCTCTGCTGACCAATACTGATCCCTGGGGCAGTGGTGTTGTGAGGGCTTCCCGAGAGGGTGGAGAAAGGAGAAAATGGATGCTGTTTGGGGGAGGATTCAGCTGATGGGTAGGAACCATTGTCCATGCCCTGGTAGGATTATTTCTATTTGGGCCTGTCATCTCCATCAGAAGTGTCAGTCTCCTGGAATATGTTGCTGTGGATTATTTAGAAAATGAGCATAAATCACCCCAAACCCTACCTCTCAGAGATAAGCATTGAATATATATTGGGGGGAATAATTTTAAAAATGCTTTTCCTTACACCAAGCTTAGTATAGTTGAGGTCGTAACTTGCACATGCACACACACTGGTGTGCACACTTAACTCTCACAAATCTGTCATAGTGGGCAACGTGCTTTTATGTTCATGTCCAAATTCCCACAAATTCTAGTCCCTGGTCACTCAAATAAAAACTCAGGTGCTTCAAAAGTTTTCTCTCTTTTTTTTTTTCTGTGAAACCCCAGTGGCATGTCACCAGCCCTCCCGTGTCCCAGAGGCATGTTTTTCCCTTGGGTACCACAAGCCTTCTGCCTGAGCAGGCTCCGGGGGCCCCACAGTGTGGGAAGTCACCAGTGACCACGCTCTTCCCAGAGCTGCCCAGGCCACCCTTGGCAGCATCCCAAATGGTTCTTGGTCCCTCCATTCCTCCCACTGCCAATGCCTCTGCAAAGACGGTTTCTCCATTCTTCCTGTTGCTCCGGTTGTCACCCCCTGGCCTCCTGTGATCTGTTCTTCCTCTTACCCCATGTCCACCAAGTCCAGAAATCCTTTGGCTTCACTCTCCAAATCTGTCTAGATTCTGACCCATGAGGCTGATCTGTAACCTCCCCCAAACTGTCACCTTACTTGGGACCTGGGAACACATCATCTCCCACAGAAAAGTGGATTTGAGTATGTGGCTAAGGTTCCTGACGTGGGTAGAGGATCCTGGGTGGCCCAGGGACTCATAGTGGGCCTCAGAAAAGGGTGGCAATAGGACCAGAGCCAGAGAAGGCGTGAGACGGTGGGAACACAGGAGATAGGACAGCAGGTACAAGATGGCAGAGGAATCTGAAGATGGGACCCCCTGCTTTGCGGATGGGAGAAGGGACCACCAGGCAGAGCTCAGGCAGCCTCAGGAGCAGGGAAAGCTTAGGGGACAGTCCTATCATGGAGTCTGGGGAGGGAGCACAGCTCTACCCACACCGTGACCTCCAGACTCCTGATCTCCAGCGCTTGGAGAGGAAATTCCTGCTGGTCAGCCAGGAGCTTGTGCTGATTGGTTACGGCAGCAGCAGGAAAGGGGTCCACTCTCACCTGGCCAACTGCCCCCCAGGTCCTGCAGGAGCCTCATGACTGTACTCCCCGGCCCACCTCTGCTTATGCTCAGCCAGAATGGACCTTTGAGACTCCTTGGGTCTCATCATGGCTGTCCTCTGCTCAAAGCCAGCAAGCCCCCCAGTTTCCTCCTGTGAAAGGCAACGCTGCCCTTGTCCTCAGAGTACTGCTCCAGAGGGTCACACCTGCCCCTCCTCTGCCCCTCCTCTGCCCCTCCTCTGCCTCTTCTCTGCCCCTCCAGCTGCCACTCCTCTGCCCCTCCATCTTCCCCTCTACCTGCCACTCCTCTGCCCCTCCACCTGCCCCTCTTCTACCCCTCCACCTTCCCCTCTATCTTCCCCTCCATCTTCCCCTCCATTTTCCCCTCTACCTGCCCCTCCACCTGCCCCTCCACCTGCCCCTCCTCAGGCCCCCTACCTGCCCCCTCCCTCAGCCATCTGCACCAGCCTCTCAGTCTCCAGGCCCTTCCCAGAGCAAGAGGGCCTCTTGCACCACAGTCTTGGAGCTGCCATTCCCTCTGCAGGATGGACACGTTTCTCATGCAGAACCAGCTTCTGCTCAGCTGCTGACTTTTCCATCATGTCTCCATCTGCGGTTTCTGTGCTCTCGACGCCCCCCCTTCCTGTCTCATGGTACTTGTCACTAACATCCCTTATGATTTGCTTACTCATAAGCATCCTGTCCTCCATCAGAATATCAACCTCACAGGAGAGGGACCGCGACTTTTAACCTGCATGTTCCCATGAATGCACCAATGAAGGGCATCCCACTGTGTTCCCATGGCCACCAGGGCTCCAGGAAGACTGTCCATTAGTTTTATTAAAATAATTGGCTTCCTGAAAGAAATGAGTGTGACCCTGTGCATGAGCCTTAGAGCATTGTCCGGGGCCGGCTGTGCTCTCAGCTGTTCCTGGGTGGGTATACAGCAGGTCCCCTCTCCCCTAAGCAGACATAAGTCCAGTGGGATGCTGGTGGGAGCCACACCCCAGGCTGTCACTGTCCTTCCCCATCTTCCCTACATCCACTGAGCAGCAGCCCTCAGTAAAATGTCGGACCCATGACACGCATGTGAGGGCAGGTGCAAGGGTCCCTCCTGGTGCTACTGGGCGTGTGTGAGCCTGCGGAGCAAGCTCTGCTACACCTGCTGGAGCCAGCTCCCCAGAACATTATCCCGGCTTTATTTTTTATAGTATTATATAAAAATCATTTTATTGCAGCTATTAAAACAATCTGTGTAAACATAATTTTTATGACTGCAGGATATTCTAGCATATGGCGACGCTATCACTTACTTGACTCTCTCTGTTCTTGGATATTTAGGGTGCCTCCTGGTGTTTGTGATTATAAGTCTCCTGAATGTCATGACAAAGCCCTCCTGGAGGGGAGCCTTGATGTTGACACAAAGGCTGTGCCATCTGCAGCAGGGAGATTTGTCCAACCTGTGATGACAGGGAATGTTGTGGGCAAGGGGTCCCAGGGTCCTGGGAATGGAGCCTTGGCCCCAGGTGAGGGCACATGGTGAGGGGGAGCAGTCCTCTTGAGTGGGCCCACAGGTGTTGATCAGCAAGCAGACCTTCATTCATCTATTTCTTCTACAAATGTTTGCTAAGCACCTACTATGTGCCAAGTCTTGTTCAAACACAGCTTTTTCAAGGGATGTTTTCTAGCCTGGCAGCAGTACCCTGTAAAACTTACCAGAAGTGAAAATTATTGGGCATCAGCCACAGGATTGCATCAGAACCTCTAGAAGAGGGGGGGGGCTGGCATCTCCATTTAAGGGAGCTTCCCAGAGGTTCTGGTTGGGGCTAAAGTTTGAGGACCATGAATGTAAAATAGCCCAGCATTATAACTGTGGCAAAAGTCTGTGCTTCCTGCGAACTTGTGTGATGGACAGCGTGCATTGAAGTACAGGGAAGTAGATCAGGTGGTGAGTTTGAAGGAGGAAAATATAGAAGGAGAAATTGAGCAGGTGCCTGAGGAGAGGGAGGACGAGCCCTTTGGACACATGAGGGAAGGACATTTCACGGGGGATGCAGGGAAACAGGCATCAGTGGCCTGGGCTGACACAGCACGGACACCAAGCATATTGGCCACCACTGGGCTGCTTGAGTGTGCTGTTGGTGGAGGGAGGGGACCAGAGATGGGGAGCTGGGGTGGGGAGTATCACACAGAGTGTCACAGGAGGCTGGTACAGGAGAGCGGTGAGTGTGCGCTGAACACTCTTCTGAGTTTTCCAGCGGAGCAGGCATCAGCTCCTGGAACTGCAAACCTCCAGGGCAGCTTAACTCGTGTTCTGGGCAGCTGGGTCCCTCCCTCCTTTCTTCCCTGACTCCGAGATGCCACACAGAATGGAGAAAACCGTGAAAAGCTTTGGTCCGTGGGTTTAAAACAACTGACAGTGTTTGAAAGAGCAGGGTTGCAGGCACGGCCATTAGAGACCCCAGAGGAGCACAGTCGTACACCTGCAGAATCAGGCAAGATTCAGATGCTCTGGGGACTCTTCCTGAAGTTGCCTCCTTTAGAGTTTCTTAATTCCTTGAAGAATGACTGGACATCTTGTCCCCAAACATCTTCTCTCTTTCTGAGCTGTCACTTTGGGAATGGAAGAAGGAGCTGAGGATCCAAGACACTGAGTGGATGTGTTTTAATGTGTGAAGAAATCACCAGAAAGGTGCAGGTCACCTCTGCTTGCTTCTTGGGAAGGTGTTGTTATTGTGCCTTCCTAGAAAAGCTTGCTTTGATTGACATTGAAAGGGGTGTGTCCCTAAGTAGCATCTCAGAGAGCAAGTGAGAGGAGCAGTACTTGAGGGGGTCACTCAGGGTGAAGTGGTGACTTCTGGCCAGGGGCTGACTTTCAAGGCAGGTCCACTGGGCGCAGAGAAGCTACCACTGGGTTCACACACTCAACCAGAATGTGGTGTTGACTAAGAGTCCTGGCTGGTGACATTAACATTAGATGGCAATGGCTGACACTTCATTTCCCACCCGGAGGGACTCTATGTGTGGTCACCGCTTTACACATGAAAAAAGGAAAAGAAGTTCCTTCCATTTTGATGTTGATTTTAGTGACTGACTTGGGCCTTGGGCAAAATTTGAAAAGTTCTGGATGTCCACCTTGAGGCAGCACCTGGGACACGCTTCACAGCGGGCGGTTAGTATCAGTGATTCACTGTTTCTTGATCCAGGAGACTGAATCAAGAGGCCATGACCAATAACAGCGTGTGGTGGAGGGAAAGTGATTCGGTGGTTGTCCGTTCCTATTCCTCACTGTGGGGTGGAGTGAAAGGGAGGCCAGGCTCCTGTTGACTCACCTGCAGATCAATCGCAGACAGATATTTTTAAAAAACAGTGCTCTGTGGCCTTCTCATTCTAGGGTAAGATGCTGTTTATTTAGTTTGATAAGTAATTTTCTATTAAGGCCTGGTTCTAAGCAGCATTTTTGAAATAGCTTATATTTGTCTAAATATGAGTCCTGGCTAGGAGTCTCCAAAGTCAGGTGTGTATTATGGGGAGGAGGAGAAAATGGGGAAAGGAAACTTTCTTTTTCTGACTACTATTTATTCTTCTTTTTTAATTTGTATATAACAGCAGACTGCATTACAATTCTTATTACATATATAGAGCACAATTTTTCATATTCTGGTTGTATACAAAGTATATTCACATCAATTCATGTCTTCATATGTGTACTTTGGATGGTAATGATCATCATATTCTGTCATCATTAATAACCCCATGCCCCCTCTCTTCCCCTCCCACCCCTTTGCCCTATCTAGAGTTTGTCTGTTCCCCCCATGCTCTCCCTCCCTAGCCCACTATGAATCAGCCTCCTGATTCAGAGATGCAGAGAAAGCATTTAGCATTTGGTTTTTTGAGATTGGCTAACTTCACTTAGCATTATCTTCTCCAACTCCATCCATTTACCTACATGATTTTATTTGGTTTAATTGCTGAGTAATATTCCATTCTGTATGTGTCACAGTTTCTTTATCCACTCATCTATTGAAGGGCATTTAGATTGGTTCCACACTTTAGCTATTGTGAATTTTGCTGCTATAAACATTGATGTGGCTGTGTCCCTGTAGTGTGCTATTTTTAAGTCCCTTGTGTATAGACCGAGGAGATGAATAGCTGGGTCAAATGGTGGTTCCATTCCTAGTTTTCCAAGAAATCTCCATACTGCTTCCCTATTGGCTGCACTAGTTTGCAGGCCCACCAGTGGTGTATGAGTGTGCCTTTTCACCACATCCTCACCAACACTTATTATTGTTTGTCTTCATAATAGCTGTCAATCTGATTGTAGTGAGATGAAATCTTAGAGTGGTTTTGATTTGCATTTCTCTAATTGCTAGAGATGAACATTTTTTCATATATTTATTGGTTGGTTGTATATCCTCTTCTGAGAAGTGTCTATTCAGGTCATTTATTGATTGGGTTATTTGTTTTTTGGTGCTTACTTTGAGTTCTTTATATACTCTAGAGATTAGTGCTCTATCTGATGTATGAGGGGTAAAAATTTGCTCCCAAGATGTAGGCTCTCTCTTCACCTCACAAATTGTTTCTTTTGCTGAGAAGAAACTTTTTAGTTTGAATTCATCCCATTTATTGATTGTTGGTTTTAATTCTTGTGCTATAGACGTCTTATTATGGAAGTGGGGGCCTAATCCCACATGATGAAGATCAGGGCCTACTTTTTCTTCTTGTTTAATTCCTAGGTCCTTGACCCATTTTGAGTTAAGTTTTGTGTATGGGGAGAAAGATGGGTTTAATTTCATTTTGTTGCATTTGGCTTTTCAGATTTCCCTGCACCATTTGTTGAAAATGCTCTTTTCTCCATTGCATCTTTTGGGCACTTTTGTCTAAAATAAGATAATTATAATTTTGTGGGTTAGTCTCTGTGTCCTGTGTTCTATACTATTGGATTACCAGTCTGCTTTGGCACCAATACTGCTTTGGCTGTTTTTATTACTATTGCTCTGTACTATAGTTTAAGTTCTGGTATAGCAATGTCACCTGCTTTACTCTTCCTGCTAAGGATTGCTTTATTCTGGGTTTCTTATTTTTCCAGATGGATTTTCTATTTCTATGAGGAATGTCATTGGGATTTTGATAAGAATTGCATTAAATCTGTATAGTGCTTTTGGTAGTATGGTCATTTTGATATTAATTCTGCTTATCCAAGAGCAAGGTAGATCTTTCCATCTTCTAAGATCTTCTTTGACTTCTTTCTTTAGGGTTCTGTAATTTTCATTATATAGATCTTTCACTAAGTTGATACCCAAGTATTTTATTTTTTTGAGGCCATTGTAAATGGGGTAGTTTTCCTTGTTTACATTTTTGAGGATTTATCTTATATACAAAAATACCTTTGATTTATGGGTGTTGATTTTATATCCTGCTACTTTGCTGAATTCATTTACTAGTTCTAAAAGTTTTCTGGTGGAACTTTTAGGGTCTTCTAGGTATAGAATGATATCATCATCAAATAGTGCCAGTTTGAGTTCTTCTTTTCTTATGTGTATTCCTTTCATCTAATTGCTCTGGAGAGTGTTTCAAGAACTATGTTAAATAAAAGTGGTGAAAGAGGGTGTCTGAGAGGGAACTTTTTACCAGGTCTGAAACCCATGTATGGCCTCACATGTAATCATCTCAAAAGACTATCACTGTATTTGGATGTCTATGTATAAAAAACATATGTTGAATATAAACATTTAAAATATTGCATGTTTTAATGACATTCTTTGATTTTAATAGAGTTACGTGTTAGTCAGCTTTTTATTACTATGACAAAATACCTGAGAAAGTCAACTTAAAAGAGCAAAAGTTTGCTTGACTCATGGTTTCAGAGGTGTGAGTCCATGGTGGTTTGGCTCTGTCACTTTAGGGCCTGTGGGAGCTCAGCACATCATGGCGGGTGTGCACAGAGGAGAGGGCCACTCACTTCATTGCAGCTGGCCGCAAAGAAAGGAGAGATGGTGTCCCCATGGTCCCCTTGAGTACACACTTGCAGTGATCTAATCTTCCCATTGAGGCCCCACTTCCTGAAGGTTCTACCACTTCTGAGTAGTATCAAGCCTGAGTCTTTGTGGGCCTACTAAAGTCCATATCCAGCTTTAAGTTGGCTTCCAGTCCCTCTGGGCTGGGCTTTCCCAGCCTTGGGAGATAAGACCTAACCTTTCTGGAACTCTGACCACCACAGCCTGTCACACCCTCTACCACTGAGTCAAAGAACTTCATTGACTTATCATTTCTAGAATTGAACCAGCAACCCCAATGTCAGTGGGATGGCCAGGGGTCTCCTCTAGGAAGCTCCCTGTGGGCATCCATCTCTGCCTGCAGACTGGGAGCTCCGCGTCCCCATTCAGCTTGTCCTTATCAAGCTTGGTGTGTCCACACGGGACTCGGTGGACACAGTGATTGTTTAAAAGTGGACTGATGGGGACACGATGCAGCCTTAGGATCAGTGAGAATATAGATGCAGACAGGAAGAAAGATAGTGTAGGACATGAGCCAGCTGGGAAGTCAACTTACAGTGGTCATTTGTGGTCAACAGGCAGCATCAGTGACCCCAACATTGTAGTTTCCTGTTCCTTCTGGTTCTGAATCACAACCCCAGCGTTGCGACTGGCTGACAGGCTTCTGTACCTGAAGAAAGCCCTTCCTGGAGTCCTCCCCTAATCCTGGCAGGAATGAGCTCCCACCGTGCTCTCCTGCAGGAATTTTCCCCACTCCTCACACAGTGTGGGGTGCGGGGTCCTCCTTCATCTGCCCTGCAGGCAGACCACTGAGACAGGGGAAGCTCTGGGGTCTCTTGGGGAGGACACCAAGGTCTTCAGGGACACAGCAGAGGATGTGGACATGAGTGGAGACAGCTGTCCTGGACAGCTGAGAGCTGTCCTGTGGAAGGGCAGGCCCACGCCCGGCCACCACTGCAGGCCTCCTCTGGGGTATCCAGGGAACTCAGAAATCCGGGTGCTTTTATGTAGCCATCACCTTTTAGAAACTGTTAAGCACCACGTAGGAGTGTGCAGGGGGCTTCCAGCTCAGGAGGCCTCATCCTCCAACCCCTGCAAATTCAGGTCCAGCCCTTGGCCAGTCCTGGGCCACAGCAGGTGACCTGTGTTAACACTGTGACTTAAGGCATTTGCTTGAAATTTGGAGGGGCTGAGGGTGGAATAGGGTGCAGGCCACTGAGGTGAACCCCACTGCAAACTCGGGCCACCAGGCTCAGGTGAGCTTCCTTGGTGGCAGTGCCTGACACTACTGCCACCGGCCCTGCTGGGAGTCTGAGCACCATCAGTGTCACCTCACAGGGACAGGTGGGAGCTGCAGTGTGGTGCTGTGCGTGCTGGCTCTGTTCTCTGTGCTTTGTACCGATGGCATCATTTTGCTTCAATCCACCATTCCCCTGAGCCGAATGGCTTCTGTGAGTCTGGGTCCTGGAGACCCCTTCACCCTGAAGGCAATCTGAGGGATGTCTGGCCTCAATTTAAAGGAAAATGTCCATGTGTGGTCCACACAGTTTTTCCGTGATAAAACCGGCTCTGAGCCACCTTTTCAGCATCTCTGATTCATCATATTCAGGTACCAGGTGTCCTTATGGTGAAGCTGAGAGTGAGCTCACCTGAGGCTGAGTGGCCTCGACTGGCTTTGCACAGTCTGTCCCTGCTGTCTCCTCCACCCAGCTGCATCCCAACAGGGCAGCACTTGGGAGGTTCATGGTACCGATTAATTGTGTCATTAGAGATGATACAGATATTGAAAACTAGTGGTCCTTGAGCTGCCCCCAAATCATAGACCTGCTCGATTTGACCTGCTGCATGAGAGATGGCCCCTCAAGGAGCCTGCTCTCAGCTTCACCAGTCACTTATTCACTCCACCAGTACCGAGGGGGCATCTCCCAAGTGCCAAGCTTCTCAGATCCCTTGAGATACAGCTGTGAACACAAAACTCCTGCCCACAGAGAGCTTTCCTCCCAGAGATGAGGACTTGGACAAGAAGCACTTCAAAAATCAAGGATGTTCCAGGAGCTGACAATTATTAAGGGAAAACTAAATAGAAAATGGGAACAGCTTCATGGGGGAGAGAGAAACCAGGTGCACCTCACTTTGGAGCAAACACCTGAAGGAGGGGAGGCTGTAGCATGTCTTTTTGGGTGAAAAAGGGCCGCAGTTGGTATTAGGGTAAATGCTATGGTCCTTAGTGGAGGTGTTTTAGGCTCATCCTGGGGTCAGGTGAGAAGGAGGGCAGAGAAGCCAGGCTGGGAAGGAACAGCAGGCCTGGGCTTTGGCTGGTTTGCTCTGATCAGGACAAGGGTCTTGGAGGGTGTGGGGCAGATAATGATGAGACCTTCGTTGGGCCTCTTTGGGAATTCTTTCCTGCAGTTCCTCTCAGAGCGGCCCTGCCCCATCTTGTCTGCCCTGTTGGTTCTGAGGCCAAAATCACCTCTCCTATGATATCTCTCTCTGGCCCTGCAGCCATCCACTCTGCAGCCCCAGTTGGATAGCAAAGGGCAGGACTGAAAATTGTCTGGGGTGAAAGGCAGGGTTCACTCTTCCACGTCCCCTCTGCAGAGCCCCTTCCTTATTTATGAGCTTTTTGGTTTGGGAAAAAATTAGCTCTCAATCAGGACTGAAATATTTTAAAAGGAGAAAAATGCAATACAAACAAAAGTTCATGCATAAAACATCATTATTATTTTATCCTCAGACCCTGAGGATTTTAACTAAAAGGCCAATAAACATACCATTGTGGGTCTTTCCAGAATTTAGAAAGTTTCTGGCAATACCGGTGACATTTAGACACATACATCCTGATGACAATTTAAAGGTCAGAAAAGGCTCAGGGTCAGATGCTCTTGCCTTTGCCCTCAAACAATATGGAGTAAACCTTGGCACCTTCTTCTTAGCTGTGCTTCTCAGAGTTTAATAGTCCTGCAGCCAGTATCTGGTGGGACTATCCTGGAAGCTTGCTCTGGGTCTGGGCTCCTCACTGATGATGTCTGGAGCTGTCCTGGTACTCTGCACTTGCATGGCCCTCCCCACCCAAAAGCCTCTGTGGAGCAGAGTTATTTTGTGGGGCTGGTTCTAAGACCAGGACTCAGGCTGGGCTTCCTTTGAGCTAAGGAGCCAGGTTGAACAGTACTACAGGCTGAAGCCACCCCACTGTGTTTAGATTGAGTTGATTGCCCTCTGTCCTGTAGTAGCCCCTGGCTTTTGAGTTTCACCCACTGGCCCCTTCCTTGGGAACTTTGCACCTGCTGTGCTGATCTGCAACCTGACACCAATTTCCTCAGGTCCTGACCTGGCTGCCTCCCCTCAGATGCTCCCCCCTCCATTGGCAGCTCTTTTGTCTGGAGTGTCCACCCAGCCACCTTCTATACCACCACTCTTTGACCTCCTGTGTAGATGTACCTCTTTCTGAAATTACTGTGTCTGGTTCTTTGCTAATGGCTATGTCCTTCCCCTCCCAGTAGGATCAAATAGCTCCTGTCCAGGGTAACAACTCTAGTTGTCACCAGACTACTTCTGACTCCTAACAGGTCCTCAGTAAAGATCTGTTAAATAAGTAAGTAGGCTGAAGCTACTACACAGCAGATGGTCACCATTTCTACTGAACTGCTGATGTGACTTTATGCAAACATCTGCCTGACTGCATTTCTCCTAAATAATGCAGCAATAAATATTCTTGTGTATATGGTTCTGGTTGCTTGTGAAAAATGTAAACTGGATATATTTTTAAAAGTGGATTACTATGTGCTTGAAAGTTTTGATATTGTCAAATGTTCTTCAAAAAGTTAAACTAATTTATGACCCTACCAGAAGGACAGGAGAATATTTGTTTTTGAATGCTGTAAGCAGATTGGATGGTATCAATGTCTGGCCTTTGGAATGGAGGTTGAAAGTAGTGTAAAAATGTCTTCTCCTTCTGGAGAATTTCTTGGGATACAAGTTTCAGAGATATTTCAGAAACTGAATATGATAAACATTTGTCAAAGTGTGTGTGTGTGTGTGTGTGTGTGTGTGTGTGTGTGTCTATAGACTTGAATTCATAGAAGCTAAGCTCCCAGACATACTCACAAGCTGCAGGGAGTGCAATGCTGATCTGGAATGAACTTCCTTCAGGTAGGGTGCTGGAGGGCAGTCAGGACCTCAGGCTTTGCTGAACTCCTCTAAGGCTCAGGATTGGCAGCAAGGTCACTATTATTAGTCCATACTGAAAGTGAATCCGAGGGTCTCACCTTACAGGACATGGTTGCATGACTACCACAGATGAAGAAAAGTTATTCCAGGTTTAGAGGATGCCTAAAAAGCATAATATCTGGTTATTCAAAATTCACATCAATGTGTCTGGAAATATTAAGCAAGAACTCAGATCCGGCACAAAACCTGACGTTCTTTAAAAATTTCAACTTTAATAATAATAATAATGTTTGTACTTAACATATAAATGTATTTTAAAATCTCACTTCAGTGCCCACTTAAAATGTAGTCATACCCCCATTTAATAATTCATCATAATTTTAAAGCTTTAAAATGAACAGATTTGGTCATCACAGTCGTTTTGCCACATTGAACCAATAAAGAGATACACCTCTGCCTCTTTATGACGATTAAATTAGATTTACACAAATGTATTATTTTCCACATTGAGGAACACATTCTCACAAAAATTGGCCTCCTCTGTATTAAAAATTTGGCAGAAACAAAAACCTTGGTATTCCTTGCCTTGAATAAGCACTAAAATGATTTTGAAATGGCACTGGATTATGGCAAAAAATGAAGAGGTTAGAAGTGGATGAACTATTTTAAAATCTGCATAATGGAATAGATTTTTACTGAGTACTTAATAAGTTAGTACTTCATGTGCTAGGAAATACGTTAAATGCTTTGTGAACATTTACCTGAGTTAATACTCGAAATAATCCCAGAGATGGAGCCATTAACTGAAGAGGACACAGGGGCTTAGGAGGTCAAGGACTCCTTCTCCACTTACACTGTCAATCCCAAAACCAGCCTTGAGCAAAGACTCATTCATCTCCTTCTCCCTCAAAGAACAAAAGTAAACAAATAAGTAAAAAGAAAATGAGAGAATTCTAGGGAAGGGAAGCAAACTGTCACCTCTACAGCCACAGTGTACACTAATGTGTGTTTGATAAAATTTCTGAGAAAAGAATCATCCTGGGCAAAAGCATTAGCCATCTCTAACACTGAGTGTATCAGGCAGCTCAGGATTCTATAATAAAATACCATAGAGGGGTGCCTTTATAAAACGAAACCACTTCTAATGTTTTAGAAGATGGGAAGTCTAATGACAAGGTCCAGCATGATCCACTTCTGGTAAGGGCACTCTTTTTAGCTTACAAATGGCCACATTCTCACTGTGTCATCACATAGTGGATGAAGAGAGAGTTCTGGTTTCTCCTCTTATGAATACACTAGTCCCACCTTCTGACCTCATCACAAGATAAGTACCTCTCAAAGGCTTCACCTCCTAATGCTACGTCATTAGCATTATGGATAAAATATCTGAATTTTAGAAGTTTCCATAACACTGAGAGAGGGCAAAAAAGGACAGAAGATACCCTACTTTGAGATGTGAGGACAAAGGGAATGTCCAAATCTGAGGTTGTAGCAGAACAAAAAGAACCTTTTCACCCTAGACCACTAGGAGTAACAAGGGTAGTTACCTTCCCCTGCCTCTGGAGACGGGAACCTCTCTGAGCTTCAGAGGCCCAGGGGTTGCCTAAAGCTGAGGTGAAGACAAGATCACCAACACCCACACGTGGCATAGCCTATGTCATGACGACCTAAAGCCAGTGATGTGCACAGGACCAGAAAACCCAGACATGGCTCCACCCTGACTAGGCTGACGCACCCCGACCCCAGCAGCAGAAACTTCTCCATAAAAGTAGATGATACCTAACTCAGTGTCTGTGTCACACAGTGTTCAGCTTTCCATCAAAGATAATGAGATGGAGGAAAAAATAATGACAACGATCAAAAGCAACACACTCCAGAGAGAGAAACCCATGACAAAATCAGACTCAGTTGACCTGAGTGTTGGAATTATTTAAAAAAAGAAAAATAATGATTAATGTGTGGGCAACATGCTTGAACACACAGAGAATCTCAGTGTAATGTGGAAATGATGATGTTCTAGGAAGCATAACATATGAAGAATGCCTTCAGTAGATTCATCCTAGACTGAAACGGCATTGGAAGAACAGCAAAGTGCAGGTTGGTAAAAAGAAACCCACAGGAACATGAGGAGGAAAAGCAGGGGGTAGCAGAGCATCTGAGGAGACCATATTAAAGTGGCCTAAGACCCAAAGAAAACAGAAGAGAAGCCAGATGACCTAAGAAGAAAACTAATATTACAGCTGGCTTTTCCTCAGAAACTAGACAAACCAGAAAACGGGTGTGGCTTCTTTAAGATGTTTTGGAGTGAGGGAGAAGAAAAGCTGTCAATTCCCTAATTCTGGGTGCAGAGAGACTATCTTTTGAAACAGGTAAAATAATAATGAAGTTTTCAGGAAAAATAAAGCTTTAGAATTATCAGCATATCTGTATTAGGTGAAATGCTAACTTTATGTTGAATATTAAGTTCTTCAGGTAACAGGAATAAAATACTAGAGAGAGCTTACTTGTACACAGAGAAATGGAGACTCAGGATAATGGCTAAAGGCCCTTAATCATTAATTTTAATCATTCTAAGCAACAATTGCCACCTAAAGAAAAAATACCAGCATGAATTATAGCTTTAGCATATATAAAGATAAATTAAGCAACGCTTCTACTAACAGAAGATGAGATGGGGGTGAGGCTCTTACACCACTTGTGAAGCAATATTACTTTGTAAACCTCAAGGAAACCATGAAGTTTTAAAAATGACTCAATAGTAAACATGAAAATATATTTTAAAAGTCAAAATTATCCAGAGATATAGAGCAAAAATAAAATACAAAATCAAGGAATGAAAGAAGAAATAAATAAGAGATGCAAATAGAATGCACATTTTATGTGGGGGTAGACCTTCAGCCAACCGTGATAATTACACTAAATGTAAATGATCAAAACATACAAAGTGTGGATTTTCGTATTGGATTAAAAGTGATCATATGTTTTCTACCAAAAAAAGCACTTCAAATAGTTTTCGATAGACAGAAGGCCAAGGATAAAAACAAAAAATATGTACGATGAAAATACTAGGAAAATGAAAGCTAAAGCAACTGTGTCAAAACTAGACAGCAGATTTCTGAAGGACTATTTCCAGGGTTAGAATGACATTAAATGATGGTGAGGGGTCAATCTGCCTGGAAGGCTTAACAAGCTGAAATGAATGTACCCTTAAAAACTGACTTCCCAAACAGTCAAGATCAGTAATAGAACTGAAAAGAGTAACAAGAGGAATGCCAAAGGTTCAGCTGCCAAGCTGACACTCTTCTTCCAGTGACAGATAGAAAATCCACTAGAAATTGGTAAACAAGTTAGGAGCCCTGAGTGATTAGGAGACCTCATCCACTTCAGTGCACTTGATACTTATTAATATTCTGCTCACTAATGGCAGGATGCTGATCTGTTTCAACAGTTGGCAAGATCGAAGCTAAGTCCTACTTCAATTCCCTTTGTGAACAGAGGGAAGATCAACATGAAATAGCAGACAAGAGATCATTAATATTGATATATTACTATTAATTACCCATCATTAATATTGGTATAGAATCATAATATTGGTATATTTCTAATATATATAGAATTGTAACATGTTCTGCCCTAGTTGGCCACATCCTAAAATACAGTGTTGTTTCAACAGTCAGTCATCATAAAAACCATTTAACAAGAACAGATAAAAATCCAGTCTGTGTATAAAAACTTGCATAACCTAAGAATACAAATGGTTTTATCTTGTAAAGACACCTGGACTGATGGCCAACACTGACCCTATGGGTCTGCCTTCCCTTATGGTCCTGAGCAAGACAAGGTGACCCACCCTATGGCACAGAGGAAGAGTAGCGTGAGGAGAGAACTAGATGACATGCGTACTGGAGAGGAGGGGACAGCTGTTTACAAACAGCGCATAAAAAATGCAAAAGAATCTCCAAAAGCTACTGAACTTGCGAGTGCCTTTAACTCCGCCAAGGTACATGTGTTCATGTGCAAGGATGAAGTATATGCTCTTTGTTCTAAAAATGACATGGAATGTTGAAATTCAGCAACCTCTTCCACAATAGCAAAGGATCTTGGAATTCTTAGGTTTAAATCTAGAATAGATGAGCAGGTTCTTCAACTTGAAAATTATAAAACACTAGTGGAAAAAAATCCCTTAAAAAACGTGGCAGTCATATGCCATGCTCACAGTCGGATGAGCTGTCAGTGCACTGCCACATAATCTGCAGGCTCAGTGCCACCACCACCAACACACTGGCAAAATTTTTATGAGATATTGACAAGGTGGGTCTAAAACTTATATTAAAAGGCAAAGAAAATAGAGTAGCCAAAATGATTTTCAAAAGAACAAAGTGGAGCACTTAGACTGTCTGACCCTGAGACTTCCTATGTAGCTGCGACAGTTAAGACAGAGTGGTATTTGCAGAATTCTGCAGCTGTCAGTCAACAGAATAAAATGGAGTTCAGAAATGGCTTGCACATGTATGGTGCACTGAGTTCTGTCGAAGTTGCAAGGGTGATTCAAAATATAAAGGATGTCTTTTTCAAAAAAAGTTTTTGAACAAATGGACACTCATAGGGCTAAAACGTTCTTCAAGTCTTAGCTTATACCATATGAAACCCCAAAGAATCATAGCTCCAAATGTAAAATGCAGAACTACACAACTTCTAGAAGGAAACATAAGAAGAAAAAGTCTTTCTTTTTGACCTTGGGCTAGGCAGAGACTTCTTATATATCCCACTGAAACATAAAAAAATATACAAATGGGACTTCATTAAATTTAAAAACTTCTGCTTTTCCAAAGGCACAATTGAAAGGATGACCGGGTGATACTGACTTAGACGAAATATTCATAACACACGTACCTGATAAGGGACTTGTATTGAAAGTATATAAGGATCTTTTAACTCAACAATGAAAAAATAAACCAATTGAAAAGGGGGGAAATATTTGAATGGACGTTTCACCAAAGACGATCCGCTGATTCCTGATGCACATCAGCATATGAAAATGTGCCGAACACCGGAGTCACTGAGAAGAAGAAAATAACTTCATAATGATATTCCGCTTCATACTTACTAAATGGCTAATATTTTCATAATTCTGACAGAGCTGCAGGCATTGTTAATGGGAATGCAGAGTGGTGTGGAGTGGGGGATGCCTGGTGGTTCCTGATGAAGTCCATCACGTCTTTACCAGACTGCCATTGCCTCTCGGCACCTCTACTCCTAGGTGTTCAGCCCCAGCAAAGAAATGCTTCAGTGCACATTAAAACTCATAATTTCCAAACACTATCCGTGTGTAAGAGCATGGACACATGTGCATGTGTGTGTGTGCATGTAAGTGCATGCATTTGTTTGTATATGACCTGGGTCCTATGGTCAGTGCCCTTATTACTTTCCTGTAGTGGCAGAGGTCCACTTTCCCCTCTCTGCAGACTCAAGTAACTCAGTGCCTTGTGATTATGTTCCACCCCCTGAGATTCAAACTATTTTTTTTTAATTATTATTTTTCTAAAATCCATTTGGTCTGTTTTTCTTGTAACTAAGCCCTTCGGGGGAAACTGACACCCAGGCCAGCTTCAGTTCCCTGCATTCTTTGTGATCTTAGGAAGAAGCTACGTTGGCTGCTCTTTTGTTGAATCATCATCTTTCAGGATGCCCCGAGATCGAGTTGGAGTGGGCAAGCAGGGGCTTTTGTCTCAGCAATGGAGACTAAGGGACGGGCTTCACCCCATCTCCACACTTCTCTCCAGGGAACCATAAGTCCTAAATAAGAATGGGCACAGTGGCCCTTTTTGGTGGCTATGTGACTGCCTTGTTGCCCATTTCCTGTCACCTGACCTCTGGGAAGAATTTGGAGTAGGAGGCTCTCTTCCTTGGCTAAACTAGACTTCTGTGACAGGAGTCATTTTTGATTCCCCTCCTACCTTCCAGCTACTTACCCCCTCTGTCACTAATCTTCACCACTCCTCATTCTAGATTTTGGAATCCCTCGCACATCAATTTCTGGACCTCCTTTCCATTGACACGTACCCCTAGATAATCTATGTCTGTCTCAGGGCTTCAAATGCCAGGTGGGTCTTCAGTGTCCCTTGGTATTCCACATTCCTTACTGAAGTACAGACTCCCATTTCCAACTGCCTAACATCTCTCGCTGCCTGGTGAACAGCATCTCAAGTACGTGTCTAAGACCAGCCCCTAAGTTACCAACTAAATCTGTTCTATCCAAACATTTCCTCATCGCAGGAGATGCTAACTCCATGCTTCCAATAGCACACGCCAAAAGCTCTTGGTCTCCCTGGACCCCTTTCTCCCTCCCACCCCAAACTCTCCAGAACCAATTCTGTCCTGTCAATCCCCCCAAACACACTGAAAACCTAACAGTTTCCATCTATTTCATCTTCCCTCCTTCCGGCCCATGCCAAATTTCCTTTCCTTTGGGTTATTGCAGTAGCCTCTTGCTGGGTGTCTTATTCTTCTCCAGCTCATTCTCCATGCAGCAGCCAGAAGGATCCTGTTAAAGCACAATTTAATCATGTTCCCCAGTTGCTGGAAACCCTTCAGAGGCATTGTTTCCAGTTGATGATTTTTGAGCATAGAGTTTACACATGCGCCTAGTGGGATCAGAGTGGAGCTATGCTGGGAGCAACAACTTTTATCAGTACTTGTAGGGTTCTTATGCCAAGGTCAGATGGTTTACTTGAACAACAGCAGTGATGGGGATTATATGGGTAGTTGATAGTACTGAAGAAAAACATCAGAGAGACTGGAGATAAATAATGTATGTGGTAGTTCTGGGGAAATCAGGTGCTGGAAAAATCAACTTTGCCAATTTTGGCTTTGGAGATGCTCCATATAGGACTTAAATTCTATGGAAAAACCCAGTGGGCCTGGCCTGGTCACACTTTTATCTCTGGTGATGATTTTATCATCACCAGCTGGGTGGGGCCTGCAAGCTGATGCGTGCAGAGAAAATGAGAGGTCCTGACTCTAATGCCATCAGACAAAGATAGGAGTGGAAGGGGAAATATTAGGAAAGGCTTTGTTGCCATTCTATATGGAAGCCCTGAAGTTTGAGAATTATTTACTTTCTATACAAATTAGAATAGCTTATCCCTTAAAAAACAAAGAAAAAAAAACACAAACCTTTCCTGGCATTCTTTCTAGAGTAGGAAAGAAAGAAATGGAATCAGAGAGGACGCTCTTGAAATTCACAGTTGTGGTGAGAATTTCTGCCCATGAGTCTTGAGCGGTTGTGACTGTCTTGGGTTACTGTGGGGTTTTCTTTCCCCCACTAGTTTCTTTGGAGTTTGGCTTAAGTGATGAAAACGTGAGTCACCTAACACTTGTAGCATGGCTAAATAGATATATAACCAAAAAAGCAGTAAGAGATCTTCTCATTTATTAAGACACAGGAATTGGAATATAACGATCATAACAGCCTGGTGACACTTTGATCTCTGTTATAGGGCAGATTTGGGAGAAGCACACAGAGGACATCCGCAGGTCTCTCAATATGGAGGTCTTAGAAAGGCTTGGGATGGATTTTGGGTGGTCCGAAGTGCTTTTGAGGAGTGTTAAAGGTGCTAAGGCTTTGGTCTGGATTAGACGCTCTAAGAAATTGGAAGCAGTTCCATTAGAGTGCATCTCAGGAGGTCTGTCCTTCTGCTCATGAGTAGTAACATAGTCCAGGCTAGTGAAAATGACAGCCATCCCAGGAGTTGATGACAAATGCCAATAAAATCAAAGGCAGTTTTCATTCCCCCTCCATCCCTGGCTGGTGTGTGTGCTGAATGCTAAATGCTTCTTGGTGGCACAAACATGTTTCATTTGTCACAATTAAGAGGCCTATTTTGATGATGCACATATAGTAACCTCAGATGCACATGCTGTTAGGGAAATTTCACAAGAGATTTTTATAACTGTCATTTTTCCTCAAGGGTACAGTGGCCAAGCGACACATCCTGAAAGATCTTATATTTTCAGCATCTGAAGTGAAGGAAGCCATTAGCCTGGGAATGTGTGTCTACCTCATTTCTTGTGTTTTCTATTTTTCAGTTGTTATTATTTTTATTAGTTAATTTTAGTTATAGAAAATAATAGGACTCATTTTGACATAAAAGAGTAGATACAATTTGCTTGTTTCCTGTTTTTTAAAGATGATAGTAATTTTGAGTTTGGGAGCTGATAGATGTTTATCTAATTCATTCCTCAGAAACTGATAGAAAATAGTTCATATTTGAAATATGAGGTCACCTTCCCCTTTACATTAAGTGACTATTACATCATCAAATCTTCTCCAAAACCTAACAGTTTAAAGCAGCCAATGTTTCTTACCTCAGAGTCCCCATGGGTCAGGACCCTGAGCACAGCCTGTCAAAGTCCTGGCCTCATGGCCTGAGGGAGGCGCCACTGGGAAAGAGCCAGGGCTGCTGCATCCTGCGGCTCCTGGAGGATCTTAGGGCTCTGGCCATCCTCCAGCAGAGAGAATGAACCAGGGAAGGCAAGAAGGGCGGAAGCTCTTGTCCTTCTGTAATGTAACCTTGGCCGTTACATCTCCTCTCTCCTGCCATGCTCTGGGTGGTGGGAGTCTGTCACTTGATCAAACCTACCCTGCAGACTTCAATTCCAGGGAGAAGGGTCTTCAGGCATCTTAGAGGCTACCTGCCTTCTAGAACGAGAAGGTGAGAATCCAGGGGAGTTGATAACTTTGCCTTTGCCTGGGTGCTGAGCTCCTATCTAGCTCCTTGGTTTCTGTGAGAAAGAATTTCTTCTCATCTGGAAAGAAATCATGGTAGCTATTTTAGAGCCCCTGAGAAATGATCCTCCTTTTTCTTTTGGGAACAGACAGAATGTAAAGACTCAGATATTATCAAACTACTTAGCACTACGTCAGTCAGGTTGGGATGGCCATCCAATCTCTGGGGACTATCTGTGGGCTCACGTATCTCTATTAGAATCAGAATCCTTCAGATTCCCAAATATAATCCCTTTGGGGGATAGCAGATGCATTTTTCAATTTTATCTTGCAAATTCTTCTGGGGCACAGTCTTCTGGAAACATCCAATATAGGAATCTTGGATGATGATGTCATCATTCTGATCCTCAGTTAACCTCCTTCTTGTCAGAAGTGGGCAAGGAAATAGCATTCTAATGATCAAACTCCATGAAAATTTGAAGCAGCATCTGCAGAACTAAAGCCATACCTTGGGGCCTTGGTGAGTAGGGGGCCAAGGCCTCATGGGCCAACAAGGGTCCTCTGAAGAGCTCAGGGTCAGTAGGGGCTTTGGCCCAGCTCACACTGCTATGGAGCCACGCCTTACTGCCATACCCTCTTACATCACCTCATAAGTAGGTAGTTGAATGTCAGACCTGTTTCCTGGTGGCATATTCTAGGCACCGCAGGGGGCTGCAAGACATCTGTAAGGCGCAAGGCTACCTCGTAGAACCCACTGCCTTGTTAGAGGAATGCCAGGTAGCACGAAGGTCACATCCAATCCGGAGCAGGAGGAAATCTGGCAAACAGAATGTCCAACAGCTAAGAACGTACCAAAGTCCATCAGAGGTACAAGATGCCGGGTTCTGATGACCCCACAATGCCACGAGGGATCCAGGCTTCCTCAGCTTTCCTTACTGTCACTGTAGTAGCTCATCCTGTTGTTGCTGATCCTACCATGAGCTCACCCCATGGCTGGTTTTCTCCGCAGCAGGATGGCAGCTCCACATCCCGTCCTCCACCTCAATGGGAGGGGAGATGAAAACCAAGTCCTCTGCTGTTGTCATCCTGTTGACAGCTTCTGGGTTAAGCTCTCAGTCAACACCGGCTTGTATCTATTTGGTCAAAACTGTGTTATAGATGTTAGCAGAAGAGAGGCTGGGAAATGTAATTTTTAAGAAATGTGAAATTAAACAGTCATCAAGAAGGAAAGACTAAATATGGGAAGGCCACAAAATGCACTTGGCAGGAACAGAAGACCAAAATCGAAAGATCATGGCTCGTGAAGGGCAGTGAATGCAAAGTTACCCAGGAGAAGTGTGAGCACAGGCCTGGGAGAATTCCCACCTGGCACTCAGAGGCAGGGCACATTCCACAGGAAGTGCCCTCCAGCAGGGACTTACGTGGCTGGCACTGAAGAATACAGACCTTTTTTTTGGTTGTCAGAATTGGTTGCTTCTTTTGCTTCTTGCGTTGAGTAGTGGAGGAAATGTGGAAAGATGGTGCTCTATTTTTAGGAAACTCAGTGTCCCAATTCTATTTCCACTTCAACCACAAGAAAATCTCCTTAGCTAACCTTCAGCTACTTATCTCACATCCCACCCATGGAATTCTTTTGGATCCTTTCTTATGGATAAGCAGAGTCAACCCTCCATGCACACTGAAATCCTCCTGCGGAATTTTTAGAAATTTTATGGCTAGACCATTCTCCAGAGAAATAATGATGTTTAGAAGGAGCTTTGGTGCTTTAAAAAAAAGTCAACATTGAGAAACACTAGTCTAGAATCAGGATCAGAAGAGTTATGACCTGCCAGCAGAAAAGAGTCCTCATTCTGTCTCTGGAGATAAAGTTTTACTGGAACCCAGCTGCACATCCTCCATGACAGCACTCACTCTGCAAGAGCAGAGCTGGGCAGCTGTGATGGAGAGTTTAGGTCTATCAAAATCTGAAATATTTACTATCTGGCTTTTTTAAGATAAAATTTCCCAGAATCTTGTTTAGGTTATAGGATGATAGCCCACAAGAGTTCATCTGGAAACCCCTTAAGACAATCAGTGTGATTGTCTCATTTTATAGTTCCAGGTACAGGGAGGAGTTTGGAATTATCCAAGGTCAGTGGGGAAGATTTTGACCTCCAGGCACCTTCTAGCTCCAGCATGTGTGTAGATGGTTCTTGCATAGAAAGTTTAAGTTTCCCCCATTGCAGTGGTCCTCCTTAACCTTAGCTTTGCTTTCATCTATCCATGGCCTGAAAATATTAATTACAAATGTATGGAAATAAATAGTTCATGAGTTTTAAACTACACTCTATTCTGAGTACCGTGAAGGAATCTTGTATTGTATTGCTTCATCCTCTCAAGACATGGATCATCCCTCTGTCCAGTGTGTCCATGCTGTATAGGCTACCCACCCATTAATCAGCTGTCTGAGTTATCAGATCAACCATGATTATAGCACAGTGCTTGTGTATGAATAACTCTTACTTAATAATGGCTCCAAATTTCAAGTATAGTGATGCTGGCAAATGCCATAGTGAAGTTGTAAAGTGCTTCCTCTACATGAAAAGGTAAACATTCTCAACTTAGTAAGAAAAAGAATACTGTGTGAAGGTTGCTAAGATCTATGGTAAGTTCTTGCTTTCCTCTTACTGTGCCTAATTTATAAATTAAATGTTATCATAGACAACTATGCATCAGAAAAATGGCATATATGGGCTCCATGCCATCTGAGGGGACCCAGAGTGTGTCCCTTGTTGACAAGGGGCTGCTAAGATATCATCCTGTGTAAGTATGCCATTTGTCACAGCCAGTGAGCCAGCGCTGTGCACTATTATTAAACTAAGGTTCACTCTCTTCTCAGAGTTCCGCTTTTACCTAATGTTCTATCTGGTTCCAGGGTCCCACCATGGTGCCTTGCTCATCATGTCACTTGGGGTCCTTAGCGCTGTGACACGTTCTCAGTCCTCTCTTATTTTTGATAATTTTGGCAGTTGTGAGGGTTATTGATCTGGGCTTGTCTGATGTTCTCCTCATGTTGTGTTGGGGGCTGTGGGTTTGGGGTAGAATGACGTGGTCATTACGTCTCACCACATCAAGGCCTGTACTGTGGGGGCAGCTTAGCATGGTGGTGCTGCCCTTTCTTACCTGGCTAATGTGATGTTTCTCAGGTTTCTCCACCACAGTGTCTGTCTTCCCTCCCTTTCCATACTGCACTCTCCCTGAGGAGGAGGGGGATTGTGCTCTGCCTTCTGCCTTGAGGATGCTTTATTGACATAAATTATCCCTCTGAGTAGGAGACTTGTCTGCTGACCCCACTTATCTATGCCATGATTTATTTACGATGGTGTAGGCTCATGTACTTTTGCATTTGATGTTCATTCACTCACCAGACATTTATGAAGCATGATCTCTGAGCTGATGACTGTGCCCATAGGCAGAGACAAAGCAGCCACTGGGCACCAGAGAATGCAGGTCAGTGGGCCCAGCATTGGGTGTGAAAGGCCAAGGTTCGTCGTTGGAGATTAAAATGCACACACACAGATAGCAGTGACGAAGATGAAGCACTTTACTGCAAGCTGGTTCTAGCTTATATAGAAAGTGAGAGTCAGTTATCTTAAACTAGGAAGCTCCATGGGCCAATCATAGTAAAGGTCAGGTTATCACCTATGGTGCACGCACATCCGCCCTGCATAAGATTCATGGGGGGCACAAACTGTCCACGAGCGGGGAAGATGGGAGGACCAATTAGAAAACTTTCAAAACAACTTGTTATCCGCCCATTGGCAACTTGCCCACTGCCATGTTGCATTAGGGGCTCCTTATCTGAAAGGCCCGGGGAGTTCTCAGGGAGACTCCCAACAGGGTGAGCAATCAGATACAGGCACGGGGAGGGGTGTGGTGATACAAGCTCAGAGAGGGGTTGTGGTGTACTGTACCATGACCCACTCCTTCCTCAGGATTTGAAGGATGCCACTGTCGCCTCCATGGATGGATGGGGGCTGGAGGAGCCCCACCATGGAGCCCAGAAGCTCTGTAGACACCTGCACCAGGAGGAGAGGACAGGGAGTCCCAACGGCCAAGCTGGAGCACGTCTGGCCTGACCTTGTGCCCTCTGTAGCATGGCTCTCTTGAGTATTCTGAGTGGCCAGGAGGGCCCTTCTTGTAGGGCAGAGGTGAGCAGGAGGCTGGTTCTGTGAAGGTGATGGGTAGGACCTGTTCTCTGCCTGTCCCGCGCCACTGGCTTCTTTATGAATAAGAGTGTGTGCCTCTTCCTGTGAGCCACAGGCAGGCTGTCTGGGCAGCCTGTCCTCCTCCTCCTCACATGCTTGGCTATTGGGGATAAACGCAGGTCTGCAGACATGGGAGACACTTTACAAAGGATGACAGCACCTGTTCCCCTCATCCCTGGAGGTCCTCGAAGGCTGGGAGTCACAAGGAGGCTTTTGATGTCACAGCAAGGAGTCAGGAGACATGAAGACAGAGCTGTCCTTCCTCTCTGGCTGCCGTAGTCAGGACACCGAGCATCCCGCCACAGGTCCGAACAAAGAGGGCACAGCTCAGCCCACTTCTGAGGAGGTGGTGGAGGGTTGGGAAGGCAGAGGACAAGGCAGGAGCCAGGGAAGGGAGGAGGGATTTCTGCAGACAGCCAGGGGCCTGGAGGATCAAAGGCCATAAAGATTATTGGGGGACATCTCCTGTGTGCAGGGCTCTCCTGTCTAGTCTGGGGCTGTGGGGATGCAGATGGGAAGGTGACTGGCAGCCCCACCCCCAGGGGATGCGTCCACTGCCCACGCAGGGGAGTCAGGGAAAGCCAGTGTTTGACTTGGAGAATGGCACAGAAGGAACTATCTAGGAGAGGGGAAGGGCGCTCTGGGACTGGCCCAAAAGACGGGGAACCATGAAGGTGGTGGAGGCGGGCTGTGTGGGGAGGCAGTATGTGTCTTTTAGGACTCCCCTGGTGGCTGTGACTGAGACCATTCCTGCTGCCACAGGGAACAGGGTACATTGTTGGGTCAGGGACCCATCTGCCCCTCAGAATGGGTCCTAGTTTGCTCCTTTCTTCTGTGTCTGCCTCATTGCCTGATGGCTTCCTCCAAGGGGTACAAAGAGTCCCAGCTGCCGCAGTTCGCATCTGAGAAGCTGAGGCACAGAGAAAACATCTTTTCCTACTGGGCTGGTGAGAGGTGTGGGCAGGGCATGGCTTGTATGCTTGTCCTCAAGTGGTCACTGTGGCCAAGGCACTGTGGTGCTTGGTTTTGGGTCTAGAAGTGGGGCTTTCCCCGTGGTTTGCAGGTAGGTCACCAAACCACGTGTGTGGAGAGGGGAGGGGCTTCTCCCCTAAGACAGCAGGTTCTGCTTGGAGAAGGGACATGGCCGGGTCAAGGAGAAGGGTTGAGAGTCCTTAAGAAGGAGGGGTTGGAACGTGAAATCAGAAGGAAATTTGGGGTCAGCTTGTTCTCCAAACTGAAAGTTCTTCAGTTTTGGGCCTCAGAGAATGCAGGTTAGAGGCAGGATGTCAAGAGCCACAATTCCAGTTCTTTTGGTATTGTTTTACTCTGTTATGAAAACAAACAGTTGTTAAAGCAATTCAAGAAAAAAATATATATATATATAAATTTTTTTTGGAACATAGGTATTGGTTTTTCCATCTCCCCACAGTGTGCCATGCTGCAAGAACAGGAACATGCAGTGGTGTTATTAAACGGAGGTACAAAGTTTTATTTGTCAAGGTTGTGGATGGAGAAGACTGGGTGAGTGGTGGATGAGGGCACTTGAAGCCCGCCCACCTCCCCTCCCACCCACCCTGCCCTCCTGGCCTCGGCGAGGGAAGCCTGGCTTCCCTGGCTGGGGTTTTGCCGGCCTTTCCTGTGGTGGTGATGAGACACTCCTGGGATTGTCCTAGTGAAGATGGGAAGATGCCACATTGGGTGAGGCAGTCCTGGTTGTGGTGTTTGGATGGAGCTCCAAGAACCTGGTGTGCAGTCAGGGCAACATCAGGAAGCCAGCCAGTGGGCCACAGGCTTGAAATGCACTGCAGGCTGTCCAGAGGGCAGGCAGCACCCAACCACGTGCTCTGGTTCAGCAGCCGGAGGCCCTCGAGGGTGGTTTCACGCCTTCCTCATGGGAGGGGGCCAGCCAGCGCCAGAGTGCAGTGCCCTCTTCTCTCTTCTAAACTTGTGTTTGCAGACTTTGCAAAATTTCCCCCTTTTTTGTTTTGATTGTGAATCCTGTCTTTAAGTAATTCTGTGCCTCTCTTTCAGTCACCTGCTCACCTTGCCACTCTCTGCCACGAGTGAGAGCAGCATGAGGACCTCCCCAGATACAGCCACTCAGTGCTGGGTTCCCAGCCTCCAGAACATGAGCAATAGATCTCTTTCCTTTGTAAGTCATCCAGTCTCAGGTATTCCCTTATAGCAACAGAAAATAGGCCAAGACAAGGTGCTTCCGAGGACACACTGTGACCTCTAGCTCTGCAGAGGCAGGCCCTGTGCAGTCTGGCTTCTGGCACAGAGGGCCTTCATCATGACAGCTTTCAGTGTCCTGTTAGTTGACTCCATTGGCATCAGGCCTACCAATGGCTAAATGGTAACTAGGTTCAGATCAATTAGATGGCCTTAGGGAGCACCCAGAAGTGGCCACAATTGCCATTTACAAGCTTCTAAGGGATGCAGAGAATACAGAGAGGCTGTGGACAGCCTGACTGCAGGCCAGTCATGGACAAGTAACTTCTGCAGCGTGTGTCCAGTGCCCATGGTGAAGCGGAGCCCTGTTAGCAGACTGGTTACTATTTCACGAGGGTAGATTTGCTGAGGTCCTTCCTCTCCTGGAAGGTTCTCAGGTGTTCTCTGAAGCTTAGCATTCAAGCTGGCTGCCCCTGCTTCAGCAGCCACCTTACAACAGATGACCCATGTGTGGAGCCCTCAGCTCCCTCCACCCGTCAAGGCCCCTGTGGCTGCAGAGCAGGGACAGCTGACAGCCACCCTCTCCACCACTGAGGCCATGGAAGCCCTTGGTGACAACAGCGATGTTGACACCTGGGAGGCAGCAGTTTTCTCTTGGGGTGGGTGTGAGACACAGGCAGGGCCCTTCTTCTGGGGCTGCTGCGATGGCAGTGGTTGTGACCACTTCTCTCTGGCCGCCCTCACTTGGGAATGGCTCTTTGCTAGAGCATTGTCATGTTTGTAGACCATAGTGGCTGTGCTGGCCTCAGGATTCTTCTGCTGCTTTCCCCTGCAGCTCACAGATGCCATGCCCTGTCTACCTGCGGGCACGAGTGACACTTGATGTGTGTCTGCGATGCTCATTCTCTGTTGTTAGGGTCACTCTAGTCCACCGAGCAGATCAAGAAGGCAGGAACATGCAGGCTATGGAGAAGTCCTCTGGGCAGGACAGACCTGCCCCCTGGCTCCTTGCTTCATGTCTCTGCAGTGCTGACAGCAGGCAGTGTCCTGGCTGCACACTTGATACCATGTCTCTTTAAAACTACATGATATGGGAGTATTTGAGCTCCTCTCAGCATTCTGTCATGGTTTAAAGCAATCTCCCTTTTGTTTGGCCAAGTTGGCAGAGGGGGAGAGAAAGTGGGGTTGATGGGAAAAGAGAGATCCAACGCCTATTTAGAAACCTCTGTCATTACTTGGGGAAGGACCATGGAATGCCAGTGGCTGATGGAGACTGTCTTCAGGAGCCTTTCCCATTGTTTGTTTTCTGAGAGGCACCAGAACCTGCATCTGAAATTCCACCCCAGCTCCTCAGCCTGCCTGGGGAATCTTTAAACATGCAGCCTGAGGTCCACAAACACCCAACAAGGTACACCTCTGCCCCAGGACCAGCACCACGGTGATGTTCCCAGCTCTGCTTGGGCAGCACAAGTAAGTAAATACACCAACATTCTCTCTGCTTAAGTTCAAAGTATTGACGTGTTTTAGTCTCCATAAAACCAGGGTGGCATTTTTCTTCTTGCATCTTTTAAACTCAAAAGACCTTGAGCTGCTTTTTAGGGGTTACTTAGGCTTTATGTTAACATTTATTCACCCCTGGGAGCCATGAAAGTGCTTAGAATGGTTTTTGAGAGGAAAGACACAGCATGTCCTTAATTCAGCTGTTTTGGAGTCTACAAGCTCCCCGCTCTCAGCCCTCGATGCAGCATGAGCATGCAGCAGCCAAACCACTTGGTGGCACATGACCCATTGTGCAGGTGGCTGCATGCAGGACCCCTTCAGAGCACGCAGACCCCTAGAGCTGTGAGCACCATGCACCGTGACTTTTGGGCACTTGGAAGACTTCCAGAGTTCTGACAGAAATGTTTATAAAGTGCAGAAGTAAGACTGAAACTCAGACAGTACTAGGCGTCTGCGAATTTTCTTATTCTTTATTGTTTCCTTTAAGGGACATTGTTTTATTCTCTGTACAAAGTGGAGAATATGAAAATGGGCTTTAAAGAGAGGCAGAAATAAAAGAGAATCTCAAAATGGAGTGGTGGGGGAAGGGTGGCCAGGACTTCAGTGACAGAAGCTTATGTAGGAGGACGAAGGCAGGGTCCCCTCCCCTGGCTCTCGCAGGATGGTCGGGGTCTGGATTACTCTGTAGCCAGCAGCGAGTAGTTGCTGTGAAGTACAATTTTTTACTCAGAACAGTGACTGTTGCAGTTTACAGTCAGGGAAACGCCTCTGTCATAAACTCCTGCTGAGCTGAACCCACAGTGTGTTGTGGGGAAGCCACTTTGGGGCTAGAAATGACTTTTGGCAGTTTCTACAGATGCTGAGTTTCATTTACCTCACAAAGCACTGGCTTGGCTCCCAAGTGCACACCTGAGAGAAATAAGCACACCTGTCCCTCACAAGATGTAGCCTGGGTCTGTGTGGCAGATTTTTTAGTAACAGCCCTCACTGGAGAAAAGGCAATGGAATGTCACACTGTGGCACAGAGAACAGGGGAGCCTTTCAGTTCTGGACAAGGCAGAATGGCTGAGCCCGGATTTGCCCTTCTACCTAAGAAAACAGGAAATAGATACAACCCACAATGCCACACCAACGGCTGAGAGTGGTCCTGGAGAGGTGGGAGGAGTACGGTGAGCCACCTGGGCATGCACCCTTGTTTGAGAAGTTTCCAGATCAGGGGTTCAGGTGGAGCTGAGCCCCTTGCCCTGAGGAGAGGGAGTTGAGAGCAGGGGATGCCTGGGTGTCTGCAGAGGGCTTCCTCAAGTGCTCACAGGCCCATGTGCCCAGCTCCTGGGGGTGGAGGTCAGGACTCTCTGAATGAGTCAGTGGAGGGTGCTGGGAGAGGGTCGTTGAGGCCCTGGGGTGGGAAATCACTGTCCATCCTTGGGCATTTAAATGAGCATGAGTAGCACCTCCCAGGAGCGCACCCACCCTGACTAGCTGTGGAAACAGCAGGGAGTCCCAGAGGCCCTGCATGCCCAGCCTCACACTGGCTAGTGGGTCAGACTCTCTGGGAGAGGTGGAGACCCTCTACTCCAGGGACTCCTTTTGCATACTGTGGTGACAGAACAGGAGAGACCAGCTGGGAACACAAACTTTGCTTATTATTGGCTGTGCTCAAAACCACTGGGATAGACAGAGATATACGCTGTGCCTGAGGTTCCCTCCTGACTGATGTCATCCAGACCATTTGTGCTGGGTGCAAGTGAGTCATTTGAGTCACTTCCCTCTCTGCCCACTGGGTTGTGCCCAGGTTGAAATTCAGCATGTCGAGGCATGGATTGACTTTAGTCTGTACCGGGTTCACTTGTCTAACTAAATCTGGGTCCCAGGAAAAGTAGTGGCTTTCAGTAACTTGATGAGCAGCAGCAGAGGGGGTCTTATAGAGCAGCGGGTGCCCAAGTCTCCAGTAACTGGGGGAGAACCTCAGAGGCTGTGTCCTGTCGCCATTTGGCTAGTGGACCAGTACCAGCTGCTTGGAAGCATCCTGGTTGGTCATGGAGAAGACATTTATGACACAGCCTCCAAACACCGGCAGAATTTTGCAGTAGCCCATGTGTTCCTGGGGCTGAGGGACAGCGCTAAGGATGCAGCTACCAGCCCAGACAAGCTCGGGGAAGGGCAGGAAGATGGACACCCTGAGGGACAGACAAGGAAGGGCTGCCTCATGCAGGGGCCACAACTGGAGTTACTGGTCATCCCAGAGCTGGACAGGGAGGTTCTGGCCCTGACCCAATGAGCAGCAGGGCCTTCAGGTTTGAGTTTCTATTGAGGAGGAGAGTTGGAGTCAGTGTCCATGGCCTGGGCAACGTTCATGAGGGAGTGTTCATTCAGAGAGACAGGATGTGTGTGCCCATGGGAGGCCTGGCTTACTAACAGCCCCACCATATCAGCAAGCCACCATAACAGCAGCAACAGCCTGATGTGTGTCCGTGTGTATCAGTGAAGCAGCCTGCCCTCAGTCACCTGGGTAGCAGCTGAGACCTCCCAACTGCATCCCTTTGCCCTTCTTGGCTTGTTCCCAGATCACTCCTGTGGCAAGGTCCAGCCTTCTCAGATAAAGAAGTGGACTCAAATGGAAACGTGCTCAGGGCCCAGGCAGTGAAGTAGGTTTTGTTGAATTGTGCCGAGTTCTTGATTCCTGGCCCCACGTGCTTCCCCTTCATCTGCCTGTGTGCCCTGTCCTTGTGGTACTGCTCTTGGCGGCCCTGGTGGCTCCTGCACCCCTGGTTATCTTCCTCTCCAGCAAGAAGCTGTGGTATTAACTGCCTGTTCTGCACTAGCTGTTTATTAACATAATCCCATCATAAAAGCAATACTCCCTCCAACAAGAGATTGTAAGCAAAGTCTTTCATCTCCTTATAATAGTCAGGAGAGTGGCAGTAGGGTGTCAGCGCATCCTTTGGGATTAGCAGCTCCTGTCATCCTGTCTGTGACCCTTTTTGCTAGTGCATCACAGTCTTGTGTGGTGTTGGGGCTCTTCTGACATGGTCACACCTGCGTGGACGACAATTTGTCAGTCGCCTTCCCTCCCTCCCGCCTTCCCTTCCTCTACCCTTGGTCTTCCTTCTATTTATCGATAGGTCTTTACACTGGTGTTCTAGGTTATCCACGAAGCTGTCAGAATTCCTAGTGGTGCACTCACACTAGCACGCAGCACAATTTGTTCAATTTCATTCTCTGCTCTTCCCCCCCAGTCCCCGTTCGTTTCAGGGGATTCTCTGACCCTCTTCTGCTTTTCCCTTTTCTGGTCCATGTTCTGCATTTAAGAGCTCTGAAGGGAGTTTGGAGAGACTTTGTGCATAGGAGTGTTTGGATTTATGGGAACCCAGCGCAGCGCTGCCCCACAGCCCCACACAGGCTCCCCATCATCAACCTCTCGCGTTAGTGCATTGGCTGCCACTAAGGAGCCATGGCTGCGCTGTGCCTGGCTCAAGTCCAGAGCTGCTCAACCTCACAGCCTCTCCCTCTCCATGATCCTGTCTGAGCTGTGGGAGGCAAGTGCTTGACCTCCTCCTTGGGCTCCTTTTGTCTATGGTGGCCTCTCAGTCTCCCTAGTTCTGGTGACTGGTGGCTGTAGGGACACTCACTGGGTGTCCTGCAGGGTGCCTCACTGCAGGGTCATTCTGATTTTGTTCTCACGCTTCCCAGACCTGGTGTTCCAGGGAAGGACCTCAGAGGCAAACTGCTCGGCCAAGTCATGCTGCTGTGAGCCACCAGCTCCACTGTGAACCAGCAGTTCCTTCCTGTGTTTGCTGAGTAACTGTTTCTTTCTGAGGGTGCCCCTGCCTCAGTGTCTTTGTCCTCTCACCCATCGGAGGTATTTGGGTCACTTTGTTTCTGGTTATTACAATGAAAACTTCTGTGGAATCTGCCTATGGTCTCTGTGTGGCCCTGGGCTTCCTTCTCTCAGGGGCCATTGCAGGAGGTTGGATTGCAGATGTGATAACTAAGAGCCACCGTGGCGCAGTCTCCTTTCCAAGCCCTTCAGTGGTCAGAAGAAGACTCACGATTTGGGTGTGAGAACTAGAGCCTTAGTCCTTCAGACCATCACGCTCTGTGCTCCTTAATCACACAGCCATAGTAACAGCAATACCTTCCTCGACTGAGCATTTATCATACATGAACAAATGGGAAGTTCTGCACTTCATCAGCCTTAACATCCCAGCCTCCCTGTGTGAGGGAGTGTTTTCATGACCCTTCATTAACAGATGACTAATTTCCCCAGGATCAGACTGATATGTGGGGGTTACAGCCAAGGCCCAGGGTCAGGGCAACTGCCCTCCCAGAAGGGAGGGGAGGAAGGCTTTGTCCTTGGCCATGAGGTATTGACCAGGAGCACAAAGGTGGCCATCCCCAGCTCACTGAGGAGATCTCAGTGGTGAGACCTGGGAACACAGGATGTCTGGATGGGCCACCCCCTGGGAAGCAGAGTCCCAGTGTTCCTGTCTGTGACCTGGGGAAGCACAGCGTGTGGATAATTTGTTTTCCTGAAATTCCAGGAAGGTTTTGGGGCCTTGAAATATCTCACAAGCCCCGATAGGGAGACATTGATTTTGTATTTTTCTAAGCATTAAGTTTCTTCAGTCCATGAAACAAGAATCATCTCTGGTTCTCTTAAAAAATAAGAGAAGTAATTGGAAGGACACGAGGTGGTTCTGAAAATCGACAGGACTGAAGGAGAAGCCTCAGAACAGGAAGCTCTAGGGACCCAGGTGCAAGAAGTTACCCCAGATTTTCTCGTGATAATTGCTGCCAGAGGAACCAGCAGACCTGCCCACTTGCTTGCGCTGCTCAGGCTGCTTGAGCTTCTGCCCTCAGTTAAGTGTGTCCACATTTATCTCCCAGGAGCTACTTACAGCTTCACCCTGGTTTCAATTTAGAGTTTGAAGATGCGTACTATTCCCAGATTGAGGACATCTTTTTTTCCCACCAACTGTGAACAGGTGGATAAGGACTTTGTAGCAGGGGCCCTCCTTCTACATCTACAATCTTCTGACCTGGCCCCTCCCGAGTGATGGTGTGTAATTACAATATTGGGAATGTCCATGCCCTGAGAATGGGAGAGAAATGAAAAGTTCCTGTAGAAACAATCAAGAATGTGTAGGGAGGACCTACAGAATGGGAGAAAATCTTTTCTACCGGCACCTCAGATAGAGCATTAATCTCCAGGATATATAAAGAACTCAAAAAAACTTAACACCAAGAAATCCAAATAATCCAATTAAGAAATGGGCAAAGGAACTAAACAGACACTTCACAGAAGAAGAAATATGAATGGTCAACAAATATGTTAAAAAATGTTCAACATCTCTAGCAATTAGAGAAATGCAAATTAAAACTACCCTGAGATTTCATCTCACTCCAGTTAAGAATGGCAATTATCAAGAATACAATCAACAATAAATGTTGGTGAGGATGTGTAAAAAGGTACACTCATACATTGCTTTTAGGACTCCAAATTGATGCATCCACTCTGGAAAGCGGTATGGAGATTCTTCAGAAAACCTGAAATAGGACCACTATTTTACCCAACTTTTCAGTATATACCTAAAGAATTTAGCATACTACAGTGACACAGCCACATCAATAGTGGCTCAATTAAAATAGCTAAGCTATAGAACAAACCTAGGTGCCCTTCAACAGATGAATGGATAAAGAAAAGTGGTATATTCATGATGAAATATTACTCTGCTATAAAGAAGAATGAAATTATGGCATCTGCCAGTAAATGGATGAAGCTGGAGAGTATCATGCTAAGTGAAATAAGCCAATCCCCCAAAACCAAAGGCCAAATGTTCTCTGAAATGTGGATGCTAATTCATAATAAGGGGAGAGGGAAGAATAGAAATTCACTGGATTAGACAAAGGGGAATGAAGGGAAGGGGAGTGGAACTAGAAAAGTCAGTAGAATGAGTCAGACATAACTTCCCTATGCTCACACATGAGTTTACAACCAGTGAAATTCCACATCTTGTACAGCCCCAAAAGTGGGATCCTAAGTAGAATAAGTCACACTCGATGTATGTGTAATATGTCAAAATACATTCTGCATCATGTCTATCTAAAAAGCATAACAAAAAGTTCCTGCAGACCTAGTACAGGCTCATACCCTTGCCACACACGCTAACCCCTGCTGAGGCTCTCCTCACTTCTGCAGAGCGATTGCTCTATCACACCAGGTCCAAGTCCATTTCCTCGTCAATGGAGTGAATGGGACCCAGGGATTACGTGAGCTCCCATCCTGGATTATGATGTAAGACCTCTGGTGACAAATAGCACCCCCCCATCCCACCTCATGACACAGTCAGAAGGAAATGTGCATGAGGAAAATGTGGCTCTCAGTCCTTTAGTTTTCAAGCCCCTCTCCCCACCCATGGCTGAGCCAAGAGAGCTGGGGCTGCCCCTGACACTTGGAGGCTCCTTCTCTGAGGCCACTCCTCTGCAGGCCCCAACCCTGCCGTGCTCTGTCCTCAAGCCAAGGTGGTGATATTCCCATCAAGGAAAGGCTGGTTTTCCCTAGAAGTCCTGCATGTCACACTCCCTCTCAGCTGCGGACAAAGGGTGTCTGGAGACATCAGCACCCCTGTGAGCTCCAGGTAGTGGTCTCTCCACCAGTTTCCATGCTCGCTTGGAATATTGTTGCCAAGTGCTTCTCAGGAGGGGAGGGAAAAGTCATACTGTGATAGGTTTTGCATCTGCTCACTGAGGTGTTAACAGTTGAAGGGACCTGTAATGAGAAAGATAGACACTTTGTTTTCCATTTGGATCAACATTGGTATTGCTCTGTGCAGACATTGCATTTTGTACTGATAGATACTTGTAATAATAAGGGGGTTGTGGCTAGCTGCCTCCTCTTTGTCACCCTGGTGTTTCCTGAAGGCTTGTTTGCTTGGGCTCTTGTTTAATCAAAGCTGAAATCATGATCCCCTTCCCATCTTTGGGAGGAATGAGTGAGGGTGAGAAGACCTGGTTTGGAAGAAGAGCTAATGTTATTTATACACTTAATGTATTTCTAGAGTTTTTTCTAAGTCCTCAACTGAGATTTAAATTTTTTTCTTTTCAGTTGTAAATTGACACAATACCTTTATTTTTAAATTTTTATGTGGCACTGAGGATTGCACCCAGTGCCTCACACTTGCTAGGTGAGCACTCTATCCCTGAGCCACACCGCCAGCCCCATGATTTATTATTTTTAACAAAATCTACATAGTAGCCCTACTAATGAAATAAGTTTTTGCTTCTATTTTACAAATAAGTAAAGCCATCTTTAAGTCTTTAGCCAATGTTTTGTAGTTTCTGTATGCACATTTCTCACCTGCTTGGTTAAATCTATCCCTTTCTGATACTATTGTAAATGGTATAGTTTTTAATTTCCTTTGGCATATTTCATTTTAACAGGTAGAAATGGAGATAATTTTTGTGTGTTGGATTCTGCAACTTTACTGAATTTATTAGTCATAACAAATTTTTTGAATTGCACGTTTAGGATCTTCTATACATAAGATCATCTCATCTGCCAAGAGAGACTGCTTTAGTTCTTCCTTTCCAATTTGGATGAATTTTTTTTTTCTTTACAAATCACCTTGGCTGGGGCTTCAAGGACTATGTTGAAGAGAAGTGGTAAGGGTGGGTGGCGAGAACGGGTATCCTTGATTTGTTCTGGAACTTAGGGGAAAACTTTGTCCTCTGCCTGTGAGTGTGTTTGCTTGGGCTTTTTATCTACCAACCTCATTATGTTGTAAATTCCTTCTATACATATTTTTATGTGTGTGTGGGGGGGTACCAGGGATTAACCTCAGGGGCACTCAACCACTGAGCCATCTCTCCAGCACTATTTTGTGTTTTTAGAGACAGGGTCTCACTTTTGCTGAGGCTGGCTTTGAACTTGCAATCCTCCTTCCTCAGCCTCCTGAGCCACAGGTATTAAAGGCAAGCACCACCACACCCAGCAATACATTTTGCTAAATATTTTTTTCAAGAAATGTGTTGATTTTTTTCAAATATATTTTCTACCTTTTTTGGGATGACTGTGTGATGTTATCCTCATTGTTAACGTGGCTTATCACATTAACTGATAGCTCAAATGTGTTTTCAACCCAGGGTTGGCCTCACAAAAAAAATCTGTGAGAGTTGCCTCTTTGGTTCTTCGAAGGCATTTGAGACGTATTGTGTTAACACTAACATGTCTGCAGTTACCAGTGGAGCCTTTTGCTCCTAAATTGTTGGGACGTTTTTTATTTCCCACCCATTTCCTTACTCTCCATTAGTCTTTTCAGAATTTTAGAAACATCTACACCCCAGCGTTCTTATTTTCTGCCAATAACCAGCCCACCCAAGCACAGGCAGTGCAGGGCGTTACTTACCAAGGGGGTCCTGTGGGCCTTGCAGTTGGCCAGCAACTTTCCCCACCCCAGAGGCCGATCTCTGTTACTCTCCATCTGCTGTTCTTCCCACACCCAACAGAGAGAGCCTCACTACCAATTGTGCACAATGCACCCTCAGGTGCCAGGTGGCTATTTACTTATTTAAAAGAGAGAGTGGGGATGGTGTGACAGACTACAAATTGTCTTTCCATGGTGCCTCGGCACAAGGCCCCAAGCAGTGACAGATTGGAGCCTCTCATGGTGTACATCTTGGAGAGTCACCGGGATATGGGCTGACTGAAGGGTCAGGGTGAAGAAGCCGCAGTGAACCCGGTTTCCAGGTTTTTCCTGGTTTCAGTTCATTTTGTGTCTGCTGTTCTGTGGTAGGAAGATGAGGGTGTCCTGAGGTGTCCACATCCTGGCCCCCGAGCCCTGTGAATGCTGTCTCCCACCACGGAAGGGGCTTTGCCGACATGGCTAAGCAAGACTGTTGAGACAGGGTCACCCTGGGTTAGCTGTGTGGCCCGGGGTCATCGCAATGTCCCTACAAAGGGGAGCCTCAGAGCCAGAGAGATGTGATAAAGGGAAGGGAGGGTTGGTAGCTGCTGTGTGCCTGGCTTTGAAGGTGTGGGGGAGACTGGCCAGGAGCCAAGGAAGGCAGCCAGCCCCTAGGAGCTGCCGGGCAGGAAGCACTCTTGTCCCACAGCCTCCGGAAGGAACTCAGCCTCGCCAAGTCTGGGATGGGACTCGGTTCAGGCTGCGTTCAGGCTGCGAGCCCCAGGAGAGGGGATGTGTGAACAATAGAAGCTGGCTTTCATCATGGGGCAGGCGGGAGGTCACGCTGTGGGTCTGTGGGGTGGCCTCTGGATGGTGAGCTGATCCTCTTGTCCCTGCATGGCAGAAAGGGAGTGGGTGAGCCTTGATCATAAGGTATTTGTCTCATTCATGACCCAATCACATCCCAAGGTTCCTGCCTCCTGGAACCATCAGACTGGGTTAGGATTTTAGCCTACACATTTCAGGTAGGAAACACACATTCAGTCTGTTATTCCCGGCAGGCCCTATTTCAGACTCAGTCCTCTAGAACTATAAAATAGTAAATTTATGTTGTTTTAAGCCAGCAAGTCATTAGCTGTTTGTGACGGTGGTAATAGGAAACTAACACACACGGTCACCAGCCTTTCTAAATCCCATCGAGGGATGATGATGCATCGGTAGTGATAGTGATAACTGCACTTGCTGCTCTTCCTGCGGTGACTCTAGACATTTACATATATTATCACACATTTCACACAAAATGACCAGACGGTCACCTCTATTTTTTTTGTCTAGTTTTACACTGAGGTAAATAGACTCTCAAGATGGACTTGTCCCATGGTAGCTAGCCATAAGTGGCTGGGCAGTTTGCCCTATGATCACTCCAAATCATACCAAGGAAACTGCCACAAAAGTCTTTAATTGAGGTCCTAATCCCAAGTTTGTGGACCATGCTGAGCTATCTCTCAGGCACAGTCCACAATCTCGGGTGTGGAGAACTTTCTTTTCCACAGCTTTTCCTTCTCTCCTGAGCCCCTTCTTTCCACCAGTGGCAGAAACTTACTCTTTGGAAACTCTGGAGAATCTTCTCAGGTTCTATCTAAATTCTGGAGAGAGTTGGAGGACCCAATCTTTGGGAGGGGCATCTGTCCATCGTGAGGACACCTTCAATCTGGAACCAGCTGAGTGAGAAGTCCTTGCTTGTAGGCAGATTCTGGACCCTGCGGTAATTGCTGAAGGTTACTTTAACATCTCACCCCAGGCTCTGCCTGCACACAGCAGGTACTTCTACTGCTCTTCTGCCCTGCAAGTTGCAGGTTTCTGAGCCAACACCATTTCCCTGTAATGAAAAATGACTGGGTGCTGTTCCTTCAACTCTGGGCTGTGCTGGAGCTCTGTGATATTTCCTGTGTGGCACCTTCTCAGCCCCACTCTGGAACCTCGCCTCAGCCTTGAGCAGGAGGTAAAGCAGATCCCAACTCCTAGGGGGTCCGTGTCTTCCGTCTCTGGGGATCTATGGCGTGGCATCCTCACCAGATCCCAGCACACCTACCTCTGCCTCACCTACTTCCCAGACCCTCATCAGAACCGCCCGCCACCCAGTGGGATAAGGGAGGTAAAGATGTTATTTTTTCTTCAAATTTCTCCCATTATCTTGTTTACATGTCCTTTGGAGAGTTTAATTTTCTTTAAACACAAAAGTTGGGGGGATACTCTCAATTTTCTCTTTCCATCAGTCCTATATTCTCAGAAACGTTGAACAGTGCTATTCCAGGTGCTTCCTAGCTGTGGAGGAACATCACAAGGCCAAGTTTAATATGTGGGCTCATATTCCAAAAAAATGATTCCACCACATATGTCATATTTTAAGATCACATTTAAAGATCTTGATATGAAAATATATACTTTGTGTGTGTGTGGGGGGGGGAGGTGGTAGTGCTGGGGATTGAACCCAAGACCCTGTGCATGCAAGGTATATTTTAAGCTGACTCTATAAGAAGTGTAAGGGAAGCTGGTCAATCAAATGGGTTAAGCTCTTATGACTTGCTGCTCCTAGTGTGTCCTGCCATTGTGCCATCCTTGGTGACTTCATCGTCGTTCATAGAGTGTAAGATTATGTCTTGGTTTGTTTGCTGTAACAGATACTGCAGGCTGTGGGAGTTATAAACAAGGGAAGCTAATTTGCCCCAGGATTCTGGAGGCTGAGATGTCAGTGTCTGTGGAGAGGACATTTCCATGGCATCGTAACCTGGTGGAAGGGCAAGCTAATTCACGCCAGCAGGAGGAGAGCAGGAGCCAGAGAACTCATGCAAGAGAGCGCTCACTTTTATATCAAAGCCACTTTGTAGTGACTAATCAGTGCCTGAGATGGCAGCATTAATTGCTATGAATCCCTAAAGCCCTCTTGAAGTTCCGACCTCCCGTACCAATGCAGCGCAGCGTGGTATCAGCATGCATCTAGGAGGGAACATTGAAGCCATAACAGATTCTGTGCCTAAACCAGACCCCATTTCCAGCCTGTTGCTCTCACCCTGTGCATTCATCCAAATCAGAACTAAGAAAAGCTGATGGAGGCTAGCGAGCGGCCACATCTAATCCAGTCCCACCTTCCTGGAATCCATTTTTGTTCTTGCATACAGCTCCTTTTTTATTAAGTGAATTTCTCTTCATTCTCCTATCCTTTAATGTCAGCAAACCCCCTATTAATTTCTCTGAGTCTCTTATCTTTAAATTGCATCCCTACATGATGCCTCTAATGTATGTCTTCCACTCGTCTCCTTCCGACTCTTGAGTCATGGATCCAATTTCTTCTTGATGCTATCTTCTGCCAGAAGTATGAAAGGTCCCTCAAGTAGAACACATACAAAGTCTACCCTGTGCATCTGTGATACTCTTTATTGCCACAGTCCAAAATCTTTGGAATTATCCTTGACTTCTCTCTTTTCATTATGGCCCGAATGTCTGTCAGGAACTCACAGTGCACCAGAATCTGGTCACTTCTCAAGACATCACCACCACCTGGTCCTTCTGCCACTGCAACTCCTGCCTGAATTCCAAACATCCTTGGACCTGTTTCTGCATTTCTTCCCTTTCTCTATGAGAATGTGCACACCCTGAGGACACAATGGGATTTTCCCTCCTGAGTTCTCAGTATCTAGTGCAACACTGACATGTCTCAGGAGCTGAAAGGTTTTATCAGTGAGTGAATGAATGGAACTTTTAAGAAGCCTATTTTAGAGGTTTTTTTCCCTTCTTTTAAGAATTAATAGGAATGAGGTTGCTTATATTTCCTTTCTAAATCCCAGGCCTAGTGAGGCAGTGTAGTATTTGTGTTTTGGACCAACAGCGTCTGACACTGTGTCTCTTACAGCAGAAGGTTGGGAAGACTGACAGAAAATTCTGGGGACAGGGCCATGAGGGTGACGAATTTACACCACAACCTTTTTTCAATGACATACAGAAAAGAGGGAACCCAGGACGTGCTCTACAAAGAGCTATCCAGTTGCAGGCAGTCTAGTCCCCAAGGTTTTGCCTGTCTCAGGAGACAGCACAGTATGCTCAACCAAAAATACACTGTTCCCTTGAAAGTCACTGTCATCATAAAACACTATTTAAGAACACAGGTGCCACCTCTTATTTTTAGCTCTTGGTTTTAGATAAGGAAGCAACAAGAGATTTATGTGCCTGTCAAACCAGGAAAAGATAAAGCACACTCTCCTGGTGCCTCATATATATTCCTCATATATTTTTTGTTATATATTTTGCTCATGTGTCGGTGATATCTCTTTATTTTGGTGTCTGTCTTCTCATTCTTTTTTGATTCTTATTAATGAGGGAGAAGATGTTATTGCTATGGGAAAGACTTAATGAAATTAAAAAATGAAGGAGAATGTCACTTTGTACTTTTCCTTCTCCCACAACCTCAGAATGTAGTCTGTTTGGGCTGGGATGTCACTCTGTGGTGGAACAACACTTGCCTAGCTGTGCAGACCCTAGGTTCCATCCCCAGTACTGCCAAATAAATAAAGATTGGAGTCTATTTATGGCAGCTGTGGAGACAGGACACCCATCCTTTGCACACACTCAGATCTTTTAACACTTGGGTAGTTCAGAAGAAATGGCCTGTGGTATTCATTGCTGACCAGTGCCAATGATTTAAGATCAGTCAGAGTTGATGGATACCTGACTCCCAGGCTCTCGGCAGCTAAATGTTTGATTTGCATTTTTGCTTCAATTTTCAATAGCTGTAAAAGATTTCAGCAGCCACAGGATAAATTGGGCTTTGAATTTATGTGTTTGTTGCTATGGTGATTTATATTGGCACCATTTTAATACCCTCATCAAACTTTGGCCTTTTGCCACAATGTGACCCTGCATGCATTTAATGACAGACCTTCAGCACAACTTGAAAATCAACTTGATTTTTTTTCTCTCAAAAAATCAAAGTAGAAATAAACCATCTCAAACCTAAGATGAGTGAATATTTGAACTATGAGAACGGACATTACCTGAACACGATTTTACTGTTGGCACAGTTACTCTGTAGATGCCACAAGGCATTGATCAGCTACAGTGGAAATCCCTTTGCATGGAGCCTGGGCCTTGCCCCACTTTCAAGAAGCAACCAGAGACATCCTTGCTAATTATTGGGACATGTTGCAAAAAAAATGTTTTAGCAGGCTTTAATGGTGGATTTATAACAACTGACCACTAGACCATGGGGCCTTAGTTTTTTGTCATGGATATTTTTAAAGGTTTGGCTATTACACACAGAATCTGCGCCCAAAAGATTGCCTATGGGTTCACCTGGGAATGGTGTTATTCTTGGCCACATGATTAAGTTATATGCATTCCCATATATTATTGTTTTTAAAACCCAGATTCACTGTGTTAATACTATATCTGTATTCTTTGTGGTGTTCTGTTCACTAAGATGAGAAGTATAATTTAGAGTTGTCATTATTTCATCTCTTTTGTAAAGCAGATGCTTTTCTTGCAGCAAAAGGAGAAGCATTTACATCACTGAGGAAAACCTTGGCCAATGTGGAGTTGAGGTGAATTTCAGAGCTGGAGGGCTGTCAGCCCTATTGCATGCCATGAGCTTGGTTCCCAGGTTTCTCGTTCCCACCCAGGGCTGAATGACAGGGCTTCTGTTTAGTTGAGTGGAGCCAAGAAGCTGCTACTGACATGGTGCATGGACAAATGAGGTCTTTGGAGATACAAATCATCATTGCACTCTCCTTTCCCGCTTCTGGATTCTTCTGCTCCTCCACACTCAGAGCCCTGCCGTGAACTGCCCTTGGTCCCCAGATGCTTCCATCCCCCTAGGTCCCGGCCCTGGGAGATGCTGCTTGTTGCTGAACATGTTTCCTGGCAACTGAACTCAGCTCTTCTTAGCACAGAGTAGGTTCTAAGTCAATATTTTGTATGGGACTCTAAGTCTCTTGGGGTTTTGAGGAATAAATAGGACATAATGGTGTTAAATTTTGTTTTGTTTTTGTGGTCCTGGAGATTGTACCTTGCAAATGCTACATTTCCCACTGGGATCTGCCTCTAGCCCTGATATTTCTCTAATTTTATGATTAGATGTGGGTTTAACATCTTTTGTTTAGGAGATATTGTGAATAGATATGGCAGGAGAATAATAAATGCTTTCTTGTGTTAAAGTCATCGAAAACGGTTATTTCCATAAACATCAAATTATTTCAATTTCTGAGTGTAAGAGAAGCATAATGACTATCAACCCAGCAAATCTTCTATTGTCCCCTTCCATGAAGAATATGTCAAAAATAAGCACAAATTTCTAAAAGTGATGAAGGACCCCTTCCCTTCTGTGCATGATGCCATCTTTGGATGACTGGCTGGTGGTCAGGCTGGGGATAAACCATCTTGTCAGGTGTCTGGCTGGGGACTCAAGTGACTGCACCCCCGTGGATTGGTGTAGAGCTTCATTGGCCTCAATCATGACCCACGCTCATCGGGGATTTCATGATGCCCCTCCACAGGTAGCAACATTGGGGGACAGGTACTCTGTATTTTCCCTGCTCTATTTTGGGGTGGGAGGATACTGGGAAGTGACCCCTGGAGTGCCTTACCTCTGCACCATGCCTTCAGTCCTTTTAATTTTTTTATTTTGAGACGGGGTCTTGCTTACTTGCTGAGGCTGGCCTCAAACTTGCTATCCTCCTGCCTCAGGCCCCGATTGCTGAGAATACAGGCTATAAGCCTGTGCCACTGTGCCCAGCTGTGCTATTCGAGCTCTATCTGTTTGTCCCTCAGTCCTGTGGCCTGCGCAGGGTCCCCCACCTCCTGCTTTGCTGATTGCTGTTGTGCAGTGATCCCCGCCTGGTGTTGAGGTGATTAGATCAAAGTGAACACTTGGGCTAGTGTTGGGCCAGGCCCAAGCTCTTTCCTAGAATATGACTGAGGACTCAGGTTTTCTGTCCATCCTCTGTTGGATGGTCACAAATAAAGGTATGACAAAGTCTGGGTTGGGATGGCCACAACTGGGTCAGACTCACCAGCTCAGAGAGAGCACATCTGCACAGAAAGGAAAGAACAGGGACTGGAGCAAGAGGGAAGCGGAGCGCAGAGACCAGGAGCCACAGAAACTGGGAGTGAGGAGCCATCTGGATCACTGTGAGCAGCACTTTCTGAACCCAGGCTGTGTGACGTCGAGGTGCCTTTTAAGTTTTAGACTGTATGGTCCACTCTTGTGTCTTCCAGGTGAGTCCACTACTTGCCTCAGAATGCCAAGCGAAGTTTGTTCCTCGCCAAAAACATGTCACCAAAAGTTTGTTCCTCGCCAAAAACATGAACTTCCCAGGAGCCCTCTTCAGCACAAGTCTCCCCCTCAGTACGTCTCGTGGGTTTCTTCTGCAGGTGTTGGTCCTTCTGCTTTGAAATCTGGTTCTATGGGATCCTGTTGCCAGAGACCCTCAATCCGCAGGGACTGAATGCTTTCTGCTCAGTTGGCTGTGGATGACAAGGAACGTTAGTTAAAATGTTGACCTGATCATCGGGTGAGCTCTCTCGCACACTGATGAGAGAGCTGCATTAAAACAGGACTTATGTTGACCAGAACACAGTCTGCTTCATAATTGGGTTAATTGGGTAAAAATTCACATAGGACAAAATGCCACATCCACAGTGTTTTATCTGTATTTGGCATTTATTTAATGATAGCACACTTCATTATTTGATAGACCTTGCTTCATACATGATGCAATATGATTACGCAGCTTGGTTTCCATCTCCACCATTAAGTGAATTACATGTCCTCGGCAAGGTAAGTCACTTAACCTGGGTCTCAAGGTAAATCACTTAAACCGTGTTTCTTGATCTGTAAAATGGGACAACATCCACCTCATAGCACTTTGTTATCACTCATTTGCAGTCAAATAAGTTTCTATGTTTTAAGCAGGCCAAGGCCTGTGTGGCACTTCATAACCTATTATGGACTATTATTGTTGTTACATTAAACATACGTGACAAACAAATGGCAGATTTAAATAACCAGTTCCAAGGACTCTCATATACATTAATTCCTTGCAGTGTAAAACATTTTATCATGATGATGATTTCAGCTATAGGGGTCCAAACTCATGTTATGGTTAAAGATGTGGAAGTTCAGAGAAATGAAGAGATTATAGATGGTAGATATCAGAGGACTTCAAGTTCTGTTATTCAGTCTCCTAGTGATGTGTTGATTCTGCCTCACCACATGTGTGTGTTGGAAGGACACCAGCCTTATTTTTTAATAACTATAAAAATGGAGGAGACTATTATGTGACATTTCAGTTAACTTTAATCAACTGAAATGCTCAGAGAACAGCATGTTCTAGTTAACTGAAAATTAACTAGGCAGAAAAGTCTTCAATTATTAGTCCTTAATGAGGCAAAGTTGAAGTTAGATGAGTCCATTTCTTGTAGAAGGCAATTTATCACAATTTGCACTCTGCCTGATACCGTGATCATTGTTTTCAAAGCTCCACTTCTCTTCCCACAGACTGGCAGAGGGACAAAGGAGAACAGATGTGAAATTGCCATATTCTGACCTCTCTGTTCCCCAAGTCCCCTTCTCTCCAAGTCACCTTGTCATTCTCTGTACCTTCACATGACACCGCCTCTCAAAGTGGGTTCATGGTTCTGGTTGGTCAAGGTGCCCTCAATTTGCTTGGGAGGCTCCAGGCTATACCACACTGAGTCTGTCCACACTCGGCATGAAGTGAGTTGTGCAGGGGTCTACCCTGCCCTCCAGCCTGCTGATCACGTGGGGAGCAAAGAAACAGAGATTTTTTTTTAAAAAAAATGCAATATTCTTGGGTCCCCATCTTTCCATCATTGGTATTTTCCAGTGCAGGATGGAGGATGCACTGAGGGCTGTGCTGATGAAGTGGGGAGCTGGAGGCCGCGAGGAGCAGGTGCACAGGAGTCGGTCAGGCAGGAGAGCAGGAGGAAGAGTTTAGAACTTGGCACATTTCCATTGAAACCCTTGGGCAGTGCCACATGGTCCCACAGTGTGCTCCCTGATTTGCAGCTCAGTTGTTTCCCTGTTTTGCACTTAGAGAGACTCAGAGCCGATGGAGAGGAGGGCTTGGCGATCGTCCTCATGTTGGGAGCCCTGTGAATAGGTGGTGGAAAGCCACTGTATGGGGAGCGAACTGTGCCCACCTCCTCTTGCCAGGGATGCTCTCACTTGGCCTCTTCTTGGGGACTCTCAGTCTCTGCAGCTGGGTTCTGGGTAGAGCCAACGCCAGGCTCCTGCAGCAGCCCAGGAGGTGGCCTTGACCTTAGAGCCCTCAAGCTGAGATTCGAGGTGTTCCAGGTCAGGTGCGCCTGAGCCTGTGTCCACCTGGCAGCGCCCGTTAGTGCAGAGCACAGTGGCCATCAGCCTTGTCTCCACCAGGACAGCCTGATGCTCACAGTGGGCTTCCAGGTTCCTGGTGGAACACCACTCATGCTCAGCCCAGTGTGGTCCATGCCGCTGCCTGTGGGTCCACATGGGTCCGTGTGCTCCACAGGCGTGGTGGCCCATGTGTGTCAATGTCCTTCGGTCTCCACCTGCCCCACACCTAGGGGGCTCAGGCCTGGAAGTGAAGACATCTTGCCCCTGTCTCCCTGGAGTCCCACTGGGTCCCTTGAGGGTCTGGCGCTGCCTGGGTGTGGCGTCTGTGGTCAAGACAAGGGAACCACCTAGCTGATGACGACCCAGCTCCTGTCACGGGCTGCGCTCACAATGGGAGGGCACCAAGGGCAAAGTGGGGCCAGGTGGGCCCCCTGCACAGGCACAGGACAGGCCAGGGGCTGGTTGGCTAGCCATCCATCAAGCAGGGCTGACCTGCAGGGTGGTGAGACCAGGTGCCCTTTGGAAAAGTCCCGGAGGGGTTATTAATATATTTGAACCTTTTTTGAAAATTTCCCTTTGAGAGTGAACGGTTACCATCTTCCCTGGCAGCAGGCCACTGGGCTGAGCTGCCATCTTAGTTGGCTGCAGACTTGAAGGGGATTGTAGATAACAGGTCCAATTTTTAAAAATTTGTTATTTTCAAGTAACTCTTGACTGATCCTCCTCCCCCATTCTTGTTCCCTTATGGTGACATTTAACTAGTCAGCCATCTAGAGTGTTTCCAGTTTTGAGGGGAGCATTGGAATAGAATTAAAAACCAAGTTTTCTTAAGCCAATAACCCCACCACAAAGGCTGTCGTGGAAGAAATCATTTGTATTATTGAATATATGCTCCGGCGCTGGGGTGCACCCCGCAGGCCACCTGTGAAGGTGCTGTGAAGACAGATCTCTGCATAGCAGGGGAGACTACGTGCTCTGCATACATGGACTAGATACCTGGTCCCCAAGTGAGAGGTCACCAGGCTACCATCTGTCTTCCATAGCTCATCCTGAGTTCACCGGGTATTGGGGGACAGGCGATATCTCTGTTGAGACTTGGCTTTATCTACAGAATCAGCTTACCAATTGATATCTTTGTCACAGAGGATGGCTTTTGCAGTTTAAAGACAGTCACTTGGGGGAGCTAAGCTGTCCATCCTACAGAGATAGGGAGGCCTGGCATTATCCTCCCAAGTCTACTTTCCGAAGAGGTGGCTCCCAGGACCTTCAGGAAGACATTCCCAAGTCATATAGATGACGAGGAGCCCATTAAGTCTTAAGAAGGTTGTGTGTGCATTTCAGAGAGAGGAGGAAGTACTTTAAATCCCCAGTTTTCTAACATAAATGCTTTGAGAATTAAGGGAGGTAAATCTCCTCCCTTATTTTTGACATAGAGCACTAAGCCTCTTATTTTTAGTTTGTATTTAACTTTTCCAGGGACAGTAGACAGTGAGCTGGAAGAGCCCCCTCCTCTGCATTACAAATCCATCTCAAATCCAACCACATATGGTTTGATTTTTAACTTGAATGGAGACACCCAAGGTAAAGCTTCACGCAATTCTTGTTGTAGAAAACTGTTTCACATTTACGAGTTCTTGGGCTGATGTTCTTAGCAGGTGTGTTTCAAGTGCAGAATGTGCTGCAGGAGCTGAGGGTATATTGATAAGGGACAGAGGCTATGGGGGCCTGGGGGAGCTCAGTTTCCACAGTGCTGACCTCTGAGCCACATGCGTAGTTTGTTACATATTAAAAGCAGAACAGAAACTAGTGTTAGTAATGTATTTTATTTGACCCATTTATCTAAACCATTTTCATTTCTATGTGTTTTACCATAAAAATTATAAGGGCTGGGGCTCAGTGGTAGCGTACGGGATTGATTCTTAACACCACATATACATAAATGATGAATAAATAAATAAAGGTCTATCAATAAATTAAAATATTTTTTAAAAATGACTAACAATATATTCAAATTATTATTTTTTCTCTTTTTTACTAAATCCTGGAGGAGCACTGTATGTATTTACAATGCCCCCCCCTCAGTTTGAACTAGATCATTTCACATGCTTAGTAGCTCCTTGTGGCTGATGGTGACCTTACTGTGTGATGACAGCATGGACCTGCAGGGTTAGACAGATGACAAATGAGAAAACAAGGAAATCCTAGATCAATATAGATGAGGGCCAGTGCTCACCAACACCCAATAAATCAAGACAAGTTGTCTTAAAAACAGTACTGAGGAAATGCCCTGAAGGGTTGTATTTGGACAGAACTCTGAGGGGAGGTCACCAGCTCCAGAGGGCTCTCCTTACACAGGCCAGAGACCTTCTCCACAACCTTGTGAGTTGTTGGACAGCCTGACAAAAAGACAGGGCCCTTCTCCAGTTTCTCAACACATGAGGTCCTGCAACCATTGTTTAAGAGTTTAAAATTCTCCCAACCTGAGGAAGTGAAAGGAGGTCTCATCTGTGGTTAGGTCTGTAAGTTGGTACAGCATCATAAAAAAACACTTGGGAATGACCTAGCGGAGGAGAATAGTCATGCAAAGTGACCCACTACTTACACTCCTTGGTCTTCACCCCTGGTGTATCCTGGAGGAACACTTGTGGGTGCAGAGCAAGAATCATTTATCAGGAAGCTAATAACAAGTTCACCCTAAAAAGGGCCATAGTGGCTTTGACAGGAGAGTAAGTAGATGTATTAGGTGGCACAGCACAGCTGCAAGAGGAAGCAGCTGAACTTGGACCTCTCAGCTTGGGTGAGTCTTTTATTCTTGATTTCAGAATAAAATCTGATCCACATAAGTCCAAACTCTCTATGCATCTGTGCGTCTGTGTATATGCATGTCATGCGGGTAAGCAACTAAAGAAAAGGAAGCAACTTCCGTGTGTTGATGAGTGCACTATGGTCATACGTAGTTGTGGGTTCATTGTGACATACACAGAAATGCACGTGACCCACCTGCTCCTTTTCATTCTCCTGCACCACTACATTCCCTCACCTTTCTGCCCTACCCCTGTTCCTGCAGAGCAAAGATTGTTTTAAAAATAATGATCGTGGCTGCTGCTGGGAGGCAGAGGAGGAGATGTGATCCATGGTCCCCACCTGGGCAGGAATGTTCTGGTTTTTGCTTGGTGTTGGGTGTCAGCGAGGGAGCTTCTGCTCGCTGTTCTCTGTTGAGGATACATTTCACCACTTCAAAAAAAAATTCTGGTATTTTTTTTTTTTGATTTCACATTTTAGTGGGAAAGGTTTTGTGGCAAATGAGTATTACTGTGTGCCGGGCACACTTCTGACCCTGTGGTCTAAGACTCCCACCCACTATGTGAATCATGCCTGGAAATAGCCACAAACGGCTGAAAACCCACCAGCTCCTTGGCTGCACCCCACTGTCCAAACCATGCCCAGGGTTTTCTCCACCCAGGAGGGCCCTCTTTAATTTCCCTGTGTGGCTGATGCTTTCTAAACCCTGTTCCCATCCCAGCACACCTTGATGATATCCCGGTGGGTTAGTTTCAGAGAAAAGTATGAGGATGGAGAATAAACAATTTAAGGGTGGGGAGACCATTGAGGATGAGTGGGAGGCAGAGATTCTTGGGGACTCTGGTGGGACAGAAATACAGGCAGCAGGAAGTGCATGGAGAATAGCCTAGCAACAGGACTGGAGGCCAGGAGCGTTGAGTGGCTGTGTTAGTGGGAAAGAGGGAGAGAGGACAAGACGCTGACTAATTGTCATCTGTTCCATCCTTTTATGTGGACTCTGCTGAGTGGACCAGGGTCTCCGTGTGCCCATTCATTAATGCTGATTTAAAATTGACATGAAGGCAGCTGCTCCAAATCAAGTGTGTAACGGGAAAGACAAAGAGGGGATTGGCCATTTGTCCGGAGGAAGGGTTGAGGTTCAGAATGGGCCTGTGAACACCAGAAAAAGCTGGTTCTGGTAATGAGCCCTCACCTGGTGCCAGGTGCAATGGACCGCCCATGTTTAGTGTCTTGCTCTTAAGCATTTGGAATAGATATTGTGGACACCCCATTTACAGACAAGGACACAGGTTACGTTACTGCCTGCTTTTCATAGGCGGGAATGAGAGCACCAGGGCCTGTCTCTGGATCTGCAGTCTATTCTTTCTACCAAGTTGACACATGGGGCCCAGAAAGGTCAGCGCAAAGCTGCTTGGCTCTAGAAGGGAGATATCCTGAGTCTGTGCCAGGAAGGAAGTAGACATGCCATCATCAGCCCCTGGACACTATCCTTCAATCCCTCTGCCTCCAGCACCAGGTCCACAAATGGTTCCAGAAACCCCAGGGCTGAAGTCTGGAGGAGAGGTCCAGCCTGGTTGCCATGGTGATCCTTAATCATGGGGTGATCCAGGCTTAGTATCATGTATCCCTTCACCTTCCATGGAGGGTAAAATCGAGGTCTGATGTGAGGCTGTGGTCTGAATGTGTGGCCCCCATAGTTAAAATCTTTTCCCCCCCAAGTGTGATGGTGTCAAGAGGTATAGCCTTTGGAGGTGACTGTGACATAAGGGTGATGTCCTCGTGGTGGGATTATTGCCTTCATAAATGACATCCTGGAGATTTTCCTTGCCCCCTTCCAGCTTGTAAGGACATAGCAGAAAGACACCAAGGAACCAGAAAGTAGGTCCCCACTAAACTCCAGTCTTCTGGCACTTCCATGTAAGAATTCCTGCCCTGTAGAACTATTATTTTGTTCTAGCAACCTGAAAGGAAACAGATAGTTGGCCACTGCCAAGAATGTCCAGGCAGGACCTTGAGTGGCTTTACCTCTCTAGTAGGAGCAGGAGAGGATAAAGATGTTAGTTAGATCCAGATTCTATAAGATATAGGCAGGATTTCCAGCTCTGCCATGGATCAGCTTTGTGACGTTGGGTGCTGACTTAATTTCTCTGAGTCTTCATTTCTTGTTCTGCAAAATGAGGGTACTGAAAAGTCCTGCCATAGATGGTAGCTGTGGAAACTAACTGGGCTGGGACTGCTGGTAGGGCACTCCAGAGCCCAGGGCTGTTGCTAAGTTGTGTGCCTGCTTGCCTTCACTGCAGAATTGGAAGGATTAACTTTCCAAACTCGCTGCATCTGTCTTAAGTCATCTTGAAGATTTAAGATTTCCATTCTCTACATGTCGTATTTGATATCTGCAAAAAATATATGTAAAGTATTTTAATTATGGAATATAATGGGCTGGGGGCTTTTACTGCCTGTCTTCACTCCGGGTCCCAGGCTGAGGATGAACCATCAGTGGGCACACAGCTGGACAGTGCTGCTGGGTGGAGACAGATCTGCAGAGCAGCCACCGACTCCGGATGCTCCTTGCCCCTGGTGATGTGTTCCTTCTGCTTACCTTTCACAGGCACCAGCAGGTCACGGGCCATGCTGGCCTTCGAGCTGGTGGCACCTTATCCAGCTCAGGCCGCTGAAGCAGACATCATAGACTGAGTGGGTCAAACAGCAGACATTTATCTCTCTCAGTTCTGGAGGCTGGAGGCCCAGGGTCAAGGAGCTGGCTGCTTGGTTCCCAGTGAGTGTGTTCTTTCTGGGTTTCAGATGGCCACCTTCCTGCTGTCCTCACATGGGGGGGGTGGAGAGAAAGCCAACTCCCTGCTGTCTCTCCTGACCCCATCTAAACCTAATTATCTCCATAAAGAGCCCAATCTCCAAGGCCACCTCACTGGGGTTAAGTGTCAATGCATGAATTTTGGAGAGACACACGCATTGGAAACTCTTTGTATGTGACACCTGCCATGTCTTGGAAGGCGAACTTGATGACCAGGGAGAGACTAAGTGCCATTGGATGAGCATCAGCAGGGTTGATTCTCAGAGTCTTAGGACCCTGTCCCCACGTAGCTGCCACTCGCATACACAGTCGTGTCAACAAGTATTCAGTAGAAGATGCTAAAAATAGCTTCCTGAGGGTTGGTCCACAAAGCCAGCAGCTGAGAAGGTCAGGAAGAAGGACCACCATGGAGCGTGGGATGGGGACAGGGCCAGGCCCTCATGTTGGGGAATGGTTGCACTAGCTTGGGGACCATCACCATGGAGCTTGAAATACTAATCAGGGAGAGCATCTGGCATCTGTGCATCACAGAGACAAACCTTGGAGCTGCACTTGATGAGGGAAGAAAGGAATCACACCATCAGCGGAATGGAGGCATTGCCCACGCGGTGACAGCGAATGTGAAACCCCCTTCTGTCGTCATTTGGTGTCTTACTAATCAGTAATAAATAAGATCCTGATAAATTGGGCCCAATGTTCTGCTCTAAAATTAAATGGAACAAAAAATAGTTGAGAGCATGATAATTTTGTCTGTGACACCTTAGCAATAATGGAACGTGTCCTATTGTACCCAGATCACGTATTTCCTATCTTGCCATTCCCATGCATGACAGCTGTCCCCAAAGACGTCCAAGTGGCGGCTGCCATGTGGATGGTTGGCTTAAAGTGCCAGTTGTATTTCTGCATTGCCAAGTATGACCATATCAGGTGACTTACCATTGATTTACTGTTGAAGACCTCATAGTTATTAAAGCACATATGTTTATCATAGTAAACATTGAAACTTAAGAAAAATTTAAAAAGGAAAATCATCTTGATTCCCAATGGAGACACTCCTGTATTTTATAGGTTATTAATGTGTGACTGTTTTAGGCACAAAAGAAACACATGCACCCACAAACACATATTTGTAAATAACATTAATGGGTGGGGTTTTTTTGGAATCAAGAGATTGAACTCAGGGGCACTTGACCACTGAGACACATTCCCAGCCGTATTTTGTATTTTATTTAGAGACAGGATCTCACTGAGTTACTTAAGGCCTTGCTTTTGCTGAGGCTGGCTTTGAATTCACGATCCTCCTGACTCAGCCTCCCGAGCACTGGGATTACAGGCATGTGCCACTGGGCCCAGCCCATTCATGGCTATTGAAGAGTTTTATTGCTTTTTAAAAGAAGAACTTGTTAACTTCTGAACTTCAGCATATTTTAAGCATTTCTCTGTCATTAAATGCTTATTTTTAGAAAATTTGATATTTTAAAATGATCTCAAGAGTGAAAATACAACTTGTTTGTCTTCTGTTTTTGGTATATTTTATGTTTTGGTATGTTTGCTTTCTAGCAGATGTGCCACTAACTCTGGACTCCTTACCTCAGGACTGACACGACATCTCATGGGCCCCCATGTTGGTTTTAAGACCTCAGATGCGGTTGTGTTTGATATCTGCTCAGCACCCCAGACAGAGAGTGGTGAAGAGACTTCACAACAGAGAGACTAGTTGTTTAGGAGCCTTCACTGTGAGCAAGCTCGGGTCTCAGTGCTGTCCTCGTCAAGCAGAGCTATGAACTAGAGATGTTGTCAATACAAGTAATATTCAAAGTGTTCTGAAATCAGTGGACCCTTAAGCAGCTGCCCATGTTGCACAGCTGAGACAAAAAGACAGGATGAAGCTGGCTGCCCGGATTCCAGAAGCCACTGTCCTTGATACCCCTTAACTTGTGCCTAGTCTCAGGGAGTCACCTTGGAAATGTGGTTAACCCTGCTTAGGGGCCCGTGATGTTTCTTCAGGAAGCACCTGTGTGGCCATAGGTGCGTGGAGTCACCTTGGACTCTGGAAGATACAGGGACATGCCTGAAAGCCATGAGAAGCACCACCAGGACACTTGCTTCCCATCTGACTCCATAACCAACCTGGAGCTCGTGCGGTTAAAGGCCACAGAACCTTCTCTGTCTTCCTGTAGGAGCCTGGTGCACACGTGTTCACATTTATTCCACAGTATTTACGAGCACCGTGTAGGCTGGGGCAGGGAGAGCCCTCACCATGGAGCACTGAAGATCCCATGTGTCCACACAGTCAGGCAGGCAGAGCTTGACCCAGAACCAATCTGTCTTGGCAGAAATGCTTCTGACCCTTCTTCTCAGCCTGTCTCCTGAGTCGCTCCCACCTGCCATGTATGACTGTTTTAGACACAAAAGAAACACATGCACCCACAAACACATATTTGTAAATAATAAGCTCTCCTGGCTTCTGTGAGGGATGGGCATTCCTGGCCTGCCCATCTCAGGATAGAGGGAGGGGACTGTATGCCACTCAGTGACATCCAGACCTGGCTCCTAGGCACTGCTGCATCCTGAGACTGGTATTGCATGTGAAGTGATGTTCTTTTGAAGAGTGGGATGAGACCACGGAGAGCGGGCACTGGGGGCTGTTTTTTCCTCTATGATTTGAGAAGTGCACTGTCCACACCTAACAAAGCTTCTGTGTATCTTTGCCAGCTGTGCCAATCACACCTGTCTGTGCCAGTTCCATTGCTTTGCCATGTGTAGAACCAACACATTGAGCAGAGCAGACGTGGTGGCTTTTCTGCTCAGCTGTCGTGCATGTGTGCACGCATGTATGCATGGGTAAAAGACTTAGTTAAAAAAAAAAACTTACTTTAGACTGCACATGGGTCACTTCCCAAATCCCTGAGGACCAGGCACCTTTGGGTTTGCATGAAGCCCAGTGTTGGAATCTCTCTTTGGCCTTGTGTGATGCCTGTTTTAGGAGTCTGTTTGCTTTTGAAGGCCCACGATGCGTTTTCAATGTGGACACACGTGGAACCCCCCCATGGCGAGACCCACAGAGGGAGGAGGGGCACTACCCAGGGGAGGAGGCCCAGGACATCAAACAGGGTGGGGTGAGATTTATTCTCTGCCTCTTAGCATCTGTGTCCCTTGGAGCAAAGCCTTTTCTTTCAAGCCTAGGTGTCCATGTAAGAAAAATGGAAATAAAAATAATAATGTTCTCCACATTTCTACCAATTCAGGAGCTAAACAGATAGCACTTTATAAATATTGTCTAAAATGAATATCAACAATTTCTCCAAGTGATTACTTCATCTTCAGCTGCACCCTCTGGCCTCCGGAGCTGGGGTTTGCCCTGGAAGAACTTTCTGGATAACCTTCTGCATTTCTGCTACTGGCATTTTCTTCCTAAGGCCTCCTGTGAAACTCTCTGCCTCTAGAACCTCTGACTTCCCACAGGGCCAACTTCCACAAGGTGAATTTGGAGGACTGGAGGGTTCCGACATCTTCCCAGCAAGCCACAGAGCTGAAATGAAGGAGTACAGTTGTGCATCCGGAATGTGGGGTTGGGATGTAACACATTCTCCTTGAGGCTGGACATTTGGGTGCCTGTTAGAGATGCACATGTTTTCTCCAGGCACCTTTGAAGCAGTGCAAGCAGGTATGGCCCCACCTGGAGGCACACACAGAGGAAGACGTTCAGAGGAGGGTTTGGGGTTAAATGCCAGGCACTTAACCTCCTACCTCTGATGAGATGTGGGCTCCTCTCTCTAGAGTACAGAGACCATGGTGCTCATGGGCCAGGGAGAAGAATTCTCTACTAGTTGAGCACAATTCAGTGTGAGATGGCCCTTCTAATGGACAAAGTCTTCGATGCTTGGTCCAGGAAAATAACATGGGGCGAGGAAGTAACAGAAGATCCCAGTGGACTATTCTTCCCCTGCCTGGCCCCAGGGGGTTCTAAGTCTTTTAGGATCATTGAAACAGTGAATTCATGCCACGCACAGCTTTTTTTTTTTCTTTACCTTTTGAGAATCTTGGCAATTGACCATTATATCTGAGAATTTTACCTTTTTCTAATTTTATCTAGCTTATTTTCAGGACCTGTGTGTGAGTCACGCAGATTAACGGCTAAGCTTAATTCTATGCTACCTTAATTCTATGCTACATCTGTATCTAAATCAACATTGGTCCATCTCTTTAAGTTTCCTTGGATTTCCTGTTTATATGTCCTATTATGGTCCCTTAATGGTGAATACAAAATACTTTTTGGAACCAAAAAAAATATCTTTTCAAAGAGGTTTGGCAGTGAAACTAGTAACTGTGCAGTCTCATGATTTTAAAAATTAGCTTCTGAACATGTCTTTCACCTCTGAGGAAGTAACCTGATTGTCAGGGAAATTGATGCTGAAGAATTAAAAACAAGTCTCAGAATTCCTCTTGCAAAAAAGGCCTTATCTTCAATCCCACCAGGCTGACAAGTGTACTTTTATGATTGGGATATTAGAGCTTAAAGCCACATCCTTTCCCTGGCATCACCTGCCTCCCGAGGCAAGAGAAGATGAACCTACAAAGAAACATCCAAGGCCACTGAAATGCAGGCCACATCTCCAATGTGCCAATCCACCCACCTTGCTTTTTCTCTCTGATCTACACCTATCTACCTATCTATGACCCTAGCTGTACACACATTCCCATAATCTACTCTCTACTGTGTGGCAAAGAGGTTAATTTAAAGCATAAATCAAATCATATAACTTTCATGCCACAAACTCCCTTGTAGTTTTCTATTCTGCTTAGAATGATCTGGAGTGCAGATGAGCTCCGGCCATCAGCTTATCCTGATGGCAAAAGTCAAACTTGGGAAACACTTGGTGCCAAAAGCTGAAGGTGGTATCAGTCTTGACTCAGGGCTCTGATGCCAACAGATATCAGACGGTCCAGGACAATGGGCTTCCTGCATGCAGCAGGACAGCCACAGAAATGTTTCAAGCCTTGTAAAATTTTAATGCAGGAATAAAACTCTTAACACTCCTCACTTTTTAAAAATTGGTGCATTAGAGTTGTACATAATGATGGTACTTATTGTCATATGTTCATTCAGGCACACAATATAACAATACAATTTGAACAACGTCACTCCCTGGCACTTACCCCTTCCTGCCTGCCTCCTACCACTTTGTCTCTTTCCTTTCATGATCTCCTTTTGATTTTCATGAGATTTCCCCAAAAAGCTTTGAACAATTTACAGTTGCCCCTCCAGTTTAACTTCCTGATTGTGAGACCCTATATATCAAACTGGCAGAGCTAGTTCTGGGTCACTGTTCTCCCCTCAGGGTGCAGAGTCCCACCTGGTTTAAGCTTTACTTGAAAATGTCTCTGGGTTGTTCTCCATTTCCCATGGCCCACACTCAAGATCCTTTGTTGACACTGAGCAGGTTGAGGTCCCCATGGTCGAGGTCCTGTGGCCAGGCACTGTGGCCGAGATACTGCTTCAACTTCTCATTTTTTACTCCTCTCCTTCACTCACAGGCCATCCCCAGGCCTTCCCTCTGCCCACTCAGCAGAAGACTGGCAGTGCAGGCCCTCAGACAAGACCTCCTGAGGCATTAGGGCAAAGGCCTCCCAGCTACTGGACAGTGACAGGAAGGTCCCCAGGGGCAGGGCCTTTTGGACCTTTCTGTCATTTACCCACCATCTGTTTCCCATTTGCCATCCTCTGGATTGCTTTTCTGCCTGCAGTTCACCTCACCACAAAGTTCACCTCGCCAGCTATAGCACACATTCCCAGAGGCTTGTCTTGCTGTGTTCTGCACCAGGGCCTGACTTGGAAGGCTGCCTGAGACACACCCAGTGCTCACCCCAGTGGGGAATGGTGACTCTAAGCTCAGGCTTACCAAGCTCCACCTGCTGCCCAGCTCAGCATGAGGTCCCAGTCCCTCCTTGGGTCCTAGACCCTCCCCAGAAGAAGCCCTAATCTGTTGAGCATGTGGTAGGCACCTTGGTGACCATCCTTAGCTTGCAGATAGGACTTGACTGGATGTGACATCTAATTCTCTCACTGGCTTCACTTCAGGCAAGAGACTCACTTCTCTGTAGGTCTCTTCATCCACAAAAAAGAGACCATGATAACCTTCCCCTCCTAGTGTTGCTATGAGGGTTAAAGGCACTGATATGGACTTAGGAAATTGTTTCATGGATCATCAGGGTTTGGTAGGCACTATCTTTTAAAATTACAATTACATGGTCATAATGCTTTAACTCATGAGTCATTTGCAGAGTTTTTTTTTTTCTCATCTATTAAGGTAGAGTGCATTGGTGGGCAGGGATTTCATTTATTTTAGAATACTTTCACATGAGTTTTTGTGCATTTGGCAATGGCACCATATGTTACACACACAATTTCATTTCCATAGTCTACACAAAGGAGGACAATGATTTCTGGTCAAAATTACTCTTTGAAACCTTTAAAGTCAACCATGTATTCTACAGTTTTCTTGAATATGGGTATGGAATGCTTTAATGTCAAAGCTATGCCCCTCCAGAGTTACTGAGTTAAAACAAAATAGGAACAAAACATAAAGCTATTGCCCATTGAAACGATGCCACCATTAAGGAGCTACCCAGTCCTAGGCCATGAGCCAGGCAAGATGGAAGATTCCAAATCTCCCCTTAGCTCTGGTCCAAGCTGGTCTCATCAGGAGGACTAAACAGGTCCTGGGGTCCAGGCTGAGGAACTCAGATTTATAGTGGGTGCTTCAATGAGCCTTTTGAGTTACACATGTGAAGCCAGATGTCACCATCAAAATCCCCAGTGTGCATTTTACAACTCTGAGGAAAGTGATTCAGTAATGCTCAAAGGCATTGACCCTTTTGCAGAACACAGAAGGGTTGAAAGACATGGGCAAGAAAACATCTTCTTTGGAGAAAGCCTAGATCATGGAGCTGCAGGGTGGGGAGTCTGGTGAGGACACGGTGTCTGTGCCCACCCCCTGCCTAGTAAGGAGGCGTTCTTGGCCACAAGGAAGAGATCTTGAAAGCAGTGGGCACCGTGGAGTGGGTCTGAATCGTGCCAGGAGGCCTGTGAAGCTTGAAGGTGTTTCCCTGCTAGATGACAGAGCTGGGGAGGCTTCTGCACCAGGAACAGCCCCCACATGGCATCCTGACAAAGGAGATGCACAAAGACGAGGCTCCACTATTTTAAAGCCCATGTGAAAAATGAATCGCTAACATAATGGAATTTTGGAATGTGTGAGCTCTGAGCTCACCCTCTGCAAGTCCTCCCGCTTGTCCTCAGCTCCCCAAACTTCCATCCGAGGGAGTCAAGTAGTGGTTTGTATTTGTTTCTGTAAATCGGGTTTTAAGTTCAGTATTCCTTGATGTGGAAGTAGTCAACAAGAGTTTGGAGGAAGGGATGGGTTCTTCTGCTTTACTAGATGAGGCTGGGTTTTTTTTTTTTTTTTGTTGTTGTTGTTGTTGTCTTTGGTACTGAGGCTTGAACCCAGGTATGCTTAACCACTGAGCCACATCCTCAGTCCTTTTTTATATTTTATTTAGAGACAGGGTGTCTCTGAGTTGCTTAGGGCCTCACTAAATTGCTGAAGCTGGCTTTGAACTCATGATCCTCCTGCCTTAACCTCTCCAGCCACTGGGATTACAGGTGTGCACCACTTCACCTGGCTACGTGGCTGTTTCCCACAGTGCACTCATGATGGTAATAATAGCTGATGTTTGTGGAGCATCTTTTCAAACCAACAAGCCTTTGTTTAAGCAGTTTTTGGGTGGTCTGCATATAAGTTAAAAATTAACTTCCGAACATTTATGCACACATAAAGACTAAAAAGTGTGTGTAGGAAAAAAAAATTACTGATTAGAAAGAAGCCTAATACCAGCCCCTGAAGAGAACACAGAAAGAAAAAAGGAAAAAAAGAGAGAAAGAGAGAAAGAGAGTGTAAGGTGGCTCAAAGAAGCTTCCTTAATAATCAGACGCTAACCTCTGGAATCCATTGGTTTTAGAGTAAATTGTTTATATTTGGGGTCTGTCTATTTTTTTTTTCTAATTTTAAATGTTTAATTTCCATGTTGGTAACACAAGGGAGAAATCTCCAAGGAGCAGCAGGCAGCCCTGTGGATGTTGTAAGAGCTTTCTTTGGTGTCTAGTTTCTGAATGTTAAATATTTATGAGGACATTAATAATAGATCTCTCTTTGCTGTTGATAGTAATGATAAAGTCTCATCTGAAGTGCAGAGGAGTCCCCTTGGCCTCCAGAAGCACGAAGTCCCCATTCCTGCATGGCATGAGAGGTAGGAACGAAGCAGGGGAAGCTGCCCACCTGGCTCCAGGGATCCTGACCCACACAGCCTCCCCATGAGGTCTCTAAGCCAGCGCCACTTTGGACCTGCCAGCAGGAGGGTCTCTGAACGGGTTCCTCTTTCACACTGATCACCCACTGCACTTTTACTGTTCCATTTTTTTTAAACTTTCTCCCAGGTTTCTCTTCCTGATTTCTTCAGTGTCTAAAATAGATGAAGATCAAAGACAACATTTAGGGATCATCTGCTCAGCCATGGAAAGAGAAAACAACTCAACATCCTCCCACAGAAGAAGTCTCCTCTGTGGGGACAGGGTCTGGGCTGTGTAAGGAATTTATTCAAAATCCCACTTGTTTCCCTCAATGAATCCTTAGGAAATGTGTCTTCTCTTGCCTCTCGAAGCTGTGTGTTCTTTCTGTTTTAATGTTACTGAAGCTTTTCCAAAACCTTCAGTTCTTCCTCCCCACATGGGACTCTATCATGAATGAGGAAGGGGAATTTTCTTGGTCCCATTCCAACAGTGTGGGTTGGGGACCAGTCCAGGAGCCTTTCATAGACCAAGAGCTTGGGGGAGGCAGAGGGAGTAGGCCCTCGGTGGTCTGGGGAGGAAGCTCTTGCTTTGTGTTTCCTCCTCCTGTGTTTGGAGGCCCATTGTTGTGGTGATCAGGTGTCTTGAGTCTGGATTTGGGTTTCATACTGGATGGATCTGGTCTGTCTGCTGTTAGTGTAGCTCAGCAGGGAGAAGACAGGCATCTTTCTGCCAATCCCAGCTTGATGTCAAGGTCCTCTGCCTGGGGACTCATCAGGACTCCTCCCTGAGCTGCTCACCTTTCTGTGAAAAGACTCCCCAGTGATGGCATCCAAACTGCACAGTGGGCAGCCTCCACCTGAGCCTCTTCTCCTCCACTGGTCAGCACTGTGGGGGCATCTGCCCACATCTTCTTCCAATCCAAGTTCTTTGGGAACAGGTTTCTGGAAGTCCCACACAAATGGTCCTCAGTGGAAAGGAGGAGACTGTTGATGGATATGACCAGAATATCCAAGAGTGCAGTCAGCTCTGAGACTGGACTTAGGAATTCATGTGGGAAGAGCCCCTCCCTGATGCCAAAGCACCCCCAAAGCAACACAGCATGGGCACAAGGACTCATAAAATCATTTGTCAAATCGTGTCTTGCAGCATCTGCCAAAGCCATGGTCTGCATAAGTCTCAGGAAAAATCCCCACTGGAGAGGAATGAAATAACAATGTCCACATGTTTCCACCATGCTCTCTCCCACATGACCACGCCCCTCCACTCCTCCATAGGTCACCATCAAGGAGAGAGACTGGCTCCATTTTTACTGATTGATTCTTCACACTTTCTTATCCATTGAGTCTCCTCTGCTCTATTTCCTAAATCCATCATGACCATGAGGCACTCCTGGAAGAAGGCTGGTGCTTGGGACAAGAATGCAAGTTGCAGTGTGGAGAAGAAGACAGGTCTGGGTATGGAGAGTGGACATGCACAGGTGTGGACATCCCTAACTAAGCAGCTCAAACTGGTTCCTGTAAGTCTGTGACTAGCTCTTACTTCTAAGACTCTGCTGTGGATGATCATAAAGGAGATGTCATCAAATGAAAGAGTCCTGCGTCCCTAGTGCTATTTCCTTCCTTTCTCTTCAGACAACTTAAAAAGCTTCTTGACATCTCCCCTGACAGTTGTTGTGGCACAGCTGCTCCAGCCTGGGCCTCAGTTTAGCCTCCTGCTGGACTTTCAGCTCTGCAGATAGGAGACAGGTTCTTTCCTGGGTGGGGAGATGGGAACCCTCACACTTTGCTGGAGGCTATGTAACCTGGGGCAGAGGCTATAGTTCCTTAGTAGATTAAGCATTGTATTGTCACATAACCCAGCAATTTCCCTAAGGAAGAGAAAGCAGGTGCCCATCAACCTTGCAGCTGACTGCCCTGGTCTGAGGGGCAGCGTGCTGCTGGCCCTAGGGTCTCTGCTGATGGCTGACTTTCTTCCCCTCACTCCACTCGCCTTCTCAGGGTTGGGCTGCTGCCCACTGCTTGCTGCCTTATTGAATGGTTTAGGGAAGACTATTCCCAGCCTAGTTCCCACCCCATTGTGGAGGGGGCTATTCTCTGAAATCTGATCTCTGAAATCCTATCTTGGGATATGACCCCATTCTAAACAGAACATTGAGCTAGTCACAAAATAAAAAGAACCAGTTTGAGCTGGTTCCACCAGTTTGAGTGAGTTGGTGGAGGAAACCAGCCTCTAATACAGAGCAGGTGAGTCCAATGTCCTGCACCACCTGGGACAACCAGGCTCCAAACCACCTTCCCCACTCACCATGGAGCATCTTCACTGGGCAGGCTCAGAGGGGACGGTTTTGCTAAGCTTGTGCTTTAGAGCTGGTCTCACAAATATGACAGGGTCTGAGTGCAGTTTTTCTTTCTTTCTTTCTTTCTTTCTTTCTTTCTTTCTTTCTTTCTTTCTTTCTTTATTTCTTTCTTTCTTTTCTCTTTGTCATAACAAGATACTGGGAGCAAGGCATAGAGATGAGTTGGATATCTGGTCAATTTGCTATCTTATCTAAAATCCTCATATTTTACACATATTACGTGCATCATGAATGGAGTGGAGGCCCGACATCTTGGCAGGTGTTGTTTGTTTGTTTTGCAGAGTTGGGGATGGAGCCCAGGGCCTCAGGTGTGCAGGGCAAGTGCTCCACCACTGAGCCAAAGCCGAGCCCCCTGGGCAAGGGTTTTGATTCTAACGTTAGCATGTGAAGAAATAGTACTGCTGGCTCTGAATTAATTCTTGAAAATCCTTTTAAGAAGACAAAATAGACCTTTGGAGAGGACAATGCTGCCTTTTTATCCATATAATGTTATATAAGAAACAAAGTGGTTGATTTATGTTTAGGACACAAGAAATACCTGTTATATCTAAATTAGGTAATTTCATAATGTAATATATATATATATATATATATATTACATTATATAATCTGTTGGAACCAAAAGACATTCAAATTTTAGATTTTTTTTTAGAATATTTGTGTACATATAATGAGATATCTTGAGATAGAACCCAATTCTAAACAGAAAATTGATTAGTTTCACATACATTCTATACACATAGACTGATGGTAATTTAATAGAGTACCTTTAATAATTTTGTGCATGAAAGCATTCCATGGGGTGGAATTCTCTACTTGTGGCATCTTGCTGGTGCACAACGTTCCAGACTTTGGAGCATTTCAGGTGTTGGCTTGTCTGAGGAGGGATGCTGCACCTGAAATTGCCTGTAATAATTATATGGATTTCATAGGAGCAGATTCGAAGAACTGCACACCATGGCCATGAGCCCTCCAGGTGACCCATTCCCACCCATGATGAGGGCAGCACCAGTAGGAAAGCCACACAACTCCAGCCCAAGAACTGAGTATGTGGCACTGTCTGGATTCAGATCAAAGTGCATCCCTGTCCACCCCAGCCTCCCAGGGGAAGGTGACTCTGAAGAGTCCAGCTTCCTTCATTGCTTCACATATATTTAGTTAATGCCTTCCACGCAGGCTACCAGATTTAGAGATCACAGATGTCACCCATACACAACTCCAGAGAGGCGTTTCCCGCTCCCCTCTCAGGAGAGACAGGCCTGAATCCCCTGTATGCAGTTTGTAGTGTCTACTGGATTTACTCTTGATCAGAGCTTCAGAACAAGGCTGTTCACCTGGACCCCAACACACACCCCCAGTGGTTGCTAGGTTCCACTTACAGCCCCAGGGCCAAGGTCTCCACAATTGGAGTGGTCACCAGTGAGGACAGGGGCAGGCTGGGGTGGCACCCAAGTGGCTCCTGCAGGTGAGAGTCTCCATGTACTCAGGGAAGGGATTGGGGAGCTCAGGAGAAGGGGGTAAAGTGCCATTGAGCAGAGCAAGGCATCGGTGCCTGGGTGCATAGGGAAGAAGGGCTGGGAAGTGATGAGCTGCGTGGACCAGGCACTGCAGGGAAAAGGTGTCCCAGTCTCATTAGGGGATGGGTAGCTGCCCTAGTGTTCCTGCTGGATGGGCAGGAAAATATGAATTCATAAACAATGGCACAAGAACAGGGCCAGGTGTACTGTACTCCACTTCCGGAGTACAGAAAACCAGATTGAAGACTCAAACCAGGCCATCTGGGGACTGCAGGACTCAAGGCTTTGTTTTATGAGACTAGATATGAACATCAAAAGAGTTCCCTATAGAGGTGAGTGGATTTTAAGAGCACCAAATACAGGTGAAATTGGCCAGGAAGATAGAGGACCCTGAAGACCAGTTCAACCAGTGGAAATCCAAAGGCCTTTAAGATGCATTGATTCTCCATTCATCTAAGTTTCTAGAAATTTTATTAGAAAATCTAAATTAAAACTCTTCTAATTAAATAAAAATAAAATGAAACTATAATGAGACTATGACTTCTAGGCCAAATATGAATATCTGGAAGTACAGATAGAATGCCTCTTTGCTTAAAATGTTTCCTGCTGACTTCTGAGCGCTGATGGAGAAAGCCATTCTAAGCTTCAGGCCTGTGCAACCTGCTGCAGGGATAAACAGCTCGTAGAAATGGCTGGAACTGCATTTTCAACCATTGACTCTATAACAAGGGTGCAAAGTCCAGTCAACCCTTCACACACCTGGGTACCAGTGTCTTACAACACCCAGAGGACACCAGAGCCGAGGGGCTGGTAAGGGGAGCATGGGTCAGTGCCTACTGGGCTTATGGTCCACGACAGAAACTTGAAGTTTGTCTTTCATAGTATAAGAAACCTCATGGCCAGCTCCCCAGGCCCAGTGCTTTGTCTTCTGGGGATGTGCACTCATTTCTTCCCCCTGTATCCATTATGGTTCTCCAGAGGATAAAGAATCAACAGGATGCATATCATTGCAAAGGGACTTACCAGGTTTGTGTCCATGTCAAGAGGCTGAGGAGGGCCCATGCTGACCACCTTCAGGCCACACAGGCAGGGAAACTAATAGCTGCTCAATCCAAAAAGCTGGGAGCAGCAGAAGGGGAGGGGTCAAGGATGCAGGCCCAGTCTGAGGCCCAGGACCTAGAAGTCCCTGGAATCCTGCTGCTGCAAGTCCACGTTCCAAGGCCGAAGGACAGGAACCTGAGGTCCAGTGGTGGCAGCAGTGAGGACAAACCAGTTCCAGAAGAGTGCTTCTGGGCTGATGGAGGGTCTCCTCCTCCAACTTCTTGTGCCTTCTGGACACCCATCCAATGAGACAGTGCTGCCCACACTTAAGGCTGGACTTTCGCACTCATTCTGCTGAAGCCCTCCTCAATCTTCTCTGGACCCTCCAAGACACACCCAGAAATATGCTTTCCGATTTTCCAGACACCTCTCAACCCAGTAAAGTTGAAGACCGAGGTTCACTGTGACGTCATCCCTAACATCTGCAGATGGAGGAAACAGGATAAGCAGTTCTGCTGACATAAGGAGGGACAGCAGGTGCTCTGAACCAGGAGGCCAGAGAGCAGTACTGCTGATAGCTGTGTGTGTATACATGAGTGGGTGCGTCTGCCCCTCTCGGTGAGAGCCTGCTTGTTAGGTGAAGCACTTTCATAGTAAATAACGTATTGCCATAAATGCAAATTAACAGCATCTCAGAATGCTCAGAAAACTTGCTTTCAGAGAAAGGCACTCAAAGAAGGTTTTGTTTGTTTTTTCTTGTTTTTGAGATGGGGTCTGGTTATGTTTCCCAGGCTGATCTAAAACCTTGAGCTCAGGTGATCCTCCTCTCACAGGCTCCCCAGTACCTTGTGTGTAGCACCAAAGCCCACTTAAACTTCCCATTTAGCCCTAAAATCGTGATTCTCCAACATTTTAGCCTTAGGGCTCTTATTAGACTCTTAAACATTATTAATGAGTCCAGAGAATTTTTTATGTGGGCTCTACCTGTGGCAATTTAGCTTATACAAATCAACACAGAGATGCTTTTCTGTTGACTTTACAAACACAACATCCATGACATGGCAACGTGAAAAATATCTTCTCAAAAGGTTCCCATTGACTCTGAGAACCATCAGGGAGGAGAGTTCGTGTTTGGAGCTCTTTCCGACTCCCTGGTTGTCCAGGAAAGAGCTGCTCATGCCCCACCTCTGGACAGCCTCTTTGAGCCTGGAAACTCCACCACACACTGGCTGGAGGAACAGCAGACACAAGGAGCACCTGCCACCGTGGTCACCCAGCACCAACACCCATGGTCCTCAGGGAGAGAGCATGGGCTTGCTGTCTATAGATGCAGGGCTCTTCTGCCCTCAACGATTCTTAACTTTCTTCACTTGAAAGATATATTTAAAGTCATACAAAAGACCATCAGATGTCGTACATCTTGATGGTGCCCCATGTAAATTCAATATTCAATGCCACACATTGTGTAATGTTGAAATCAGGTCAACCATCTGTCTCCTTGGATGTTCATCACGACTTTATGAGAAAAACCTTCCAAATCCTTCCTTCCAAGGTTCTGGCGGTATAAGGACATTATGGATCTGTTCCATCAGCCTGTTGGGAGTGGCCCACTAGAACTCCTTGCTCCCGCCACCCTAGAACTGAGCACCTTCAACATCACCTCCTGCACCTACTTTTTCTGCCCTCCATTCTACTGGCCTCCACTCTGTACTCACTTCAGGACACAGGCTTGTTCAGGTCCCAGAGGGTGACAGCATGCCGGCTTATCATCCTGCTCCTGGCTCCTTTCACTGAATGCAGTAACCTGCGGTGCCCCTAGGCTGTTGCACAAGACTGGTTTCCATTTCTCATGGATTATTGGTGTCCAGTGGTGGGGCATACCTTCATCAGCTGGTGGGCACCTTGGTGGGTGCCAGGGCTGTGTCTTGTTTCATCCACTCAGCTCAGTCAACAAAGCATGTTCAAAAGCATATTGGGATCACACATCCACGGCTCTGTAGACCCAGACCAGGGAACCCAAATGAGTAGACTATGGGGGCAGCAGAGGGGAGACTCCTCAGGCCTCTGGTGAACACACTCTGTGTGTGTGTGGTTAGCATCTCTCACTTTAAATGAGAATCAGGGGATAAAGTCAAAGACCCACTATTTCGGGCCTCTTGCATAGAGCTGACATTTAAGAAGGTTTTCTCTCTTTTCCTTTGTGTCATCCTGAAAGAAGTGTGTCTTCTTGGGCCAATGCTCGCTGCCCCTGAGCCCCACTATCTGAGCAGAACACTTCCATTACTCAAGCTCCAAATAAACACTGGTATTTCTTTCTTTTCTTTTCTTTTCTTTTCTTTTCTTTCCTTTTTTCCTTCCTTCCTTCCTTCCTTCATTTCTTTCTTTCTTTCTTTCTTTCTCTCTCTCTCTCTCTCTCTCTCTCTCTCTCTCTTTCTTTCTTTCTTTCTTTCTTTCTTTCTTTCTTTCTTTCTTTCTTTCTTTCTTTCTTTCTTTCTTTCTCTTTTATTCCTGAAGTGATTTTTCAACTGTCCTTGCTGACAGCTGGTGAAGCCCACTACTGACCCAAGATACTTGGAAATGAGAGGAACCAGCGTGCAGGCTGCTGCAGGGATCCCTCCCCCATGGACACAAAGCAATGTGGCTGTCTCTGTTTCCAGAGCAAAGGTGAGAAGAGAGCCTACAGAGCAATGAGTCCCTTTTAGTGTGCTGGCCAAAAGAAGTCACTTGCTTTTTGCATACGGTACTTTTGGAGAGTGGGGGATGTTGTGTCTAATTCAAAAGAGCTTTCTCCTGTGATTAAAAACTGATACTAAGGTGTATTAAAGTGTTTTCTCTAGAGAGGAGTAAAATTTATTCATTTTGATATTTTTCTCATTCTCCTGAATGCCATAGCGCATCTTCAGGCATGCATGCATCAGGGCAGGTAAATGTACCCTCCTCTGTTCCAGCTCATCAGCATGCAATCCCATCCAAGGAGCAACATGCAAAGTCACTGTTTCGCTTCTCTCAGGGCCCAACACTCTCTGATCTGTGTGTTCTGAAAGCAGGGAGGTTGGTTCTCAGTGCCATCTTAAGATGCAAAACACCACCCTGGGGGCTCTAGAGCCAGAGGACACCATCATGTGCCCCTAGAAGGGCTGTGGCAAATTCCCTAGCAAGACTCACGGAACAGAGTGTGTGACAATCTCCATACATGTCTCTTTCCTTCTTTCCCTAAGCTTTCCTCCTTCGTGCCTTTCTGTCTGCATTACAAAAATGTCTCCCAGGGGTGATCTTCACACCTGTCAGGGTTCTGTGTGGTGCAGCCTGGTGTGAAGGTGGGTCAGTGGTGGAGCAGCTGAGGGTTGAACTCCACAGAGGTCAGGAGTGGTCATCAGGAGGGGCCAGCAGGAGGGGCCAGAAAGCCCTGCTCTTAGCTGTATCCACAGTGGTGATGGGCAGTGTCCTGTGATGTCACTGCAGATGGGACCAGCCCAAGACAGCAGAGGTCAGGGTACAGCCCAGGTGAGCTGAGTGCAGAGAGTGAGGGCAGAGGTGGGTTCTGCCGAACATTTGGAAAGCACAGAGGAGCAGAGAGAAGAAACTCAAAGTCGCCGGCTGGTCTAATACTCAGAGGCAACTCTTCAGATTTTGCTGCGAATGGTCTAGTCTTTGGTTCTGTCAATTGTGGACCAAGAAAGCAATCAGATAATAAATAACGATCGATAACACATTGGATGCTTTTTATGCTGTACCTATCTTTATTAGTAACTATTTTGAGCACTGTCATTTCTTCCTGGTTGGCTGATATTAAATTATGTTTACGAGCTGATTTTTATACAACCCAGGGACCATAAACTCAATTATTTACAGGCTCAGACAGATGATGGGAACAACTGGATTCAGATGGAGGACTGCCGGATGGAGTTTGGGGGATGCCTACACAGCCTACGGGGGGCACTATTTCTAGCTGCAGGCATCTGCCATCTTAGCTAGCAGTGCAGCTGGGCACGCTGGTCTTCCAAGGCAAGTCATCAACCAAGAGTTAACCTTAAAAGCCCATTTTTAAATCCTGCAAGTGCCAGAACTTTTATTTAACTCATTAGGGTGGCCATGGAGGAAAAGTCCATCAGCTAATCTGTCCTATTTAGCAGCCTAAGTACTCATGCAATTCATCCGTGAGTTTTAGATAAATTTAGTTTGTCCCTGATTTTCATTATTGAAACAATCTAGCAATGATTATGTTGGAACTGAAACATATCTAATATGTGATTAAACTTTGGAGTTAATATAAAAATAAGGTGAATTAAAAGTTAGACATTATTAAGGCTCTTGAAGGTCCATATGGGGAGTTTGTACTAATGGACTATGTCTTCAGCAGTTTGCACTAATATATGATCTCTTTACCAAAGTGGATCATTATCCACGTGTGAAACATTGCATATAACTTTATAATCTCATCAGTTTAGAAGGTCTGTTTGGTGTACTTTGTTATTCGAATAGCTCAAGAATTCTGTCCAATTTTGTGTCTTCTTCAATAAATGGTCTGCATCTATTCTTAACTTTGCCTTTTCATTAGCTAGAGTTCTTAATGTATTGAGGATATCAACCACCAGATGATGTTCTACACCGTATTTGGAAACACATAAAGTTCCATCTCAACACAGATTTAATATTTAACCAGCTGTTTACAATATTTTTACAATGATTTTCTTTTCCTTATTGGAAATATTCCAATATTTGAAATCTTATGACATTGAATACCATAATTCAAGCACACTATTTGAGAATCTGGCCATTGGTGGATCATCAGATGTCCCTCCACACCATCTTGCTACTTGCCCAGGGTGACTATATTATGCCTCAGTAAGAAGAAGCATAGATGCATAAAAGCAAAGAGTAGGCAAACATGAACTCAGATTAATTAACATTCTGCTCCCCGGGGGAACCCATTGGGGTTCCTCAACTCAACAAGTTTGAGTTCTAAGGTGGTACAACAACTCCTGCCTGGGATGCCCCCACAGAGTAGCTGTGGCTAAGCTTTCTGAGCATTGGGCTGCTTTTTCCATCAGGGTTCTCTGCTGCAGAAGTGTGTCTACCTTTTTGCCTTCTTCACTCCTGTGCTTGGCAGAGACCTCTGTCCCCCCAGGTGGTTTCAGAAGGCCAGGCCCAAATACCTACAGTGTGTCCTGAGTGGTAACCAGCAGGCCCTTCCTGCAGCAATTCACTCTTTATTTTTGGCTGGAACTCTTCCTGAGCTCCCGGTGCCTCTCCCCATGTGGAGCCTGTGACTCCAGGTGTCTCAGCTGCAATCATTTCTCTCTCTCTTGTGCTTTGGTTTTCATGTATGAAGTCATTAGCCTCTTAACAGGAACAATCCAGAGAGCCTGACTTTCCTCCTGATGGGCATCTTCAGCTTTCTGGGTGCACTCCAACTGTGCACCCAGGTCACTAAAGTCATTAGGAGAATGTGACCCCTCCATGTGTCTGTATTAACTTTCCTGGTTTTGTACATCTCATCAAGAGACCTTCCCCCAAACCTGCTCATTGAATGCAACCTATGATGACATGCCTTCCGAGCCCTTGAAACAATTTATCATTTATCAGGAACCTAGAATGCAGCCCACTCTCATGGAGTTAGATTCTCCTTATGGTTGATACTACCCAGCAGCCTACACTGCCATTTCCCCAGCTTCCCTCCAGCAATATCCAACTAAGTGCCACAGAGGTCCACACAGGAAATATCAAGATCCCTCTGCAACAGAGGGCACTGGGCCTGTGCTCCCCAGGCTCACCCTTCACACTCACTGTGCTTGGAGCATCTCCCTCTATTGGTTTCCCTGACATCCTTCATAATCAACCTGGCTTGGCATTCCTTAGGAGGTCTCCTCTGGACCCCAGGCTGAGCTGAGCACCATCTCCTGAGCCCCATGCCCTTTACATGAGTCCAGCATCTGCGTCTTTAAATGTCCAGCTGCTGTGTTCGTTGTACTGCAAGTAGAAGCTCCTTGAGGAAGCGTGCAGGGTCCCATTTGTCCCTTTATTCCCAGAGCCCGTCACAGTCCAAGGAACATATAATAAATATTTGGATTACACTATAGGGATTCATCAGGATAATTTTGAAAGTCCTTTCAGCTCTGGTATTTTATCCTCCCTATTGGGTAAATTATTAAAGAAGGACCCATTGTTCTTAATTTAGGATGTGTGAAATGTCAGGCTCTAGCTCAAGCCCTAGTCACAGTGGATTCAGTAAAACTTTCTTATGATTTATGGAATCTACTTAGTCCACATGCACATCATCCATCACCGTGAGCCCTGAGAGCTGCAGCCCTCCGTCTGAGCTGGGAATTGAGCCACTGTGAATGTACCGGGTTTAGTTTAGAATCTGGGACTAACATTTCTGCTTCTTCCACAGTAGCCTCAGGCTGGAAAACAGAGGTTCCAGTCCTAAATTGTGTGGTCTAAAAAAACAGCCACTTTTATTTTTCCTGGAGCAGGCTTTGGGGAGGGCACAGAGGAGATGCACTCCGGATCCGGATTCATAGGGGTGTATATCCGCAGCTACGGCGAAACAGTGAGGAATCCCAGAGTCTTAGAATTGTAGAAGCTTCCATCTGTCTACCTGGGCTCGGTCCCCACAGCCACCTTCTGCCTTGGAGAAGGGGCCCATTGGATCCTCCAAGGGAGGGGAAAGAGAGACAGATGTGAAAAACACACCAGCATTAAGCACTTTCTCCCAGCAGAAGTGACAGATGACACTTGTTCTCCAAAAGGAATCAAATGACTTCTGATTCAGCTGCAGGCAAGTCTGGGAAGTGAAAGAAGAGGGTGACGTAGGTGGGACTCTCTGTCTCTGCCAAAGGCTCCCAGGTATCTGAGGACTCATCCAAGGCATACTAGCACTAACAGGGGAAGATGTCCTGTCTGGCTTTATCTTCTGGGTTCTAGAATCTAGAATCTGGAACACAAGCTTCTCCCAGCTGCACAGCAGCCCTGTGGCTTCAAGCACAGAAATCCTGGATGTCAGGCGGTTGTTTTATGGGAACCCTCTTGGGCAGAGAGAAACAGGAAGGGTGCCCTGCCAGGAAACCCACCCACCAGACCTTGGCGGGCCAGCACCACCCTCTATATTGGTTTGTTCCAGTCTGTTACCTGGATCTCTTCTCCTAATAAGCCCTCGAAGAAGGTCCCACCTGGTATCTGTTGTGTGTCACTCTGCTCAGGGCCTTAATTTCCTAGCCAATGAATCAATTAAGCTCAGGCTGTCCTGAGCTTGCTTATCTGTCTCAACAACTGGTGTTTCATTAGCACATTTGGAAAGGCACACCTGGCTTTGTTACTGCAGGTGCTCAGGCCATTCCATGCTGGAGGAAGATCAGGTCTGCCGTCAAGCAGCCCAGTGGTTTCAGTGCACATGTTGAAGCCTGGGGGACACCTTCCTGGGAACCATGACTGCTGGGCTTCCCAGGTTTATTCAGATTTGCCACCTTTAGCAAGTGCATGAAGCCGACTTTTCCTGGATATCCCAGGCTCTAGGCTGAGTTCTTCTGACATGAATGTACAGGGAACTGTGAGCTGCAGGGGGAAAACACACACATGCACATGCGTGCCCACACACACACACACACGTTTACATTCTCAGCTTCACATTTCCACACGTATTTTCTGCAGTGAGCCTATATATGTTTATATTTAAGAAGAACTCAAATCAACCCAAAGCTTGCTTCAAGGGACTGCGTGTATTTGGGATGCAGGATAAACAGCAGCTCCTGGATCCCCCACCTACAGGTGGCTCCCTCTCCAACATTCTCCAGCCACAACCCAGGCCAAGGCAGTACAGGGCTGATGCTGAATATTTCCAGAATACCTTAACACAGGAGCTGAATGGAGTACCATCTATAGTGTTGTCAAGGGCAAAACTGCTTTTCTTGCACTTTGTCATTTTGGAGCAGAATTTCAGGGCCAACTTCTTGGCTTGGTAACCCTGCTCATCAGTGAGCTGTCTTGAGGAGACAGTTGCTTGACCATGCACATCTCCATGGCAAGATTTTATTAGTTCCAGCAGCCTCTGCACACTTATGATCTTCATCAGATATAGGGAGAAATGTTTGCTAGCAGAAATCCAGTCCAGGCACCACCTGGTACTATTTCCAGGATCCAGAGAGATGACTCCAGAGCTATGTGCCTCATTTGTCAGAGTGAGAAGCTCACTCACATTCTGCAGTCCAGCTTGGTGGCTGCCCCTTCTTCTGGCCTACAGGGCTGAGATCTCTGGGACAGCTGAATGGCAAGCTACTTCTGGTGTCTCTAGCTCTATACAGGAAAGATCAGCCACATTGCAAGTTCTAGCTGCCAAGAGCAGCAGTCTCTTTCTAAATTCAAATGCAGTAAGCAGATCTGTTTACACAAATCCTAAAGCTTCAAGTCACATAGTAGAAAATCCCCTGTACATGTTGACCTCCAGTCCTGCAGGGTTCAACAGTGTAGAGTTTTCTTTGCACCTGTGTGTGTGTGTGTGTGTGTGTGTGTAAAATAGTTTTTTTTGTATTCTTCCTCATGAAAACAATTCAAAGCTCTTTTCTGTGTCTGAATAAGGATACGATGAAAAATCAACTTTTTGGGGCCCAGTTTGAACAGGCACACTAGAAACAACTAAACACCTCTTAAACATCATTTGTCATCTCTGTTAAAAGACAGCCTCCTTGATGGCTTCCAAAGCATAGCACCCCTCCAATGATGACATATAATTGCAAGATGTTGTAGGGAACTATCCAGAAAGGGTGAGACTTGGGTCCTGTTGTTTTACTTTTCTGACACCTAGAATATACAGGCAATGGCTGGAGCCTTGATAGTACTTTTGGATCATGAGCAAAACCTACAGGAGCCTTAGGACTGATAGCGCTGAGGAGAGCTCCATCAGCCCTTAAGTGACAAATAAGAGCAACATATTTTACATGAAAGGAAAATAGATGTCCATCGTGAGTAACTGGATTTTTTCAAAGCTTGCTTTTAAAGCAATTCCTGATGCTGTAGAGATTTAGGATATAAGAAGATAGTTCCTTCTAAATAGGATAGAACATCACTTTAAGACCAGCTCTGTTCCTGGCTCTGATTTACTGTCTACCAAATTCCTATCACTGACCAAGTTGGCCTCCTAGGTAGCCCAACTCTACCAAATAGAAGTCCTCAAATGGAAAAGTCAACTTCTTCATCTCCAAAAATCTCTCCTAAGTTCATGACATGGAGGTTTCTAATTAAACCCTTCTGAGAGCCTAAATCCAGCCAACCCCTATTCTGGCTCTTTGAAAGCCAGTGGAGAGCCACAGTCCCTCAACTCAACAAGAGTTGGAATCTGAAAGGCAAGGAAATGTCCCGAACGGGGTCCTTGAAGTTATAGCCCTGCAGAGGCCCGAGTTTTCACCAGTCTCCATCAGACACAGCCATATCCATCTTCAGGTTTGGTCTCCATTCAACATGCTGCAGAGCAGATGGGCGTCATTCTCAGGACAGCGTGAGAGGCAGACAAAGTCTTCAGGCTGGTGCTGATGATGCCCACCGCACACACAAATTAAGCATTGACTTCATGCCAAACATAGTCTAAGGGTTCTGAGGATTTTTATATGCATCACCTCTTAAGTCCCACAACAAAATAACAAAAATAACCATGAAAGTGACATTATGATTCCTTTTTTTTTTACTGAGAACAATAAATTTTTTTAAAAAATATAAATAAAAAAATAGTCATGATAATTGAGAAGAGATGATCCAACAAAATCTAACACACGGCATGGTCCACAACAGCCAAAGGGTAGAAACCACTCAGATGCTAGCCAACTAGTGAGCAGGTCATTGAATTTTGATTCATGCATACAATGAACCACCTCATGGTCAGGAGTCTTGTCCTCCAAGACTGTGAACACAGCAGGGAGGGACATGGAGGCAGCAGCAGGCCTTCAGCTCTGCAGGGATTGTTTTCCGTGAATCAAGAAGAAAATCAGAATGGAGTGGTGGCACACACCTGTAATCCCAGCATCTCGGGAGGCTGAGGCATGAGGATCATGAGTTCAAAGCCAGCCTCAGCAATTTAGTGAGGCCCCAAGCAACTCAGTGAGACCTTGTCATTAAATAAAATACAGGAAAGAACTGGCAATGTGGCTCAATCCCTGGTAACCACCAACAACAACAAAAAAAAAAAAAAAAAAAAAAGAAGGAAATCATTCCCAGTGACCCCAGCCAGCCGTGCTTAGCACCTTGCTGGACATGCATGGGCCACACATGCCTGACTGCTGGATAAAGGGAGCAAGGTGGTTGTGATAAAGGGAGCAAGGTGGTTGTGGCTGGCTTGGGTTTGGCTTCATTGTCTCCTGGGGCTTGGGACAGCAGACAGCAGAAAGGGGGAAGTGACCCTTAAAGACACAAGAGGCAGCACAACCATGGGAAGACCCTGGGCTTGAGGACTTTTAGCAACATTTTCTGTCAGTGTAGGGGAAGCTGAGGAAGAACAAGAAAAAAACCTTCTATTTTAAGTTTTTTAAAGATGTTTTAAGACAGAATCTCACTTATTTGCCAAACTCAACACACTGTCCTCCTGCCTTGGCCTCCCAAGTCACTGGGCCTACAGGTGTGCACCACCATGCCTGCTTTAGAAGATCATCTTAGAAAAATAAATTGATTTCCAAATTGACTTTGCACTCAAAGAGGAAGGTCAATGTAGATAAGAATACTTGCTATTTAAACATTTTGAGTCTCAACCTTTTTTACCCAGATTGATTTCCTTTATTTCATCCAATCTGAAGAAGAGACCTACTTGTCTCTGTTGGAGTGACCACCGTAAAGGCACAGGGAGGCCCTCGGAGCAAAACATAAGGTTTGTACGAGTTGACATTGTGGCCTCCACCCCTTATCTAAAGCGGGTGCATTCCGAAAACTCTAGTGGGTTCCTGAAAATGCAGATAGTACCTAAATACACACACACACACACACACACACACACATACACACACATACACACACACACACACACACACACACACATATATACATAAAAACCCATATCAACAAATATACATGTTGTGTGTTTTCCTTTACATAAATATCTATGATCAAGTTTAATATGTAAGTTAGAAACATTAAGAGATTAATGACAATAACATAATAAAAATAGAAAAAAATTACAACATACTGTAATGAAAGTTATGTGAGTATGTTTTCTCTCAGATCTCTTATTGTACTCTGCTTACTCTTTTGGGAATCATGAAGGATGATACATAAGGGAAGTACTTTAAGCCTTATTTTTAGTAGATGGCAGTTGACAGCATTACTACTTGTGTGAATTGGGACCAGTACTAAGTAAAATAAGAGTTTTGTGAACCTAGGAAGTGCAATACTGTGACAGTTACTCTGATAACCAAGATAGCCATTGATGATTAATGGGTGGGTAGTGTTATATAGTGTGGATACACTGGACTAAGGGATGCATCATGGAGCAGGATGGAGTTAGATGATATCAGATTATACCCCACAATTCAGAATGGAAGAATGGCGTGAAAGTGAAGACTTATGAATTGTTTATTTCTGCAATTTTCCATTTAGTATTTCAGACTTTGGATGACTGCAGGTAATTGAAACTGCAGAAAGGGGGGACTATTATAATAGGAATAGCTTTAACCAAGTTTGCTTCTAAAGTGTAGAGATGGAATTCTTTAAGAAAATCTGAACTCCTCTGCTCGGTAGCTGGGGAGGAAATTGCTTTGTGTTAAAAATGGTTATTTCATGCTTAACCTCTTTCAGATTTTCTAGGACTTATCATATCTGATCATTTAATGACAAGCCATATTTCACAGTCATTAAAAAAGCTTCAGGCATTTATCTCAGGCTGGAGAAACAACCCCAATTATAACTTTGGCAGTTTAATATTTAGACCCTGTAAATGGAACGGTAAAGCATTCCCATAGCTTGGCAGTCGTCATAGTGGGAAATTGGTGGCTCCTTCTTTCCAGGTAGAGCCTCTGAAGTCTTCCTGGGCAGGTGGCTGGCTGGACCGCTGATGATCCTCTGCAACTTGAGGCTTCCTGCGCACACACACCCCGCACGCAGGAGTCCCGTGGCCCTCCTTCACGGGAGTCTGTGAGGGTCTGTGACTCACGTGCCCAAGCCTGGGAGAAAAATAGGAATTAAAGGTACAAATAACCACCCCTACACACACCAAGAGGTAGAAAAGCTTGTATTTTGGTAACTTTGCTCAACTATAATCCTAAAAGTATAGAGTACCATAGTTCCCCCCTGCCAACAACAACAGCAGTAATACCTTTGGTTTCTGAGCAAATGTATTTTCAAATAATATTTCCCAGAGATAGAAAAAGTAAAATTTCAACTCAAATATAACATGCAAAAGCAACAAGTCAGACCAGGCTCCTCTGATTGCCAGGGGTGGAGTTTTGGGGGTTGTCCATGGCAGTGTGCAGACTAGCCTCTCAACCCCCTCTTGATCCCTTTTGCACTGAGCTCAACTTGTCCCAGTGGAAGTCATTTCAACCTGTGGCTCTGTGCACCATCTCTGCCACAGCTCCACAAGTCACTTTAACACCCTCCCAGGCCAGCCCTTTCCAAATATGACTCCCGAGTTGAGATCAATAGTCTATTACCCAGGGACCTCAGTGGCTCTAAATCCAAGCATGGCACTGTCATCTACGGCCAGATGGCCTCTGCCTTCTGCAGAGGGCCACCATGAGGTGACCACAAGCTGGTTACACAGTCGTATGGTCCCAGAGGTAGGAATGGGGCTTGCCATTAGATGTCATCAAGTAAGGACACAAAGCAGCCTGCTCCAGGGAAATTGCCTTTTAGAAATGTTAATCCCCACTCCTCAAGAATCTTAAGCAGATGGCTGCAATCTATATCAATTAGACTGTGAGCTCTCTTTGAAAAGTTTTATTGTGTTTAGTTCTTAAACCACATAGTTTTTCAACAAACATGTGCTGTATGAGTGTGCAGTTGGCATTTCTAAGTCCATCTTCTCTGTTGCCTTTATTGTAAAAGGTTAAAATGAGAAATGTAAACATCTATCAAAACCCTAAAGGTTGGGGATAATTATTTTTATTAGCATAATCTTGAATTAAAGAGAACACTTGCTGGAGATCATGCACGTTGGAAAAATGATGAATTCGTGCTGCAGGATTGTATGATTCCTTCTTCAGGACATGAATTATCAGAACTCTTTCTCCTGATTAAAAAAAAAAAGTGCAGAAAGAGTGTAAAACTTCTAAAAAGGATGAGTCGGTAACAGATGCAAAAAGTTACCAGAGCATTAGAAGACTCGATGAGACATATTAAGAACTTTTAAAATCAACAAGTAAACACTTGGGTTTTTGTTTCTTTTTGGTAGCTTTTTAATTCTCTCACAATGATACTGATACACCTGCTCGTTAGCATCAGTTGGTGTTTGTGGAAGTTGCTAAGACAATAGAGGAGAGGAGGGTGCTCTGCCCACAGTCCTGTGGTGATGGGGATGCCTGTCGCCCCTCTCCTTAGTATCACCACATTCTACATCGGGACCTCCCATGAGCCATGGCCCCACCATGGCCCTCGCACCACCACCACCACCACCACCACCACAGCCGCCCTCTTCACCTGCAAGTTTCCCCCAAAATCATTTCCCCAGGGGGCAAGGTGCTACCATCATCTCCCAGGAAACCAGAGCAGCTGCCCTGCTCCTCAGCACGTTGACTCTCCCTGACCTTGGGTCCAGGCTCTGAGACCCAGCTACAGCTGCTGCCAGCATGACCTTGACTACATCCCCAATCCTCTCTGCTAGATGCTGGATCCTGGAATTGATAATGACTTGGATTCCTCCCAATTGGAAATTTCTATGTCTCTAATTTCAGTAAGGCAATATCTATAGAATCCTACCAACGAAGTGGATGTTTTAACAGAGAGAGTTCTGCTTCCTTAATTTGCACCAGCAGGGATTTCATATGAATACTATCTTCAGTGCCTATGGTGGGTAAAAATAAGTATATATGAGCACATGAATAGCTGGGTTTGTAAGTTTCTTTTTCTTTCTTTCTTTCTTTTTTTTTTTTTTTTTTTTGCACCAGGGATTTAACCCAGGGGCACTTAACCACTGAGTCACATCCCTAGAACTTTTATCCCCACCTTTATTATTATGGAGGGGGTGTACTGGGGATTGAACTCGGGGCACTTGGCTACTGATCCACATGCACAGCCCTTTTTTGTATTTTATTTAGAGACAGGGTATCTTGAGTTCCTTGCTGCCTCACCATAGCTGAGGCTGGCTTTGAACTAGTAATCCTCCTGCCTCAGCCTCCCAAGCTGCAGGGATTACAGGTGTGCAACCACTGTGCCTGGCTCTTTCCTTATTTATTTATTTATTTATTTATTTATTTTTTAAAGAGAGAGTGAGAGAGGAGAGAGAGATAGAGAGAATTTTTAATATTTATTTTTTAGTTCTCGGCGGACACAACATCTTTGTTGGTATGTGGTGCTGAGGATCGAACCCGGGCAGCACGCATGCCAGGTGAGCGCGCTACCGCTTGAGCCACATCCCCAGCCCTATTTATTTATTTATTTTAAAACTTGCTCTTACTAAGTTGCTGAGGCTGGCTTTCAATTTGTGATTTTCCTGCCTTGGCCTCCTGAGCTGTAGTTTTTGTAGTTTCTGTGAGTTTTTGTAATTACTGATTTGTTTATTCCACAGATATTTGTCATGCATGTCTGTAACATTTCCTGCCTAAAAGATGACAGAATATGCAAACAGAGCAGCTTTAGATAGAGCTATTTGCTTTTTCCCAATTCTGTGGATTGGGAATTTGATCTGGCCTCAGTTGAGATGGGCTCATGTAGTCACTAGAGGTGGAGTGGCCTCACTGGGGGTCTGACAGTTGGTGCTCGCTCTCTGCAGAGGGAACAGGATCCCATGGACATGGGGTTAGTCATCCTACAGGCTTGCACACTACTGTTCAGGGTGACCATGGCAGGATTCCCAAGAGCGGCAGGAGACGGTGAGCTCCAGGGAGCAAGCACTTCTTTTTTTTTTTTTTTATTGGTTGTTCACAAGATTACAAAGCTCTTGACATATCATACTTCGAACAATAGTTTCAAGTGAGTTATGAACTCCCATTTTTACCCCAAATACAGTTTGAAGAATCACATAGGTTACACATTCACATTTTTACATAATGCCATACTAGTGACTGATGTATGCTGCTACCTTTCCTATCCTCTACTATCCCCCTCCCCCCCATCTTCTCTTTCTATCCCATCTACTGTAATTCATTTCTCTCCTTATTTTTCTTCCAATTCCCCTCACAACCTCTTTTATGTAGTTTTTTATAACAATGAGGGTCTCTTTCCATTTCCATGCAATTCCACTTTTCTCTCTCTTTCCCTCCCATCTCGTGCCTCTGTTTAATGTCAATCTATTCTTCCTGCTCTTCCTCCCTACTCTATTCTTAGTTGCTCTCATTATATCAAAGAAGACATTTGGTATTTGTTTTTAGGGATTGGCTAGCTTCACTGAGCATAATCTGCTCTAATGCCATCTATTTACCTGCAAATTCCATAATTTTGTCATTTTTTAGTGCTGCGTAATACTCCATAGTGTATAAATGCCACATTTTTTTAATCCATTCATCCATTGAAGGGCATCTGGGTTGGTTCCACAGTCTAGCTATTGTGAATTGTGCTGCTGTGAACATCGATGTGGCAGTATCCCTGTAGTACGCTCTTTTAAGGTCTTCAGGGAATAGACCAAGAAGGGCAATAACTGGGTCAAATGGTGGTTCCATTCCTAGCTTTCCCAGGAATCTCCATACTGCTTTCCAAATTGGCCGAACCAATTTGCAGTCCCACTAGCAATGTATAAGAGTACCCTTTTCCCCACATCCTCTCCAGCACTTGTTATTATTTGACTTCATAATGGCTGCCAATCTTACTGGAGTGAGATGGTATCTTAGGGTAGTTTTGATTTGCATTTCTCTGACTGCTAGAGATGGTGAGCATTTTTTCATGTATCTGTTGATTGATTGTATGTCCTCCTCTGAGAAGTGTCTGTTCAGGTCCTTGGCCCATTTGTTGATTGGGTTATTTGTTGTCTTATTGTCTAATTTTTTGAGTTCTTTGTAAACTCTGGATATTAAGGCTCTATCTGAAGTGTGGGGGGTAAAAATTTGTTCCCATGATGTAGGCTCCTGATTTACTTCTCTTATTGTTTCTCTTGCTGTGAAAAAACTTTTTAGTTTAAGTAAGTCCCATTTGTTGATTCTTGCTATTAACTCTTGTGCTATGGGTGTCCTGTTAAGGAATTTGGAGCCTGATCCCACAATATGTAGAGATCGTAGCCAACTTTTTCTTCTATCATATGCAGAGTCTCTGATTTGATATCAAGGTCCTTGATCCATTTTGAGCTAATTTTTGTGCATGGTGAGAGGAAGGGATTCAGTTTCATTTTGTTGCATATGGATTTCCAGTTTTCCCAACACCATTTGTTGAAAATGCTATCCTTCCTCCATTGCATGCTATTAGCCTCTTTATCGAATATAAGATAGTTGTAACTTTGTGGATTAGTCTCTGTATCCTCTATTCTGTACCATTGGTCCACCCGCCTGTTATGGTACCAGTACCATGCTGTTTTTGTTACTATTGCTCTGTAGTATAGTTTGAAATCTGGTATTGCTATACCACCTGATTCACACTTCCTGCTTAGAATTGCTTTTGCTATTCTGGGTCTTTTATTTTTCCATATGAATTTCATGATTGCTTTATCTATTTCTATAAGCAATGCCATTGGAATTTTGATTGGCATTGCATTAAACCTATAGAGGACTTTTGGTAATATCGCCATTTTGATGATGTTAGTTCTGCCTATCCATGAACAGGGTATATCTTGAGCAAGCACTTCTTAAACTTCTCTTTAATGACATTTACTAATTGACAGCAATTCCAGGTTCAAGCTCCAGAAGCAAATACGAACCTACTGATGTCCTGTTTCAGCAGGAGGAAGGAGAGGTCCCTGTCAAGCAGGGTGACCAAGACAGGGTGAGTGTGGGGTCACATCTGCTGCTCACCACAGTGGCTGCTGGCTTGGGGCTCACCATAGGACAGTTTGACAGAAAATGACCTCAATGTCCTCTTGAAAATAGAAAATGTTTAACACCAGATGGGAACACTCTTTTTGTTGCTGTTTTGGTTTTAATTTTTTTTTGTTATAAAATATTTATAGAGAAACAGAAAGAAAGACATGAGGATTTCTGTACTTCCCTTTCCCTGACTTGTGCCCAGCCTCCCACTCCCAGCAACCCTCTCCCCCAGACTATGCCTGCACTGACTGTCATTGTCACCTGAGACCCCCAGACTACATCAGGGCTCACTCTTCACTGTCCCACATTCTGGGCATTTAGACAACTGTGCTGTGACTACTGTAGTGTGACACAGAGTGGCTCACTGCCCTAAAGGTCCCCATGTTCCACCTGGTCATCTGAATAGCTTTTCAGGATAGAGGCGATTGAGGCAGCTTCTCTGTGAAAGGAACATGGAGCCTGGGAAGGCCGAGGGTGTAGCCAGAAGGTTGAGTAGGACTGGTTCTCTGAGCACAATGTATGGCAGGAAGTGGCATTGGACACCGCATGGCAGGTCAGTGAGCCAGGGGCAGAGCAGGGACACAGTGGCAGGGTGTCACCAGGGAGCAGTGACCATCCTGGGATAGAGAAAGTTGAAGATTCTCTGGATACCATTGGCTCTTTTTGAGACCACTTCTGAAGGGACAGGAGGGACACAAGTCAAAGCAGACCAGCTGGTCTCTTTTCAGGTGCTGTTCCCTGACTTTCCTTAGGTGTCACTCAGTGGTTGACTCTCCAGGAAGCCAGATCCTCGTTGGACCCACCTATAGGGCGTGTGGAAGCTGAGCCTGACTCTCAAGGAGCCTCAAGGTAAGAGAAGCTGCTGAGACAGACCTTCCCAGGGGTAGTGCTTAGGAGGGTGCCCAGGAGGTCCTCTGGACCTGGAGCCAACAACAAGACCTCTACATATGCATTTTTCCTGGTGCTGAGGGGTCAGGGGTTAATGCTGGGTGACTGTTCTGAGGACTGACCGAAGTAGGGCATGGGAGCCTCAGGAGCCCCAATGGGGTCCAGCTCTCACAGCCTGGGCTTCCCCCCTCCCTGGCTCAGCAGGTGGGAGAACCTCAACACCGATCCCCCAGGGCGTGAGTGACTCTACAGACAAACATGTGGCCTCCACGTCCTGAGGAACAAAAGGACTTCCATTGGCTGCCCTTCCAGTTTGTTTTCTCTTTGGAGAATGTGAGCCCTTAAATGTCCTCAGTGCACACACAAGACAAATAGGTGAGTTGGTGGCAGCCGATTAGCTCCATCTGCTCTTTCCACGACAGAGTCTTTCCCTGCATGGAGACCTCACTGCTCCTCCTGTGCATGTGCAGCTGCCATTGTCAATTAAAATCAAAAAGTCACTGCAATTGAACGTCAAATTTTACATTTTGTGTTGTTCTAGGGGAGGATCTGTTGGTCTGTGTCACCTCTTCTATATAAACATGGTGCACACTACAGATCAGCCTACAGTCACCCAACATTAACTCCAGGTTGCACCCAGGCTTACAGGGCACTGCCCAAGCTGCCCAGGAATGCCGGCCTTCCCCTGCCCTCTGACCTCCAAAAGGCCAAGAGGCCCGACCTGCTCCCCTAGTTCTCCCAAGCCAGCAGATTACCTCAAGGCATCCAAAACCAAGTGATCCCACAAAACACCCAAAGCAAAGGCCCTAGAAGAAGCTTATAATTAGAACAGAGAAGTAACTTCTTATCTTTCCAGGGGCATTTGGAAGAGTGCAAGGAAGGAGCTGTAAAAAAGCTGTGTGAAAGTTATAAATGGGCTGCATCTCACGTTGATAGATGAACAGTTCAGTCCCCCGGTTATATACTTTTTGCAACAAGAACAACTGTCCCCATTCAAAGGAAATGGCAGCACACCGCTATGGGTGTCATTCTTATTTTTAAAATCATTTTTCTAAATTTAGAGAAGCAATGATTAATAATATGGAAAATGAAATGAATTGTGCGCTAATGACCAAGGGTGAGAATTTATAAATCACCTAGGAATCGGGACTTACTTGCAGAAACACACCCCCTGCACACAGGCTTGCACACAGGCAGACCCACACACGCACATGCACACACATGCACACACACATTTATTCTCACACAAAGCACCTTTTCTGGTCACTTAAAAAAGCAGAGTTGACCGCGGAGTCTCGCAGAGGCTGGGCTCAGATCACTTACTGCTGTTCCTTTCCTTTCGGGAGGCACCGACCTTCATGTTTCATTTCCTTCTTGAATGCAGTCTTATAGTTTGGAAGGAGCTTTCTCAGTATGGAGCTGCATGTTGCTCAGCTTGTTCTCCAGAGCATCGTGTTCTCATGGCAGAATGTTGCCTCACATGGTCATTTGGACAGCGGGAAGATACCTCGGTGGTGAGGAGGGTTCCTGTGTAATTATTCTCTAGGACTCCCCTGGACCATGTTAGGAAAGCCATCTCTGGCCCTGCCAATCCTGCAGCCCGCGCTGAAGGGTCGGACCTCGCAGTCAGGGCATCCGTGGAAGAACAGAGGCTCATGGTTCCCCATCTTTGCAAATCAAGGTTTCATGCGCAATGATTCCCTGTACTCCAAAAACCCTTGGTTCTGATTTGCATTTCCCTAGGGACTAGATATGCAAAACATTTTTTTTTTCCCGCCAAATACCTATTAGTCACTTGTATGTCTTCTTTGGAGAAATTTGCAGTCAGGTTCTTAGCCTATTTTTAAAAATTGGGTTGGTTGTTTTTGAGTGAAAAATAATGTATTCCAATGTCAAGTCAAAGAAGCCAGATACCAAATGTCATGTATTTTGTGATTTCATTCATATGAAACATATGTAATAGGTAACTCCAGAGACAGGACAGACTCCTGCTGCCATAGCTGAGTGGAGGAGGAATTGGGTCTGCGGTGCTTATTGGGCACCATTTCTATTTAAGGGATTAAAATATTTTGAAACTGGAAGGAGGTGGTGGCTTCCTAACACTGAGAATGTACTAGGTGGCAACAGTGAACTATAGAGAGCAGGATGCTGACCTCAATTCAAAGCTTCGTTGCCAGGTTGAGGAGAACAACCAGTGGTGGGAGCTTGACTTGTATGCACACGGCCTTGCCTTCATTCTGCATCCCCAACCCCCCCATACACACACGCCAAAAACCCCCAATCAAACAAGCAAAACAGCAACAAAACAGATATTTTCAACCAGCTGACAAGAGCACAGTACTTTCCAACACCTTGCAGCTAGATACAGGTCATGAGTTGGTTTCCCTTTGTGGGCATCTTCTGAACTACACAGTTTTGAAAGAAAGAGCAGGTCCTCCTGCCTTGATGTCCACTCCCTGCTGGCCCCAAGGGACATGGTAGAGCACCAGCTTTACCCAGTAGTGTTGTGAAGACTGCCCAGGAATGGCTGAGCCCCCAAAATGGCAGGATCTGGGCCCCTGAGGGCTTTCCTGACAGCTATGGCTACAACCCAGACTTCTACTTAAATGAAACTGCATTTTTATCTTGTTTAAATCTGTAACCTGATTGGAACAGCCGCAGCCTACCTACGGAGGAACTTCTAGCATAATTCCCTGAAGAAGAGAGCTGCCGTGAACTGGTAGGTTTATTGGAAGTGACAGTTTGTCCCAGAGAAGTGGATCTTGGACGGCCACGCGGGCACAGAAATCTAGTCCCACAGACATCAGCGGCTCCCGCAAGCGGCCCCACCAGGAGGTTTAGCTCTCACTCTGGGAGGAGCCGCATCACCCGCCCGGTTCCAAACCACGCGGCCACAGCTACCCGACTAGACAGGTGGCCCCGCGGCGGGTGCAGAAATCATCTTCTGTAAACAGCAGCCGTTTTTGCAAGCGGCGGACACCCGGAGCGGCTTGGCCCGCCCCGCCCGAACCGGAATTCGGCCTCCGCCATCCGGGCTCCCCCTGGGAGGCCTAGTGCTCACTCTGGGAGCAGCCGCATCACCCACTCGGTCCCTAACTATGCGGCCACAGCTACCCGCCTAGACAGGTGGCCCCACGGCGGGTGCAGAAATCATCTTCTGTAAACAGCAGCCATTTTTGCAAGCGGCGGACACCCGGAGCGACTTGGCCCGCCCCGCCCGAACCGGAATTCGGCCTCCGCCATCCGGGCTCCCCTGGGAGGCCTAGTGCTCACTCTGGGAGCAGCCGCATCACCCACCTGGTCCCTAACCACGTGGTCGCAGCTTCCCGGCTCTACAGGTGGCCCCTCCGGCGGGAGCAGAGGTCCAATCCCGCAACCACCACCAGCAGCTTCTGAGGCCTGCCAGCATGGTAGATACGCCACTCCATTTGGAGTAGGGGGGCAGAGCAGAGCAGCCGTCCGCATCCGGATCAGGCCCAACGACCCGAGGGGGTGATAGTCATATCGCCACAATTGGAGGGGGGGCAGAGCAGAGCCGCCACCCGCTCCCGCAGGGTGGGCAGACCTGTGAACAACCGGCAGAGCAGGCCTAGCGGCCTGCCAGCGCGGTATTGAGATCACCCCAACTAGAGAAGGAGCACAGCCACTACCCGCCCTGCAAGGGAGATTTTTCAACTATACAAGAGCAATATAAATAATTAGGGGGAAAAACTCATAATCACAACAGTTTCACCAAGCAGAAAGAAACGTGAGCAGCATGAAAAGACAAGGAAAGAAAGGACCACAAGCAATGCAGGTCAACTCAACTTTAGAAGAGGTAATAGCTGCAACAGATGGAATGTCAGATAAAGAGTTCAGGATATATATGCTTCAGATGATCTGGAGTCTCAAGGAAGACATGAGACAGCAAAATCAGACAATGAAAGATCACATTGACAAACAAATCCAGGAAGTAAAAGATCAATTTCACAGGGAGATAGAGGTAATAAAAAACAAACAAATAGAAATCCTAGAAATGCAGGAAACAATAAACCAACTTAAAAACTCAATTGAGAATACTACCAGCAGAGTGGATCACTTAGAAGAGAGAACATCAGACAATGCAGACAAAGTATTTCAACTGGAAAAGAACATAGACAGCTCAACAAGTCTGCTAAGAAACCATGAGCAGAACATCCAAGAATTATGGGACAATATCAAAAGACCAAATTTAAGAGTCATTGGGATACAAGAAGGTACAGAGCTCCATACCAAAGGAATAAACAGTCTATTCAGTGAAATAATACTAGAAAACTTCCTAGACTTGAAGAATGAGACAGAATCCCAAATCCTAGAAGCCTACAGGACTCCAAATGTGCAAAATCATAAGAGATCCACACCTAGACACATTATAATGAAGATGTCCAACATACAGAATAAGGAGAGAATTTTAAAAGCTGCAAGAGAAAGAAAGAAGATAACATTTAGGGGCAAACCAATCAGGATAACAGCTGATCTCTCAACACAGACTCTGAAAGCTAGAAGATCCTGGAAAAACATATTTCAAACACTGAAAGAAAATGGGTTCCAACCAAGAATCGTGTATCCGGCAAAATTAAGCTTCAGGATAGAAGATGAAATTAAAACCTTCCACGATAAACAAAAGTTAAAAGAATTCGCAGCTAGAAAACCATCTCTTCAAAAAATCCTTTGCAAAACATTACAGGAAGAGGAAATGGACAATAACATTGAAAACCAACAATGGGAGGTAGGACAGTAAAGGGGGGAAAGTAGTCAAAGAGAATAACAAATCAGGTTTAGTAACATCAATAAACAAATATGGCTAGAAGAACAAACCAGATCTCAATAATAACGCTAAATGTTAATGGCTTAAACTCACCAATTAAGAGACACAGGCTAGTAGAATGGATCACAAAACAAGACCCAACAATATGCTGCCTACAGGAGACGCATCTGATAGGAAAAGATATTCATAGACTGAAGGTGAAAGGTTGGGAAAAATCATACCACTCATATGGACTGCGGAAACAAGCAGGAGTGTCAATACTCATATCTAATAAAATAGATTTCAAGCCAAAGTTAATTAAAAGGGATAAAGAAGGACACTTCATACTGCTCAAGGGGACCATACACCAACAAGACATAACAATCATAAATATATATGCCCCAAATAATGGTGCAGCTGTGTTCATCAAGCAAACTCTTCTCAAGTTCAAGAGTCTAATAGATCACTATACAATAATCATGGGAGACTTCAACACACCTCTCTCACCACTGGACAGATCTTCCAAACAAAAGTTAAATAAGGAAACTGTAGAACTCAATAACACAATTAACAACCTAGACTTAATTGACATATATAGACTATACCACCCAACATCAAGTAGTTATACCTTTTTCTCAGCAGCGCATGGAACCTTCTCAAAAATAGACCACATATTATGTCACAGGGCAACTCTTAGACAATATAAAGGGGTAGAGATAATACCATGCATCTTATCTGATCATAATGGAATAAAACTGAAAATCAATGATAAAAGAAGGAAGAAATCATCAAGCATCACTTGGAGAATGAACAATAGGATGCTGAATGATCAATGGGTTTTAGAAGACATCAAGGAGGAAATTAAAAACTTCCTAGAGTTAAATGAAAACACAGACACAACATATCGGAATCTATGGGACACATTGAAAGCAGTTCTAAGAGGAAAATTCATCACTTGGAATTCATTCCTCAAAAAAAGAAAAAACCAACAAATAAATGATCTCTTACTTCATCTCAAAATCCTAGAAAAAGAAGAGCAAAACAACAGCAAAAGAAGTAGAAGGCAAGAAATAATTAAAATCAGAGCTGAAATTAATGAAATTGAAACAAAAGAAACAATTGAAAAAATTGACAAAACCAAAAGTTGGTTCTTTGAAAAAATAAATAAAATCGACAGGCCCTTAGCCAGGCTAACGAAGAGAAGAAGAGAGAGAACTCAAATTACTAACATACGGGATGAAAAAGGCAATATCACAACAGACACTTCAGAAATACAGAAGATAATCAGAAATTATTTTGAATCTTTATACTCCAATAAAATAGAAGATAGTGAAGGCATAGATAAATTCCTTAAGTCTTATGATCTTCCCAGATTGAGTCAGGAGGATATAGACAACCTAAACAGACCAATAACAATAGAGGAAATAGAAGAAACCATCAAAAGATTACCAACTAAGAAAAGCCCAGGACCGGATGGGTATACAGCAGAGTTTTACAAAACCTTTAAAGAGGAACTAACACCAATACTTTTCAAGGTATTTCAGGAAATAGAAAAAGAGGGAGAACTTCCAAATTCATTCTACAAGGCCAACATCACCCTGATTCCGAAACCAGACAAAGACACTTCAAAGAAAGAAAACTACAGACCAATATCTCTAATGAACCTTGACGCAAAAATCCTCAATAAAATTCTGGCGAATCGGATTCAAATACATATCAAAAAAATTATACACCATGATCAAGTAGGATTCATCCCTGGGATGCAAGCCTGGTTCAATATACGGAAATCAATAAATGTTATTCACCACATCAATAGACTTAAAAATAAGAACCATATGATCATCTCGATAGATGCAGAAAAAGCATTCGACAAAGTTCAGCATCCCTTTATGTTCAAAACTCTAGAAAAATTAGGGATAACCGGAACATACCTCAACATTGTAAAAGCAATCTATGATAAGCCACAGGCCAGCATCATCCTGAATGGAGAAAAATTGAAGGCATTCCCTCTAAGATCTGGTACAAGACAGGGATGCCCTCTCTCATCACTTCTGTTCAACATAGTCCTTGAAACACTGGCCAGAGCAATTAGACAGACAAAAGAAATTAAAGGCATAAAAATAGAAAGAGAAGAACTTAAATTATCACTATTTGCAGATGATATGATCCTATACCTAGTAGACCCAAAAGGGTCTACAAAGAAGCTACTAGAGCTAATAAATGAATTCAGCAAAATGGCAGGATATAAGATCAACACGCATAAATCAAAGGCGTTCCTGTATATCAGCGACAAATCCTCTGAAACGGAAATGAGGACAACTACTCCATTCACAATATCCCCCCAAAAAATAAAATAATTGGGAATCAACCTAACAAGAGAGGTGAAAGATTTATATAATGAAAATTACAGAACCCTAAAGAAAGACATAGAAGAAGACCTTAGAAGATGGAGAAATATACCCTGCTCATGGATAGGCAGAACTAACATCATCAAAATGGCGATATTACCAAAAGTTCTCTATAAGTTCAATACAATACCAATCAAAATCCCAATGGCATTTCTTGTAGAAATAGATAAAAGAATCATGAAATTCATATAAAATAATAAAAGACCCAGAATAGCAAAAACAATGCTAAGCAGGAAGTGTGAATCAGGTGGTATAGCGATACCAGACTTCAAACTATACTACAGAGCAATAGTAACAAAAACAGCATGGTACTGGTATCAAAACAGGCGGTGGACCAATGGTACAGAATAGAGGATACAGTAACCAATCCACAAAACTACAACTACCTTATATTTGATAAAGGGGCTAAAAGCATGCAATGGAGGAAGGATAGCATCTTCAACAAATGGTGCTGGGAAAACTGGAAATCCATTTGCATTAAAATGAATCTGAATCCCTATCTCTCGCCATGCACAAAAGTTAACTCAAAATGGATCAAGGAGCTTGATATTAAATCAGAGACACGGCATCTGATAGAAGAAAAAGTTGGCTATGATCTACATACTGTGGGATCGGGCCCCAAATTCCTCAATAGGACACCCATAGCACAAGAGTTAACAACTAGAATCAACACATGGGACTTACTCAAACTAAAAAGTTTTTTCTCAGCAAAAGAAACAATAAGAGAGACAAACAGGGAGCCTACATCCTGGGAACAAATCTTTAATCCACACACTTCAGATAGAGCCCTAATAACCAGAATATACAAAGAACTCAAAAAATTAGACAATAAGATAACAAATAACCCAATCAATAAATGGGCCAAGGACCTGAATAGACACTTCTCAGAGGAGGACATACAATCAATCAATAAGTACATGAAGAAATGCTCACCATCGCTAGCAGTCAGAGAAATGCAAATCAAAACTACCATAAGATACCATCTCACTCCAGTAAGATTGGCAGCCATTAGGAAGTCAAACAACAATAAGTGCTGGAGAGGATGCGGAGAAAAGGGCACTCTCGTTCATTGCTGGTGGGAATGCAAATTGGTGCAGCCAATTTGGAAAGCAGTATGGAGATTTCTTGGAAAGCTGGGAATGGAACCACCATTTGACCCAGCTATTCCCCTTCTCGGTCTATTCCCTAAAGACTTAAAAAGAGCATGCTACAGGGACACTGCTGCATCAATGTTCATAGCAGCGCAATTCACGATAGCAAGATTGTGGAACCAACCTAGATGCCCTTCAATAGATGAATGGATAAAAAAAATGTGGCATTTATACACAATGGAGTATTACTCTGCATTAAGGAACGGCAAAATCATAGAATTTGGAGGGAAATGGATGGCATTAGAGCAGATTATGCTAAGTGAAGCTAGTCAATCGTTAAAAAACAAATACCAAATGACTCCTTTGATATAAGGGGAGTAAACAAGGACAGGGTAAGGACGAAGAGCTTGAGAAGAAGATTTACATTAAACAGGGATGAGAGGTGGGAGGGAAAGGGAGTGAGAATGATATATAAGAGGAAAGGAGGGGTAAGACAAGATAATACAAATGGAAGAAATGATTTACAGTAGAAGGGGTAGAGAGAGAAAAGTGGAGGGGAGGGGAGGGGAGGGGGGATAGTAGAGAATAGGACTGACAGCAGAATACATCAGACACTAGAAAAGCAATATGTCAATCAATGGAAGGGTAACTGATGTGATACAGCAATTTGTATACGGGGTAAAGTTGGGAGTTCATAACCCACTTGAATCAAACTGTGAAAGATGATGTATTAAGAACTGTGTAATGTTTTGAACGACCAACATTAAAAAAAATAAATAAAAAAGTTGTTTATGTCAGATATTTTGATCACAGCAATGAAAATTTGACTAACATATAAAAAGTTGATTTTGAGTAAAACTACCCACAAGAGTTATCTTCAGCCACCTGATCTTATTTATAAAAAAAATGCATACATCGAAACCTCTAATATTGCTTTGCCAAATAATTGATAATTAGAAAAAGTTGTATTCCTAATTAATTCCCCTATTGTTCTCTAATAAAGACATTGATGATTTAAAAAAAAAATCTGTAACCTAATTAATTATCAGTAGTAAGAGCAAATTTAGTTCTGGACCTTGTGGAGTTTCAGGTGTGACAGTCACAGCTGTCCTTCTTTGAGAATTTTGCATGCCTGTTTCTCTGATGAAGTTCTCCTACCATCATCTGATTTAACCCTCACAACCACTCTGCAATGTAGATAGTATTATTTCAATTTTGCAAAAGGGAACATTGTTGTTTGAAGATGGTGTTTCTTATCCCAACTAACCCCATTAATGGTAAATAGATTGGAGAAGTAAAACCCAAGTCCATCTACTCTCCCAACTCTATGTCAATTTCATGCATCCACGTGGAGGTAGTGACTCCAAGTTGGTTCCAATTGTTGCCACACGGAACTGGGCTGAGGATAGTTGTATGTGTGCAGATAAGCTCTGGTGAGTGGAGGTTGAAAAAGAGATGATTCTAGTCTTCCAAGAGTAAGGACAGGTGAGAGGATAGCATTTCAGCTGAGTATATTTTCTGAGATGCCATCTCCTTTTCCTGAAATGACCCATTATAAAAGACTTTGCCTGGGAAATACAGATTTACTGACTTAGAATGGGGTTACATCCTGATGAGTGCATTGCAAGCTAAAATTATCCTAAATTTAAGTTCATCTAATGCATGTGATTGACCAACCATCGTGGCTTAGCAATGTAATACACTGTAGAGAACTGGTTGCTTCCCCTGGTGAACATGGAGCTGAGAGGAAGCCACCCCATCCACCCTCCAGCATTGTGAGAGAGTGTCATACTACATATTTCTGGTTCAGAAAAAGAGCAAGATTCAAAGTAGTATTCACATTGAATGAACATCAATTTGGCACCATGATAAAGTCAGAAAAGCCTACACCCTGGACTGTCTGGATACTACATCTTTGCATTCGTGGTATGTAAAATGCTTTCTGAATGGATGTCGGGTTATGTTTCCAGGGATTCAGTCAACAAAGTGAGAATCAGTTACCTGACTCCATGTCAGGGAGAATGGATGTCAACTCCCTGCTGATAACAGGTGGAGATCTGCAAGTCAAAAACCTGAGTTGCAGAGCAAGTTGGTGGTGATGTCAGAGTGGGATAACAGATTGTCTGGTGGTGGCTCTGAAGGGGGTGCAGAGAGGGATGTGGTGAGGTATTGGAAATCATAAGTAGAAAATGAGCCTGAGAACAGTCTCCTGGGAGAAAGAAAGCCTCATATCCTTGAGCACCCAGCAGAGAGTGCAAGGCCAAATGACATCCCCTGAGAGCCTACCTGCTCACGTGTCTTCCTCCTCACCAGAGCACGCACAGGAAACATCGATACTCTCTCTTTGCAATTAAAGCCCAGAGACTAGAAGCTCCTAAACCCAAAGTCCACATGAGGGAGGCTGCATAAAAATACCAGGCTCCTTATTTCTCGTTCCCCTGATGAGGCTTCCTCTCTCCGTCATGAAGACTGGCTTAGCTCCGTTGTGGGGTCTATTCTTGGGACACACACATTTGGCACAATTCACCCTTTCTGTTTGGTGACAGGAAAGGAAAGCAATTGTGTTTTAAGGGCCTTGCTATTCTCCATTGTCTTGATAGCATGGGGCTCTTGACAGAATTTCTATTGCCGTGAGTTGCTCACCTTTTTAAAAAGAGTGAGTCGAAGGGATTTCTGGAATGACTTGGTTGGTAGCTTCCCAGGCTGTGAGCTCTTGAGTGTCCAGCAGGATGAACAGTTGGAGAGGCATCTGCAGATGGGCTGCAAAGCAAGCCGCTGAAACTATTTCTAGAGTCATTGGCATTACTTAAAATAAGGAATTGTGAAAATGTAAAAGGATAGTGGTTTAACTGAGATTTTTAATAGAATTTTTTTATTGAGAGTATATGGAGCTGAAATCAGTGTCAAGGAAACACTTAAACAAGGGGGGCAGAGGGGTCTTCAGGAAGGTGCCCAGTGGATAGGAATGGCGGCCACTTCAGCTGGTCCTTTCTGAACACAGGCCTCCACCTGTTTCCAGCCCAGTAATGAGAATCTGTCTCCAGGTCAAGGAGAGAGCATGCAGGAACAGTGGAGACCAGAGCACCAATGATTTTCAGGAAAACAGTGGCCATTGGAATATTTCAGCCCAGAGTCTTAACACTGGAGAAAGTATTTGGGCTCTGGCAACTGACTAACATATCTAATGAATTGGTCAGTGTTTACCCATGCAAAAAATACAGTTTCAGGTAACAAGAGTGCTTGTCTTAAATATATATACAATAGCTCCCCCTTATCCATAAGGATACATTACTAGACCACACTAAATACTTGAAACCATGAAAAATGCTATGCTTTATATATATATATATATATATATATATAATATATACACACACACACACACACACACACATTTTATATGGCATATTTGCAAACTTATCATGGCCATTGAAATATTTCAATATATATATATGAATATATATATATATATATATATATATATATAAACTTAAGACCTTTTCCAACTTTACTAAATACTTATCACACACTGTAGCCATGACTTGCAGCTTGTTGTGTGACAGCAAAACTAGCTTTTATTTCTTTATTCTTCTTCACAATTTCATGGATAAAAGATTCATTCTTACTAAAGAGCTTCAGCATGGAAATGTTTTTCTTTGCTTTTTCAGTCAATAATTTTCACCTTTAAAAAGTACTTTAGGGCTTCTCTTTGGCCTATCTGAATCGCCAGTCTCACTGCTCTTGCATTTTGGGGCCATCATCAAATAAGATCAGGGTTACTTGAACACTTGACTGTCCTGTGATACGAAGGCAGTTTATCTGGAAATCAAATGGCCACTAAATGACTAACAGATGGGTAGCTTATGCATCATGGATATATTGGATGAAGCATTGATTGATGTCTGAGGACCGACAGAGATGGATGTTGCAGATTTCATTGCTATAGATAGCTAGACACAATTTAAAACTCACAAATAGTCTATTTGACAATTGGTATGCTGAAATTGCATATTGACTGTGGATAACCAAACCTATGGAAAGTAAAACTGTAAGAAGCAAGAACTTCTATAATTACCTTCTGCTCTAATTCTAATATTTGTGTATGTTAGAATACATACATAATACATCTATCTCCTATCAGACCTGCTGAGATAAATATTTCTAATTAAGCCTGTTGTTTCTGTTAAGTGGAGAATGCAAACTTGCTGGCATAGCTGAGAAAATAAGATCAACACAAGTAAGATTTTCCTTGTCTTCTTTCTCCATCTGAAATCCTTACCTCTATCTAAATAAAGGTGGGTAAGGCTTTTAAAAAACTGAGATAGGGATTGGCAAATGTCAGCTAGCCCTGCACACCCAGTGTTTGAGCTCAGCCGTGTAAGACTGTGAAAGTTTCTTACTTTCTCTTCATAGAAAATGTCAATCCAAGGTGGAGTAGCTCCACAGAAATGACCGAAGATGAGGGGAGGGTGTAGGAGGATTCAAGAATAACTTCTGCTGCTTGTTTTTAACCCAAGCCAATGTTTTTATAATAAAAACAAAAAGAATATTTCTGCTTCTGGTTCTGTGCTGGGCACTCTGCAGAGGTCAGCCTTCAGTTTCAGTTTAAGTTGCCCAGTCCACAGATGGCAGTGGCACAACCTCTCACACCCAGATGTTATTGAACATAAGTCATGTCAATCATCTCATTTACAAAAACCTTCTCTAACATGAGAATCTTAATTACTTGTGCATTTTTAAAAACCCTTCTTTTCCTCTGGCAATAGGTTGAGTGAAACCAGTGAAGGATTCTGGCACCTCGACTTCTCCCAAATGGAAAGCGGTGTGACTGTTGGGATTCTGGTGTGCCCAAGGCTATCCAGCCTGCTGTGTGGAGGATGCTTCCCTGTGGCCCTCCCCAAACTGCAGTCAGTGACACAGCCTGCTTCTTTGCCAGGTCTCTGCTGCATGTGCTATTCAGGGGGCACATGGGATAGTGACATGCCTTCCATCCCGCAGCTCTTCCCTACCCGTGCCCTGCTCTACCAGGAGACAGCAGGAGGGATGGGAGACGGGAGATGGTAAGGTGGGAGGAGGAAGAGTCCTGGGTGCTTCCACCCTTTGCTCTCTCCCTCAGGCCAGGTGCTCAGCCACCGCTAAGTCTTCTCCAGGGCTTGTGGTCCCAGCTCCCATTGGGTGGTCCTGACCCCAGTAACATGACTTCCACTCTTTGTCCTTCCAACCAGGCCATGTCCAGAAAATGGGAAGATAATAACAGTGAGAAATGTAGACTCTGCTCGTCCCACGTGGCGTTTGCAGTCTATAAGGTGCATTATGTTAAGTACCCAGTGTTATGGATGTACGATCCATGTGGCCCTGTGGTCACGCTGTCCTTGGCATTGAAAGGGAAATGCAGATTGCTGAATCACATCAGTTACATCAATTACATTTCCATTGATTTACATATTGCCATTCTAGTGTCTGATGAATTCTGCTCTCTATCCTATTCTCTACTATCCCCCCTCCCTCTTCTCTCTCAACCCCCTCTACTGTAAAACACTTCTTCCACTTGTATTATTCTTTCCTGTATATGGGGTAAAAATGGGAGTTCATAACCCTTTTGAATCAAATTGTGAAATATATCAAGTTAGATGTGATGTTTTGAACGACCAACAATAAAAAAAAAAAAAGAAAGGGAAATGCAAGCTCTCCCCACAGCCCCTGAGCAATCCTGCACCCTCTATTGTGGCTCTCCATCATGGTGGATTTGAGGCTCCCTGGCTTCTTCTGTATTCACATTTGACAAGTCATGACCTCTCCATTCCTCGGGTCTCATCCCCAGGCTTTCTGTTTCCTTTCTTCAGCCCAGAAGAAGCGCCCAGAAACGTCATTATCATTCTTTAACCCTCCCTACCCAAATATCACCTCCACCATTTCTATAGCCAGAAAGCTTGAGGAGTGCTACAGGTGGGTCATGGTGGTCTTCATAGTCTAATAGTCCCTGTGGCAGGGAGAGGCTCCAAGGGTCTCACAGGTCTTAGGTAAAACAGCCCCTGCATGTGGTCCAGCCTGGAGACTGCTCCATGGGGCCTGGTGGGGACCCACTCTGCTGGTAGGTGGGGAGACCGGCAGCTGTCTGAGAGGCTAGTTCACCTATACCATAACTCAGTTCTCCTACTGCCTTGCTGACTTCTGGGCTAGTTAGTTGTTCTACTCACTGCAGAGTGGCGTGCAGAAGTCTCCAGTTATTACTATTTCATCATTTTGCTCCATGCATAAAGAGTCATGCCTCAAACACCCTCAGACACAGGGCAGAAGTGGCCCTGAGACATTGTGTGTACTGTTGAGCCCCCCGTGCCCCTCCCCAATTTTGTTCTCCCTTGCTTTCCTCTGATGTATCCATTGTCTTCCGCTGTAATCATCCCCAGTAGCTCCTTTAATTATGAGCTTGGGACACTCCATTGGCAAGACAGTGTGAACACGTCACCCACAGTGACCATGAGCTTATCCATAAAGAGAGATTTCACATTTAGACCTACAGTTATCCCATCTACTGGGCCCTAATATTTCGTGACAAGACTATCTATTTCATTATATGTTGCATTACTTGGACTATAAATCACTTGCCACCAGGGGCACCTATAAGAGACTTAAAAAATTGGTCCTGATCAACTGTCTCTATAGAAGTCCAGAATCTGCTTTTGTATTGCTTTTTTTGCAAATAATCGGTTATTCATAATTGATGTTGACTTAGACTGTGACAGGCTGCTTGTTTTTGTCAAATGGAAAAGATTGTTTGAATATAAATTGAACGTTTCCTTCTCTAATTGGAGATTTGGGTCCTATTAATTTATGCACATTATTTTCCAGGGGTACTTTTATGGCTGGTGGCACATTTGATGTGGGTAAATAATTAAAAATATTTTATGGGGTGGTCCGAGTAGAGAAACAACTGAATTCCTGATGAAGTCACCCCAAACTGCTGGGACCATTCACATTGTTCAACTCAGAAAAAATAGTGTATTCAACGGTGTTTAGATGCATGGGGCTTATGGAAAAAGAATTCTGGGGTGAAAACCATGAATTTATTTTGTAGATATGAGCAGGCAAATTTAAAGCTCTGGGAAGGACACAGGTTTTAAGTTTTCTGTGGGTGAGCTGAGAATAAATGGGGCACGGAGGCTTCCATCTCATGAATGAGGCCCGGTGGTGAGCAGGTGGAGATGGGTTTGATGCTGGCAAGGTCCAACGTGCCATCTCACCAGGGGACAGTTAACATCATCAGGGAGATTTGAATCTCTTTAATGTATCTGGCTGACAAAAAAAAAATTGCTGAGCTTCAGAGAAGGTAACTAACATGTCATTTAGAAAATATTTGAAGCTAAGGCTAATGTCCCACTTTAGAAATAGCACCTTCTAATGTTTTGCTCAGAGAAAGACTAAACAGAAACTGAGATCTATAGAGTTTTGGAAGAAAAAGGTTGAACTGTTCAGTGTTTGTATCAAACTGTGGGTTCACCCTCAGAAGGATACATTGTTCCTTCAAACCTGGGAAAAACTGTCACTTTAAAACACATTGAAGAGCCACCAGCATTCAGCAGGCAGTTTTTGAGCCTCAATAGCTGTGGTCAAGGTTTTCTTTATTTTGAAGTAACACCCAAACAAGAGGGACGACCTTCTCTCTAGGTAAAACGGAGCTCACCAAACATATTAATGTGCAAGCAAGAGATGTCACCGGGTAGGTGGGTGGGGTACCGAGGGGTACTGTGGGGTACCTTCAGGTCCCCTGGTATAGGGATCAACATCTCCTGCTGAGGCCAGTTGCTGTGAGCCCCATTGTGCACAGGTGCAGGTGGACATCCCTGAGCTTGGCAGCCACAGGGCTGGGCAGCTCCATCTCTGCCCCTGGAGTGTGGTATCCCCAGAGCTGGGCTGCAGGATTGGGGTAGAAGCCATGTCCACTCTGCCTGTGGATCAGCAACCTCCTCACTCCTTCTCCTGTGCACTCTACTCTGATCACTTCCCACCTGCTGGAGAGGGAGCTTCCCCCCGCTCACCTCAAGATGGAGAAGAAGGCTTTGCTCCAGAGAACAGGTGGCTGCTGAGGGTCCATCTTCTGAGTGGGGGTCCCCCGAGCTTGTGTGTGTTTGGACACAGGATGCTATTGGACCAACAAACACTGGCCCCAGAAGCTTCTCTGGGCTCCCTGGAACTGATGCCCCATCCTTGGCCCATGGTCCTTGTTACAGGGTCAGCAACTTGATAGGGAATCAGCCCATCCCAGGGTGATGTGTACTGGGGAAATTCCTCTTTATGACATGAAAGCCTTTTTTTTTTATAAAAAAGGAATAATGGAACTCTTTTTTAAAGGTTATATTTATATACATTTTAGTTGTTGATGGACCTTTATTTTATTCATTTATTTACATGTGGTGCTTAGAATCGAACTCAGGGCCTCACACATGCTAGGTCAGTGCTTTGTCACTGAGCCACCAATCCAGCCCCAAAAGGCTTTTTTTTTTTAAATGGTGAAATCCCATACAGGAAGAACTGGTACGTTTTAAATGCTTACTTTTCAAATGAACACTTGTAACACATGAACATATGTCTATGTACTTGTGCTAGCTACATATAATTATACCGCTTGACAAATATTGATTTCCAGCTCTCTGCAGACTTTGTTGTTTGGGACTGGGCATATGCTTCCAGGGGCCTTAAGGACCACCAGCTGCCTCTCCACATCCTTCTGGGTGGCTGCTAGTGACAGCACTCTCTGTGGCAGATAATGCCTGTGTCTCCTTTAAACACTCTTCTGAGTGGCAGACCACACCCACACCATCCCCCTGGTTCCTGCCCTCAGCTCCTGCTGTAGAGGGACCATTTCTGTTTCCTCTGGCTCAGTGAAGAGCATGGCAGTGTCAGAGAGCCCGGGACCCACTTTCCCTGGCTAGTGCTGGTTCTGTGACCTGAGACAGATCAAGTTCTCTTCACTGTAAGATGGGTATGACTATAACCTCAAGTTCAAAGGATCATAGCATGGAATTAGTGAGATAGCTCAGAAAAAGATATAATCACAATGTCTGCTAGTTCACCATCACTCGTTTATTATTGTATCATTAAAATATATACTAAATAAATATTAGAGTGTATTAATATAAATCTCATTTTTCAAAGTGAATATTATATGCATAAATGTTTATATTTACCATGCATACTTAAAAAATGCATTACGTATAGATTATTATTTATTTATAAATACACACACACACACACACACACACACACACACACACACAGCTTTCTGAAGATAAAGAACTGTGAATATACCAAAGGACTTAGTGCCCTGCTATGTGTTTGTACCGTACTGATTAACAAGGACTTTGTTACAAAGAACATTGACACCAAATTCTGTTTTAAAACATAGTTAACAGGCTCCCTACAGCAATGACCACATCTAAATTTTGATTTTATCATAGTGTCACCTCAAATAAAAGGAGAAACTCCACTGTGGCCAAGAGAAGGACTGAAGGTAACTGTCAATGATTTCCACATACCATCCCAGCATGGCTTGTTTTTTTTTTTTTTTTTTTTTTTTTTTTTACTTCTGTATTTTAAATTTTTTTGAACCTGAGACCAATGCATCAAAACACAAATTGGGTGGATTTAACATTATTCTCCACACGTTTCTCTGTTTTGATCTCTTAAAAGTTCTGAGATGACCTGGCAATCGCTCCTCTGGTCAGGACTTCCCTGATGTCACATCCACAGCATGACGTGTGCCCTGACGCAGATTCCGTCAACTGAACTTCAGCTGTGGAGACTGCTGTCATCCCACATCTGGGCGGATTTCTTCCCTGAGTCCCAGGGTGGCGAGAGGAAGAAACGCCACACACACAATCTGCACAGAGCCGTGTGCTTTTCCATGCATTGTCCATGGCAAAGGTGCAAGATGGCGCCTGTGGGTGAGATGGGTGCTGATCTTCCTGAGAGAGTTTATTGGCCCGTGCAACAAGCTGAACACCCTGGATTTCCTCCTTGGGGTACTCCCATGGGAGAGGCTGTTAAACTCTCACTTCAACCAGGTTCAAGTACCACAAGCAGCCCTGAGACCTTATTGCAAGGAACCTCTGCAGCCCTGGGCCAGGAGCAGCCAGGAGGGCTGAGTGGTTCCTTGCATCGCCATCACCATTGGACTGCATGACAAGACATGGAGGGAGCATGGAAGTGCCCAGGACCACAGGCAATCTGCTGGACCCCTGGAGCAGGATACAGGAGAGGCAGAGGCTTCTGTATCATCGCCGTCACCTGCATCCTGCCCGTGCAAGAAGCTGGGGTGGGAGACGTCAGGACACAGGATCCCTGTGAGTGACACTGACAGAGAGGGTTTTGGTTTCCTGGCTTCCAGGGGGGGTTGGGGGCTGCTTACTCCAGGACTCGGCTTGCACCACCAGATGATGACAAGGGAGGCCCACTCTGCGGAGTTCAGGGCACCTGCCTTGCTGCTACTAAACACAGGAAGAACAGGAGAGAAGTTTCTAGAGTGTCTTAAAAGTCCACCTAAAAAAGTAAAAAGGGGAGACAAACATCCAGATTGCTGTCCCCAACTTACCAGCCCATGCGCAGCCCCAGCTGTACAATGCCTCACTCACCACTCACCCCGTTTCATCTGCCTTCCCCACTGGCCACTCACACCTGACTCTCCAGAGTGGCCACAATTAGGCTCTTTGTATGAGATCTCATCAGCTGAATCATCTGGTTTTTCTCTTAACTCTATTCTCTTTTCTTAGGGAACAAGATAGTAATCACCATAAAACCAAAAGAAACCACAAATAAGAGAGAAAAAAGTAACGTCAGAGTAAAAATGCGCGGCTTCAGAAAACACAAAGGGAGGCTGTGAAATTTAAAAAAGAAGCCCAGTTTAGAATCCACAGGGGCGAACAGGCATAGCTCAGCACTGTTCTCCATTCCTGCCTTGTGTTCTTCCTGTCTCTGTGCTCTCTCTTTCTTGGATAATCAGGGAATGAAGAGAGGAAGGGACGAAGGGAGAGAGGGAAAGAGAAGAGAAATAGCAATCTTTCTTGTAGTTTTTCTTTTAACTTTGTCCAGTAAATTGTGAATTGACTGAGTGTAAAGCTTGTATACATTTCAAATATCCCTATTTTTCAGCAGTACTGTTTTCTATAAGCGGGTGCAGAAAACTGTGCTTGGAAGTGCTCAAGATGAGCCTGGGGAGGGGGTGCAGGAGTCCCTTGAATGGCTGCGCTAAGAGCATCCCTTGATTCAACAGCCAAGACCCTTCCTTTGTCTGAATGGGAGGACAGGAGAGACCACAGGCACAAACCATTTTGGATTCCATCCAGAAAATGCAGTTCATACTTATTTATGTCTGGGTTATTAACTATCAGGTGCTGTGAGCATGCTTAGACCTATTGGTTGATCCCCATGACTGGTGTGCAGAGTGCAGCCAATAAGCAGGTCTTTGATATGGGAAAAGCACATTATGAATCTCCGTTCCTTGGCTTCCGGAGCCTGCTGGGTGTGCTCTTTGATACAGAGGAACCTATGTATTCATCAGACTGAACAGAGAGATTGATATCAAGCCAGTCGAGGTGAACAGAACAAACACACAGGCCTTTCCTTCTGTGCTTGCTCTTGATTTTTCACTTCCCTTAGAACCCCTGGCTTTCCTTCCCACTCTGATCTACTCAGGAATAAAGAAAACGAAACAAGGAATCAATGGAACTAAATATTTAAACCTTGATCATCATGATTTTCTGATTTAAGGTCATAAACGTAGAAGAAGGGTCCCTGTGGGACAGACAAGATAGACAGTTACTTTAAGGGACTGAAGATGACCCATCTAAATGAATTCATATCAGAAGTTTAAACTTGTGCTGTTTAAAATGCCATTTGTGCCCAGCTCTTCATTCAGACAAAACTCTGCGCCTTCAGTGAGCTGGCATCTCATGGAGCACAGAAGGTGGGGCAGACGAGGGGCTCTCACCTCCTCCCAAATGGCCACTTTGATCATTGTGAGTTGCTTTTCCTTCAGACCTCAATAAGGACAGAGGGAGGACAGGAGCGGCCACAGGCACAAACCGTTTTGGATGCTAAGCTGAATTCTATTCCAACAAGAAAAAGCCAAGCTGCTATCCAATTCACTCCAAAAAGTCTCTGCAAGGTGCTCCTTTGGCCCTCGACTCCAGTAGAATCCACAGCCTTGACTCCAGCTCCAGATCTGGGGCCACACAGCCAGGCCTCCTGGGTCTCAGTGCTGACCACAGCAGGGGAATTCCAGCCCCCAGATCCTGGGAGTATGCATGCGTGTGCATGAGTAAAATTTCAAAAGAGCAAAACTGATTGAGTTATTTCAATCTTCAAAATTGTAACTGCCCCTATTTCAAATGCTCCAGTTCATGCTGGGTTTTTCTTTTTTCATTTATTTACTTTCACGAAGAGTGGATCTTCATAATGAAATGATGGAAACTTCTCAGAACATTTGGTATTTCCTTCAAATAGGCTTCTTTCTTGTAGTTGAAATAATCCCTTATCCATGAATTTATGAGTTAACATATGTTGACAAAAACATAAATCATGGTTCTTGTTCTCTAATAATTCACAGTAACTGAGGAGAGAAATTAGGCAAACATAAAAAAAAGGAAACTGCAGATCCTATGATATAAAATAAGATGGTAACTTACAATTGATGGTGTTTCAGGCTCAATGAAGTACAGTGATTATTAATATTGCACAGCTGATTTTAACTCAGTAAGCCAAAAGGTCTACACCTGATGTATGGAGATAATGGGCGGCCCCGGGAGACTTCCTGGAGGAGGTGTATTTCAAGCTTGAATGCAGGGTGATGTTTATCCCTAACTGTCCCTCCCATGTGTCCTGTGGCGCCCAGTCTCTGCCCACGATGCTGCCTCTGTGCAGGTCATCTCTGTACTTCCCAGGTGACCTGTCCTGGCCGTGTGCCCTCTCTGGGCCACTCACCCATGTACTTTTGGAACCAGAGGGGACTTGTCTCTGTGACCTGCTCCTGCCCTTTCCCCTCAACTTCTGCCCCAGAAGGAGATGGGGTCCTCTGATCTGGTTCTCCACTCCCTTGAGCAGGATTCCTTTTGCAACATTCCTGGGTCAGAGTTCCTCATCTCCAGGGGAGTCTCAGCAGGTCGCATGCATTGTGCCACATCAGTCCCCAGCATAGGGCCACCGTCCACTCCTGCTCCTTGAGCACAGCCCTCCTCTCAGCCACTCAGCTGCCCTGGCTTTCCCGGTATATAGTCGGCACCTGCTCACTAAGCAAGCTCACTGCGGGGACACGTGCCCAGGTCTCCAGGCAAAGCTACCTTTCCTAGCCTGGGCTTGGGGCTGGTCCTCTGCACCCCTCCTGCTGGAGGTGGGATGGAGCCGGGTGCCAGCTCTGTTCCCATGAACCCACCACCCATGCTCTGCTGTCCCACCTGGCTCCCTCCTGGCCTCAGGAAGGAAAGAGTGTCTCATTGGTCATCAGGAATAACCTTTAAAATGTCCACATGGACATCGCCGCCTGTCTCAAAGCTCACCGAGGAATCCTCCATTGATCACTTGTTGGTATCTGAACTCAGTTCGTGAAATGTGCTCGTTTGCTGCCCATTAATGGTAACGTTTGACATTTGAGTCAGTGGAGTGCTCCTTGCTGCTCACTAGGTCCCAACATGAGGACTACCCTCAGAAGGTCATAATGAAGTAAGGCTTAGCATGGAAACTCTAGAAATGCCACCCTCTTCAGCCACACAGTTTGCACACTGCTCAAACAACAGGCATTCTTCCCCTGCCAGTAATTTAAAAGATGCCTCCTAGTGTTGAGTAAGCAGTGACATGAAGAAGCCTCTGAGGTGGTCCTGAAGGGATCCTGTCCCTGCAGTGTGTGGTCATTATTGCCCTTGTTCTGTCCCCTTTCCAGGTGGAATTTGGTGAATGGAAATCTAAGTTCAGCATAGCAGAGTCAGCTCACAGGTAAGAAAGTGAAGTTATAAAACTGCACGCGGTGAGCTGGTGCAACCCTCTTCCCCAGCCTCCCAGAGAGCTTCCATTTCAAAACAACTTCAAGTGAGACAACATAAACGTTTAATATCTAGATGTAGAATTAATGATGTAAGACTGAAGTGCAAACTTATGAATATCCTGTGGTTTAGTCTGAAAGAAGGATTCATTCATAATGGAGATGATGTGTAGCACCCCAATTCACAAGAACCTTTAAAAGGGGGATTTATTGCTGAGTTTGGCGGATCATGCCTGTAACCCCAGCGACTCAGGAGGTTGACGTAGGAGGATGGCAACTTGGAGGCCAGCCTCTGCAAGTGAATGAGGCTGTGCCTTCAAATAAAGTAAAAAGGCCTGGGGCGGGTGGCTCAGTGGTAGAGCTCCCCTGGAATCAATCCCCAGGACCAAAAAACCAAAAATAAATCCATAAATAAAATCAAGGCTGATGATTAGGAGTTCTGAAGAGTAAAGAGAGTCAAAGTGGGTGGAACTGTCCCTGGTCTCACCCCTGGGCAGTGGAGGGTTTGCTTTGATGTTTTTCACACTCATCACAAGGGAGACCTCTGCCAGGAGCTGGCATGGAGGTGTGTAGCCAGCGTTCCCTGGACATGGTGTGGACGCCATGTCTCAGTGATGAGAGTCTCACAGCAGACCTCCCGGCCACCCACTCCCCCAGAAGGAGCTGGGCGGCCCCAGAAAGGCAGGACGAATTCCTGGTCAGACAGAGCAGTCCTGGGTGACCACTGGAGAGCACAAGCTGGCCACCTAGTCACCACTCCACACCACGGGAGGGGAGAGATGAGAAGATATTCATCCACCCAAAGCAAGCAGCACAGGAAGGCAGGACAAGCCAAGGGGTGCCTGCCCAGTGCCCCTGTGTCACCCCTGGCTGCAGATGCTCCAGGGCACCTGGAGAGGCTTTGGAGTCTCCTATGCATGTGGGCAGCCACAGAAAAGCCATCAAGCAAAGCAAAAGCCCTGTCAGCCGCTCTTCCCTGTAGGAGAGCCCCGGGATGAGACGTGTGCAAACCAGGCCACAGAAGGGCCCAAACCACCTGGGGTCTTATTTGTCCCCATGAAACCCAGGGGCTGTGGCATTCTGCTTTGTGAATGTGGAACTAGGGAAAAATCCAGGATGGGGACACTGAACATGTTCCATTACAGGGGTATCGAGTGGCTTTCAATGAGGAAATGGACCCCCATCCTCAGGCCTGGCTGAGGTACAGACTGTGTTTCTCGTGCAGTTACCAGAAGGGTGCACTGAGCTGGGGAGGGCTGTGCTGCCGTACTGTGGCCCTGTGCAGTGTGGTCTGTGGGTGAGCATGGGAGCCCAAGGACCCAGAGCCGCTGCCACGCCTGGCAGGTCTGCGGAGACTCTGGGACACCAACCAGCTCACAATCAGGATGACTCCCAGGTCTTGGTGGAAACTCTGGCAAAACAAAAAACAAAACCAACAAGCAAAATGTGAACCCAGTGTTGCCCAAAGTGCCTGACAGAGTGATGTCACTGAGGAGGTCCCTGTGTGGCAACAAAGGTGACCCCAGGGAGTGAGCTGGAGGGACACACCAAAACCATGAAAAGAAAAGCCCCTGGATCCAACTGTATCTGCATCCCTAACCACCACACTCCCAAGTGGCTTAGCTACATCAGCCAACAGCCCCCCACTTTTTGTCTTAAGTCAAATATTTAACATCTTTCCTTAAAAGAGAAACCTAGCTGATGTTGCCCATGAGGTCAAGACCTCATATAATTTGTCTTGGTCTTCTTGGTGCTTAGCTCGGTGTCTGACCTTAATGTAGTAGAGACAAAAGAAATGCTCAAAGAGACATAGGAAGGACAGGAAGGAATGATGTCCATGCCACGCCTCGGCTGAAGGCCAGCTGGGGAGGGGGGAGGTCTGGTGCTGTCAGTTGGACTACATCCGTGAAAAATCCTCTTCCAACCCAGATAATGCCACCTGCAGAATAAAACACAATTTCGGGGAAGCCTCTTGTTCTACCCAATAGATGCTCACTCAGCAATCAAGCCCTTTCAAACCCAGCTATGAGTGTAAATTATGTGATTCAACGATTTTGGTAGTCAAGTTTGCTCTGAACCAATGCTCTAGGCAAACCTCTAAAACCAATTAACAACGAATTAACTTCTGTGCTTTGAGAAAACATTGGGTTGAATTCTCAGATGGGCCTCAGCATGAGCAATGTTACAACCTATGTGTGCCCCCCCACGATTACACAATGCATGGACTCCCCACCCCATTTTTCTAACTATAGAGGGGGGAAAAAGAAGCATTCTGCCTACACACAGAGGCAGAACTTCTTTTAGAAAACCATGAAATGCTTTGATCTTCCTTTTTCTTGGAGCAGCAGTGCCACAGTCTGGCTGGGCACAAATCATGAGCCACTCAAGCAGGAACAAACTTTATTTCCAAACTCCCGAGAATGCCACCCACACGGCCTTCTCCAGGACACACTACACACCAACCAGAACTTCCCCAACAAATGCAAACTCCCCAGGCAATCCTCAGACAGTAAAGGTCAAATATACAATTGAATCAATTCAGCATCATCTTAATGGTTTGCCTCTCAACCTTTACTTCTCGCAAAATGCCAGGGGCCATTACGACTGGCTGTGGTTCTCAGCACAGTGGTTTTGAAGGAACAGGGCCCTGGGCAAAGGCGAGTGCAGGCTGCAGGTTTCCAACGTGAACAGGAGAAACACCGTGGCCCTGTTTGCAATTGAAAGTGTCTGGGCCATCAGTTCTTAACACAGGGCACTCTCCCAACATGTGGCTGCATGCAACAAGATGAGCTGACCTGTGGTGGTCCACCCCAGTGCCCATCCTCCCTGGTGCACAGGTGTCTACCACAGTTGACAGAGGCAGGTCACGGGGTTTTCCCCCTGTGTTGTGCAGATCGTGAGCACCACTTCCAGCCATGCTCATGCACACATCCCTCAGCCCTCTCCACTCCTCATGACCCTGCAGGACCCAGCAGAGGCTCTTCGGTCCCAGGACAATGAAGACAGAAGAGGAAGTTTGAAACCCTGGGAGGCTGTGGGGCAGAATCCCTCCTCTGCCACAAGATCCCTCTGCACTTAACCCTGATGGAAGGTGGATTTGGACCTGCAGCTCACACCACTTCCAACCAGAGTACCAGGCACTGTGCCTTGGAGTGTGACTCAAAGCCCCATTCTTAAAAACGTCAGGCATTTTTAAAAGAAAAATTGCCATCACACCCCATTTATGGGCTGGGAGATCTATTAGTGGTTTGTTTTCACCCCAACACACCAAATATTTATAAAAATTCCCTGCTATGTAGAGTAATTCACCCAATAAACAGGGATAAGAACATAATAGAGTAAAACATTGAATGCCGCACACCACCCAAAGTCCTTTTAAAACCTTGTAAAACCTGTGTCAAGAAAATACACCAAACTCACTTTATGACCTGCTCTATTAGGTATGAAAATATTTGCAAATATAAAAGCTTTCACAGTGTAAGGGTCTGGCGAACGTCAGAGGAAGAGACCATCAAGTGACCGACTCATGTAAAAGCAAAAGGGGGTTTATTGAGGATCCAATCCAGCACGATGGGGCTCCAGGCTCACTCAAGAAGGGAGAGTGGCCAAGAGCCCCGAGCAGGGGTTGAGCAGGGCTTAAGTACACTTTTTGGGGAGGGCAGGGACTTTACATACATCACAGTCTCCTTTAACAAATCACCAAACACCGCGGGAAAATCAAACAACAATTCTTAAACATGATTAGTACATTCACTGGTGGGAATAGGTCGGGCGGGAGTGATAGGTCAGTCCTAAGAAGGGGGATACATTAAAACTGATTGGTTTGGGCCCTGAGATGCCTACGTGCCAAGCTGCACAGGGTCCTAGGTTATTTAACACTAAATGGTCAGGGGGAATATCTACTGGGCAGTCCCGGGAATTGTCCTAACAGCTACAGGAATTTCAGGTTTTGAGTGCAGTTTAGAAACTTTACAATACCTAGTCCTTTACATTTTAACTCAGGCTTTTCAGCTTAGAAGCAGCTTTACAATGCCTGGTCCTTTACATTTTAACTCAGGCTTTGCAGCTTAGAAACTTTACCCTTTCAATGGTAGGAAAGAAAATCATTTCTTTTTCTTTATGGGTTATTTACCTGTCGGCATGTTAAGTTAACTGGGAAGGGGGTGTGTGATATTTACTCTGCTGTTTGATATAAATATGTATAAAGCTGAGATATTCTCCCCATGCATGCAGGATCTTAGAATGTGGAGCTTCTTCCCCACAGGCCCCTAATAGCTACACTATTGACCCTTCTTCTGGAGGAAACTTCCAGTTCTGTTGTTCTCCATGAGGTGACCCAGTGTCACAGTTTGGATATGAGGCCTCTCCCAAAAGCCCTTGTGCAAGACTGTTCAGAGGTGAAATGAGTACATTATAAAAGCTCCAATCAAATCCATGAATACGAATTCACTGAGTCTTTCCTGTGAACAGGTAGGGTGTGGCTGGAGGAGGCGGGTCACTGGGGATGTGCCTTTGTGTTTGTGTTTTGTCTCTAGTGAAAAAGAGCTTTGTCTGCCTCCTAGTGGCCACAACCTGAGCTGCGTTCCCACACCATGCCCTGCCACCTGGTATCCTGCTTCACTCTGGCCCAGAGCTATGGAGCTGGCTGACCATGAACTGAAACTCTGAAACCCTGAGCCAAGATAAACCTTTTCTCTTTTCCATTGGTCTTCTCTGGTAATTTGGCTACAACAATGAAAACCTAACCAAACATCTAGGTAGTAATCTAGATACTAATCTCTTACTGTATTTGAAGAACCAAAAAGAACATCTTTGTAAGGTTGGAAAAATATGAAAAAAATCATCGCGTGTAATAATGTTAATGATGATTTTATTTTTGGATCATTTATACACTAGGAAAAAGCTGACTAATTGTCTTTAATCTTCTACTCTGATCCTCTGTGCTTGGGTGGAAAGGGAAGAGGTGACATCTTAAGTCTACATGACAGCCAGTCATTAGATAACCTCAGGCTCAAGATCTCCAGCCTGGATTTAGAAAGTCTGGGTATAAATCTTGAAATTTCCACTCACTTGCTGTCAAACCAGGGAACTTCCTTGCCCTTTCCCAGACTCAGTGCCCTCGACTGGAAAATGGGAAAAACAAGGACCACTGAGGGGATCCTAAAGACAAGGTAGAGAGGACACTCAGGTCAATATACTTTTTTTGTTTGATTGTGTTGGCACTGGGGGTGGAACCAGGGGCTCTTAAACACTGAGCTGTATCCCCAGGTCTTTGTATTTTGGTAATGAGTGGAGAGAAGGCCCTGCCTCCTCCTCCCACCAGAATAACACATGAAGTATCCGGGACTCATTTCCTAAAAGCTAAAGGTCCATACAGTTGTAGTTGGGGGATTCTCAGGTTTTATAATAATAAGACAAGTGAAAAGTTGTCAACTAGTTGTCACACTCTACTGATGACAAAACGGGCAATTGGGAATGGGCTTATGAAATTGTTCTGTTTATGTCCAAAAAGACACTTTCCAAGTCAGAGCCATTTTTTTATCATAGGAAGGTGATTTTAGACCCCCATATTTTTTCAAACAGTGCAGTTTCTCTCAATTACAATCATCAAGTACCGAGCATCCAATGTCAGATTCCCCCACAAGAATCATCACATATGGCTTCCAGCTCATGAACTGCATGCCTCGTGATCTTAAAAGACACCTAAACTGCATCCCCTAGAGAGCTGAGTTTAAAATCTGAACCCATGGAGACAAAAAAGACCATTGAAAGAGACTGAAGTTGGATTTGCAGCCCACATGTCAAGATGCCCATGCTGGGAACTCGAGAACCCTAGCCTCAACTCGCACTAACGCTGGACAGGTGCTTCTGAGACCTGGTGATGCTATTGTGTAGAGCAGGCAGGAACACCATACACCATTATTGCCTCCTGTTTTTATGTTATGATTATTTCAATATTATTTATTTGCCAACAAATAAATTTTCCCAAGGGTTGATTATCTTAAATTAGTCTAAACCTTCACAATCTTCATTTCTTTGCTCAATCAAATCTTTTCCTCCTACACTTGACAAAATTTGTATTGACCCCAGATCATATTAATTGACTAGGAATTGTGCGTGAATAATGGTTGGAATTACTGCTAGTTAATTGGATTTGCAACCGTTCTCAGGGCTGTAAGGATGCAGCATCATGAGTGGTCGATGCTCTTACAACTCCTTACTTCCCAGCTCTGCCTAGTCCCTGAGACTGAAGGCACAGGCTGTGTCCTTGGCCCTGCTCCACATGGCAGGACAAATGGGAGAGGCTGACTGTACAGAGGAGACAGTTGGAGCTGGGGGGTTGGGGGCTGGAAGAGCAGGGGCTGGCTTTACCTTCCTCACTTCTCAAGTTCAAGATCATGTGATCCTCAAACCCCCTCTTGAGTGCTCTTTCCAAGTGGGCATGAGGCAAAGTTTCATTTCTTCATACCATTAAGCCCAGAAGTGCTAAGCCTCCTCCCACCTGGGAAGTCCCCTTCCTTGGCTTCAGAGTACCCAGTGTTATTTCCATAAGCTCTTATAGCCACCATCTTTCTTCCTAGAAATCAGTGTAAGGTCACCCAGATAGCAGGCTGTGAACCTGTCACTTGAATTAACTGTGGTCCTGGAGCCACAGGTTCGAAATTTTGCTGCTCAAGGCATTTTCCTCTAACAGCTCTGTAAAGTGGGCAGCAAAATTAATAGCTGGTAGTAAAATGGTCATTTGCAGGTTACTGGATGTAGCCAAATGAAGGCTGATGGTACCAGGAATCTGCTGCCAGGAGGAAGAAAGTATTTCTCAGCAGGACCCAGTGGCTGCCCCAGAGCTCACTGCATGCAAGAAGTGACTCTTGGGCAAAGTCCAGTGAGGGGCCACATCTAAGCCTTCCTATGAGTGACATTTGTGAGCTCACAGAATTGTGTCAAATCCACCCTCCAGAGGTTAATGGAGAACCTGCTCTGTGTCGGGCCTTGTTTCAGACATGCAGATACAGATGAAAACCTTCAGAGCTTGTGCTTGACAGGAGGGACAGAGAAAAATCTAACAAGAAGAAAAAATGTATATAAACAAAGAAAGAAGGCTGTTAGGAAGTCTGGGTGATGATGGAAATGTTAAATAAGGGAAGAAGGAGACTCTTCTCCAGGAAGGAGGCTGCAGAGTGCTGAATGCTGTGTCCTCCCCAGCATCTGTTGGAGTCCTGGCCCCACTGTGATGGTTTGGAGTGGGGATGTGGGAGGTGAACAGGTGGAGCCTTTCTGATAAGCACAGCATCTTAATAAGGAGAGGCAGAGAGCCTACTCACCCTCTTTCCTTCATGGGAGGACACAGCAAGAAAAAGCTTGCCACCTAGAAAAGATCCCTCACCACGACTGAACCATGATGGCAGCCTGGCCTCGTATTTCCAGCTTCCAGAACTGTAAGAAAAGAAGTGTTCTTCATTTCAGCCACCAAGTCTACAGTGATTTGTCATGGTGGCATTAACTAAGACAGTATCATTTGAACAATTTAGTGTAGTAACTCTGAGAAGGAGAAAAATAAACATGATGATGGCAATGATGGTGGTGGTAGTGATGATCGTGATGGTGGTGGTGAAGATGGTGGTGGTGATCATGATGATGATGGTGATGATCATGATGGTGGTGGTTATGATGGTGGTGGTGATGATGGTGATGGTTATGATGGTGGTGGTGATGATGATGGTGATGGTGATGATCATGATGATACTAGTGGTGGTAGTGGTGATGGTGATGGTGACAATTATGTAGTCCTTACTATGTGACAGGTATTCACAGCTGAGCTCAATGATTCTTCATTTACAGGTGATAAACTAAGGGGCAAAATCGCACATCAATGAGTGATAGACAGGTATTGGCCTAGCAGTCTGCTCCAGCATCCAAGCCCAAGTACAAGGTCAGGTTTTCTTCCAAGAAGAGGGAAGGGGCTATGTTTGTCTGTCTGGAAATATGTGAACAGGGCTCAGGAGTCCTTCTGTGGCCTGTTGGCCATGTGGCATGAGGAGACATGAAGATTGTCCCTGCTTCTTTGTCAGTATCTGGAGGGATACAGAATTACTGCTTTGCAGGGCTATTTCCGTGTTAAAATGGAATGTGTAAATACAAAGCTCTTAGAGGAATTCCTGGCACATGGTAACTACTCAGTAAACTACTCATTATGAGCATTGCCTTTTAAATTGTTGTCAGGATATAGGGAAGAATAAGCAGAGCCATCCTTGGAGGAGAGAGGTGAGGAACCACATACGTGTCATCTCCAAGGAAACTCTCACAAGCTCATCTACCACATTTCTCAGGTTTGCAGCCAATGAATGTGAACAGGGAAAACAGCCCTTCTCTTGCTCCCATCAGCAGGGAGTGATGGCATGCACAGACAGGGGGCAAGAGAACAATAATGGAATCTTGTGGTTGTCCCAAAGAGTCCTATGGGGAGAAGCATGTGTCCCTGTGACCCACCCTGTGGGCAGGAAGAGGTAGAGGTTCAGGTGATGAATCTGCTGCTGGGTCCCAGGAAGCTGTGAATGGTCACTGTCTAGACATCTCCATGAAAGTTTTTGTCATTGTCATCATCCTTCCTGATTTAATGTTCATTTTGTTTTTATTTTTTTAGTTCTTAATTCATTACTAAGTTACGAGAACTCTTGTGGAAGCATGGGCCATGCAATGTCTGTCTTGGAAAGAGCAGAGTTAATTGCACATATCCACTGGCTAATACTTAATGTTTTAGTAAATGCAATTTCCATACTGAAGATCATTTGTGTGTATGTGTTTACACATTTATGTGTAGATTCCTTTTTTATTTGTAAAAGTTGTTACTTCTTTTTAACTCTGCTACGTAAGCTGAAAATTATTAAAATTCTTCATTCTATTATCAACTCTGTTTTTGTTTTTCAGTGCTAGGTATAGCTCTCAGGGCCTCCCGAATGTGAGACAAGTGCTCCACTACTGAGAAAACTTCTGAATCCATCAACAAGTAGTTAAAAGCACTGCCATTTTATCAGGGGAAACTTGGAAAAGTGCTATTTTAAAAAATGCTTTAGAATTAAATTTCCCACAATGTCCTATGATTACTTTCAGGATCCAACCACAGGGAAAGATAAATAGGAAAAGAAAGAGAGAAATGGGGCAAGAGAGAAAAGGAAAGGGGTTTCGACTGACCAACAGTATTGACTTTGCATCTTATAAGAAATAAAAGAAATTTAAAAGCACATTATTTTCGGTGATAAATTGTCAAGTTAATGCAGTCACATAAAGAGACACAAGGTATCTCTGAGGACACTGAGTGCGGTCAGTAAGACAGCTGTACAGACTGCAAGAGAGCTACATGCTGCAACTCCCTGTTTTTTGTTTGTTTGTTTGTTTTGTTTTTTTAATATTTTTTAGTGTTGATAGACCTTTATTTATTTATTTATTTATTTATTTATTTATTTATTTATTTATTTATTTATTTATATGTGGTGCTGAGAATTGAACACAGTGCCTCACACATGTGAGGCAAGTACTCTACCACTGAGCCACAACAGCATCTCATCTTAGGGGAAAAAAAGATGTAAATTAAACATGAAAAAAGCAACTCTACAGGTGAGGTCAAAGATGAGTGACCTGCATTTGTGTATTCAGAGGCCATGGGTTCCATGTTTGGGTGAATGCCCTTCCTGTTTGCCTAAGCAACTTGACACAGCACACATTCTGCTTCTTGGGTCTGTAATCAAACACAGACTGCTTTCTGGAGCTCTTCTGACTTCAGGGCTCTTGAGGCAAAGCCATGCCACTGAATGTGGGTCAAATCTCACCTGAAGGGTCACCAAAATCCCTCAGTATTACAGTGGGCTCCTTTCCCACAGGGTGTTGCCCCGAGGACCTCAGTTTTCCATCGCCTATGGCCTGGAAACCTCCTTGGGCTCAGAGACTCTTGCCCTCTCCACGGTGCAGCTCACAACCCAGCATCTGGATTTCCTCAGAGTGAGCAACTGAAAGAATGAGCCCTCAAAACAGAAACCACAGTATTTTTATATTCATGTCAGAAGTGATGTTCTATTACTTCCACTATATTACATTCATTAGAAAAATTCAGTAAGTTCAACCCACAAGATTCAATCTAACTGCTTTGAAAAAACTTTTTTTTTTCAATGAGTCTGAGGATATTTTATACGTACAATTATCTGGAGATTGAAAGCAATTCTCCGACACTTGAAGAAGCCTGATTTGAAGTCTGACAAAGAAGGGACTTTATTAGAGAAGAATGAGTTATCAGAGAGAACCTTGTCCCAAGTCACCTTATTGCTCAGGAACTAATTACGGAGTGTCTCGACTAGCCACATCCACTCTGTTCCATAAAATGCTGGCCTTGCAGTGCTGTGGAGTGTGTGAGCAGTTCCAGTTGCTATCACAGTTCATGACTTTTTAAAAAGTGACTCATTAGGCGATTTCCCTAGCAGCTCCCTTTCAATGACTCCTGTGACTCCAAGGAGAAAGTCTTTTGATTTCAGTGCTACCTCTGTAAAGCCTCTCTTCCACTAGAAAATCTTCAATTCAGCAAAGGGAAATCAGGTCACAGGTTGAAGCCTTCCGCAGGCAACCAGATATGAATAGGGTTTAGTATTATCTAAGGGAGAGATTTAATAATTTTCTGGGATGGGTTGCTTCTGTGGGTGAGATAGGAAGTTTGCCTTTTCTTGTAGTGAAAGAAAGTGTTTTTTTTAAATATATTTACTTAAGGGAAACCATAAAGCATAGGCCACGATGCTTTCTTTTATTGAATCCTGCATTTATAATAGATTCACATTATTAGGGTGAAATGAAGAGCTGCTTCTGGGTGCCACGGTCTACCTATAGCAGGCTGCCACACACCTGTCCCCAGTGGGTGCCACTTCAGGACACTTCCCAAATCCTCAGCAGCAGCTCTGCATTCTGGGCCTCCCAACAACATTGGTTTCTTTCCTTGGACTTCTGGAAGCATCAGTGTGGGCCCCATAGAGAGTGTGCCATAATGAACCTGAGTCTTAGGGACTGAGAAGATCAGGAAGCTGGACACTGAGGTAGCCTAGATCTTCCAGTTCCATCCCTTAGGGACATATCATAACATCTCTGGCTTGGGAGGCTAATGGGGTCTTCACCTGCAGCCTCCTTAGGTATTCACTTGGTAAGTGGTTGCAGAAGGAAAACACTGGTCTACAATGAAGTCGGAAATCAAAAGAATGCATGCTACAGAGTTTTACCTTTATTTTTAGCATTACACAATCATGAGAAGATCTATCATACTTCCCAGAATAATAAGCCTGACTTTACCTTCTGATGCTCTCATTTGCCCCTGGTGGGGGTGGGGGTGGGGAAATTCCTTCTAGAGAAACTCAAACTCCGTGGCTCTCAGGCAAATTGAGAAGTGCCTCAAATTCTAGGGGAAGTGAAGAATCCTGGCCCTGGATGAGGGAATGGGCTCTCCAGAGGGGCAGGTGGGGTTTTGTGAACTGAAAACCATTTTTTTTTTTAACTTTACACGTTCTCATTTCCATTCTGTGTGCCTTCTAGAACCAGACTGTGTTATCTGAGCCCATTATCTCTGCAGAAATCTCTCTTGGGCAAAATTCTGACTTAATTTCCACCCAGGATGACATGTGGCCATGTTCACAGGCCCGTCGGGCCCATCACATCTGAATAATTGTGGTTGGACAGATGTGAGGTGGCTCAGTCCCAGATGCTCCTCTAAGTGCTATTGTGCATGTGGAAACATTATCGATTGTACTTTTAATGTTCATCAAATTGTCTCCAAATTTGCCCCAAGGCACACATATGGATCAAGTCAGTAGCGGGTGGGCATTCCAATCCTAGCACATAAGTAAAATTTTAGCCTCCTTGTAGATTAACTGGGGGACCCTGGAAATATCTCATAGTATCTGTCATCTACGTCAGTTCACCAATGACCATAAAGAAGTTCAGGACAATTTCAATACAGAAACCTAGAGGCCAGGGCATTGGGTCTACCAGTTGTCTCCCTTTAGCTCAGCACACCATAGGGTCCATTTGTAGTGTGGCTGTGATTCATGCAGATAAAACTTATGTCTTGCTGTTGGAGTCAGTTGCATTTGACTAGATCCATCGCATTATTGTTCTGAGGCTAAAATACCTCTGACTCATAACTTTGCTTTTGTTTCCCATGTTAAATGAGTGCAATGTTTATTTCTAGCCCTGTGCTGGTTGAATCCTCCCAGCAATATCAGAAGATGGAAGAAATGAGAGACAGCCAGCCCAGCACTTCCCTGATGTCCCTTCTCATTTCACCAGCCATTCTGCAGGAGCAGAATAAACCCTTGCAGCCTCAATTCCGTCTCTAACTAACCTGATAAATGATAGGAGCCTCTCATCCCCAGCAGTTCTCATTTAGGATGAGTCTCATTTCTGATACATTTTCCCCAAAATTCTTTGTGTTGTCGATCCACCATGCAGATACCTTTAGAAGTTTGAGATGTGTTGGGTGCTGTCTTCCATTTACAGCAGAGAAATTGCCGGCTCCTGAGCGCTCCTTCCTGCCAGTTTAATCCGAACATAAATACAGGTATTTGCTTCAGCAGGCAGTTATGGGAAACCACAAAACTGTCAAAACAAACCAGCAGCCCTGTCTGGGAATTCTGTCCATGTCCCTTCTTGTTCAGCCTCAATTTTCTGCATTCGCACAGCCTAGAGAAGTGCACCAGCCAATAACCTCCTTTCTTCCCCAAAGGAGGGGAGACTCCACACCTTCTTCCCCAGAGGACAAAACCTAGTCCTACAAACAATCATGAAAACACAGAGGCAGAGCTTCTTAAATGGTTGCTCCTCTGGGCCACACTGCTCCTGATGGTGGAAACAGATTCTGGACACACAGAGAGAGTCCCGGGTGATCACCTGCCTGCAGGTTTGGTTACCTCCATCCACAGGTCCTGAGGGGTAGCTCACTGTGGAGTCCTTTTCTCCCACTGGTGGACATTCCAGCCTGGGGAGGGACTCCTGCCTCTGAAGCCCCATCTGGAAAAGGAGCGAGGCTATAATGGAGCTGTCAGGAGACGAGGGTCACAGCTGCTGTTTCTGTCCTGCCCTGTTCTTTACTTTTCAAACTTCTTATATTCTGTGCCATCCTTGTCCAAGCCCCCTCTTAGCTGCAGCTGTTTAAATCTAATAAGACAGGCCTTTGCACAGAGAGTAGTTGTCATTTTCTTTCTTCTCCACAGGGGAAAAGGACCATCCACATCAGCTGCGGGGGCAGGAATGTACAATGACAGCCTCTACAGACCATAGCATCTTTGTCTGGCTTGTAGCTGTTGTATCCCAACACCAGGTGGTGATTTAGGCAGAGTAGGTGATCGGTATGTATTTTATGAATAAATGACTATCTAAGGAGAATGAATGGAATGGAACGCAGTCATTTCCTAGGCAAGTCCTGCAGACTTAGGAATCCTCGGTGTTTGTTTAATAAGATGTTGGAGGTGAGTTCCATATTGGTTTAGAAAGTCAGAGGTGTCACCTAAGTTCCAGGCTGTCTCCACCCTTCCAGCCCTCCAAGCTCAGCACAGTGCTTACTCAGAGTACTATGATGGCTGCCAGGACTCCAGGCATCACTTCCTTACTGTGTACACTTAAAGAAGGTAGAAGTAAAGAAAGCACAGTCTTCCTCCCATTGCCTTTGCTTTTATTCTGGAATAAAAAGCTTGCAACAACTCCCAGAGGGCCTCTCCATGTTTCTCAGTGGCCAGATCTGGGATCTGTGCTTCATCACTACCCTGATCACTTACCCAGGGGGATGAGATCCTATGATCATTTTGACCAATCATGACCGATTTCGTGGGGCTGATGCTGCTCACCTCGTGGGAATCCAGTGATGTCAGAAACAAAGCAAGAAATGCTGCTCCTGGGGCTGCTCGCGGTAAGGCAAATGGTTCTCTGTGTGCTTGAACTGAAGCTGGTAACATCAGGAGAGCAGCCATGAAGTGGCTATTTTCAGATGCACAATGGGCAAGTCTCAGTTTGCTCCTGCTGACACACACCTCCCTTATTCTGAAAGGAAGCAGTCAAAGGTATTTTAGCCTCAGAACAGGTATTTCTGCTCTGAAGCCTCAAGCAGACAGTAAAATCTATGTTCAAAAATTTTAAACATAACTGTCACATGATCCAGCAATCCCACTTTATGGCATCCTTACAAAGGATGCGCCATCAGTACATCAAACAGATGTTTCTATCCCCATGTTTACTGCGACACTTTTCAGGACAGCAAACAAATGGAATCCCCTAAATGTCCACCGACAGATGAATGGAAGGGAAACGTGATACAGATACACTACAGAATACTAGTCACCAATAAAGGAGATTAGAATCCTATCATCTGCAGCAATTTGGAACATAAGCTCCATGAAATAAACCAGACGCAGAGGCAAATACTGCTTTCTTGTAATCCTACTTGGACTCTGAGAAAGCTGAGTCATAGAAGCCCAGGGCAGAACAGTGATTACTACAGGCTGGGAAGGTTATGGGTCAGGGAAAGACAGGGAGACAGGAGTTAACAGCTCAGAGACTCAGTTTGAACTTGGACGCCATGGTGCTTATTGTTAGCAACACCCTATGCTACCCGTCAGAGCATCCGGAGGGTGGCATTTCCAAAGTCCTCATCACAAGCCAAGGATAAATTGGTGATGGATGACCTTAAGGTCCTGAGTCCATTATTGCACAGAATATACACATGCCAAATTGTCACCCTGACCCCATGAATAGCTATCATTATTATTTGTCAATCAGAAAATAAATGCAAAATTTAAAATAATCAAAATACAACACTTGTATGCCAAGGCTGTTTTTATGTCATACTTGTCCTCTTACAGAAAGTGATAATGGCAGGTAATTTGTAGCATAGATGTCATTTTCTCTTAAAATACACGCATTTAAGCAAAGTGGGTGTGTTTGGGGAAATTCAAATTAAAGTAAACATTCTATATTGTAATGTGGTATTATGATGGCTATAGCAAAAGTCATTAGTGTTGTTTAAAATGCTAACAATTAGTAAATGCCACATGGAGGAAGGAGGGACAGACAGTGTGGGGACGCAGGCTTCTAGAACGTTCTAGGACCTATAGGAGAGACCTGAAAGCTAGCTCCAGGATAATCCCAAGAAGACATGGGAGGGAAATCTGGGCTTCTGGGGTGGACACTCTTCCCCCCAACATCGCCAAGCTAGTCTGAAGAAGACCCCAGAGTCCCCAGCAGTGGCAGGTCTGGATCACTGGCCTTGGTTTGTCACAGATTCTCAGCATCACCTGGAACACCTCCTGGAGGCTCTGCTGCCTGCGGCAGTACTGACTTTTGTTTAGGAGACGGGTTGAGATTTTGGAGGCTATGATTAAAGACATACGGATTTCTTGACTTAAAATTTGTTGCTAAAGGGACAGAGGACCCCATAGTGTTAGCCTGTGACACAGGTTGGTGGCTACTAGACCTCCAGTTCACTATTTCATGGGGGTTGCAGCAACAGCCCCTCAAACTTACTGTTTTTGCCTAAAACACTCATATGCCCTTGGTGTTATAAAAATAAAACGTCAGTTCCGTTCACTGTACATGATACCATCCCAAATGTGAGGACTCCACGTGGCCATGTGTCACCAGAGTGACTTTGATTGCTCCAAAGTCCTCGGAATCCCAGGTAAGGAACATCATTTCCTTCTAAGTTCTTTCTCAGTCCTTCCCATTAACCAGGAGAACAATTTCGTTTTGAGGAGAGGAAGTTTTGCAGTTCCAACATTTACTAATGTTCATTTTCAGCCCAGGGAAACTGGGTCTCTAGACCAGAATGGGGAGCAGGTATCGGACCTGACAGGAAACACAAGAGTGCGCTGGCTGCAGCTGTACTTTGGGCGGCAATGTTAGGAGAAGTTCACTGGAGAGCCCCAGCCACAGAGGCTGAGCTGCACCCCTGAGGAGCAGCCTGCAGGGGCAGCTGGGGTTTTCCAGCCGGGAAACCATGTCACGGGGCCTCTGTGACTCTGCAGTTGTGCTGGCCTTTCCCTGGCAGCTGTGAAAAGGGGATTCAAACATCAGACCCTGAGACTTCAGCCTCCCAGGCAGGAAATGATGAGGGGATGCTGCTTGGGCAGGGATGAGTCTCAGATGTGCCTGCACAGAAGCATTCCTGCCTCCGCTCATGCGCATTCTCCCACACAGGCAGGTGCTCACGGAGGGCGCAGGGGCACTCAGTCCCCTTGCTGTTGTGGAGGTCGAGGCTCTAAAAAAGGAGAGCTAGTCCTTTTGGAAGAGACACCAGCTCTAAGCACCTCAGAGGACAATAAGCACCAGCTGACCAGGAGGAAGCCGAGTCCCTCTTCTTGCAGCCTGGCCCACTTCCTGGCCAAAGAGGTCCCAGGAGGCTGGCCAGTCAGCCAAGTGCTTCAGGAGCCAGGGACCCAGAGAGTGTTTATTAAAGTTTGAACTATTAAATTTTGAAAAGAAACGTGATTTCTACCATCTCATAGCTTCAAAAATTTAAATAAGATTGAGGGAGGCTAGAAGCAAGTCCCTCATTGACTTGATAGTGAAGAACCTTCATTATCCTCAGGGTGGACACAAGCGGGGACCTGGTTTTATGTTTGTCCCTGTGTTTATTTTGCTTTACTCCAATGTAATGTTATGGCCCTCTGCTCCTGCTCACTTGGCTCTGCTCACCACGTATTTAGTCAGCAAACTTACAACACGACCCTCTTAACTGTTGTGAATTGGACATCAGGACACATGCACTGATGGGCTGATAATGTGAAGAGAGATGTGACCAGCCCCAGGATATGCTGAGACCATGGGTCATCACAATCATGAGATGAACACTGCTCCTGCTCTTTGCACAGTGGGTGTCCTGGCCAGATTCTGATGCCCTTCACCCTCCAGAGCAGAACTGATGGGAACACTGGCTCCCCTACCCTTCAGGGGCCTCATCTGCAAGTCTGAGCTCAGAGCCTGAAACCCATGTTGACTCTGTCCTTGAAACAGTTCTGGGCAGCACCCAGGGGCCAAGGGCAACACTGTGGGGCCCTGAGTCCTCCTCAGGGAAGTGGACCTGGATCAATTTCCTCACCCCTTTGCCTCCTCATCTCTAAAATAATGGGGACCAGAAAGGCGCACCCACAGGGTCACAGGGATCAATGCTGAAAGTCAAGAAATATCACAGGGCATAGCACAAATGTCGCTGATGTTGATTTTGTGAGCAGTGCCACTTTCCTCCCTGGCCCAGAGACTGGGAGTTCCCCCAGCAGTGGAGAGTCAGGATCCTGGCTGGGCTCCCCGAGGCCTGCTCCAAATGCCCCTCCTGCCTCCTCCTTCCTGTTCATGGAGGGTTCATCCAGCCCAGAGCTGCACCCCACAGGGAGCCAGGCCAGCCTGAGTTTCAGGACCAGGAGACGAAGGGCTGAGGAGCAGGCGTGGGTCCCCCAGAGCCCAGGCCCCACTGAACATCCCCTGGTGCTGCCCCAGGATACCACCCCATCTCTGCCTCCTCTCTTTATCAAATATCAATCTGGATTCTCTAATTGTGGGATTGCTCCTGATAAGTTCAAGTGAATGTTTTGAAGACCATTTTTGTACCTGCCAAGCACAGCAGGCCTGTTTGCTGGATGGGGGACAGTCTTGGGCAACAATTCTGTACCTCCTTGTCCTCCCATTCATCAGGTGAAGGGCCTGGCCTTGCACTCCCCCCACCCCTTATTGTTTTACTGCTCCCAATCCTTTCCCCCACCCCTTCAGAACCTCAAATGCTTCCAGAAGGAAGTGGCTGGAGTAAATTCACAGCAGAGATGTTGACTGATGCAGTTAATTGGTGATCTCTCTCCAGAGAGACCAGGATTAAAAGGTCTCTCTCAGGGCCTGCCACATGCCCCTTCTCCTTGGTGACATATCCCACATCCCATAATAGTTGTTGAATGTAGATGTCAATGACATGTGACCCAATGTGACTAAAGAAGACACTGATGGAGGATTCTATAAAGCTTTTACACACACACACACACACACACACACACACACACACTAAAGGGGACAAAGTAAAAAATTGTCTTCATTTTCTGCCTCAGAATTTAAATTGGTGAGAATATGATGTGAGGAGCTTTGACAACCATCTTGTGACCGTGAGGAGAGAAGACAAATACACAAGATCAACCAATACACTGTGGGTGTAGTAGAAAGATGAGAAGAGCTCAGGTCCTTGGGGACATGGAAGACTGATGAACCAAATCAGAAACTGCCCAGTCTTCTTGGCATGTAAAGTAATAAACTTTCTTGTTGAAAACCTTCCAGTTGAATATTCTGTTATCATCAAAAGGCAGCATCGGGGGTTTCACAAAGGAGCTGAGATTTGAAATTTGAAAATTTAAAATCTTTAAGATGGTTGGAGAAGATAGACAAGGCTTAGATAAACTTCCCCAGGACCCTAAATGTGCAAAACCCAGAGCATTGCCCGCTAGGCACATTGAGTTGTCTTTCCAGGATGGGAAGGTGGACAGTTCAAATGAAAGACCCCCAGAAGCAGAAGTGACCACAGGTGAGCAAAAATGAATGCCTGATTTCTTCCCCTCCCTGTGGCAGGAGAGTTTGCTCCAGGTCACCATGGGCTGGATGTTCATATGGAGAACATACCAGAAGTGTCAGCACCTCATTGTCAACTCAGGAAATGGCCCTGTGAAAGCTCCAAGCTTCCTTCACTAAGTGTAAATACAAATAACAGTTTTCCAGCCCAGAGACATCCCTCCTTCTTTGGAACCCCTGCCAATGTCAGTGCCCAGACCATTCCCGTGTTATACCCATAGCCCTGCCGAGTGGCCACTCACCTGGGGGGAGCAGTGCACTGTGACGACTCCACCCCTGGCGGCTTCACTGGGTGCCCAGTGCAGGGATTGCATTAAACCATCACTCCATGACAGACGGAGAGCAAATAATTTAGGACCATCAAATGGTCCAGACTTTACGTCCCTCTTTGTTTAAAAGAGTAGATGGGAAGGATGGGCATGGCCGACCCCAGGCATTGCTCATTGGAGCAGCTGACAGCCACCCCCCCACTGTTTCCCATGTAGTGACTCCCCCTGTCAGAGGGAATTAAAATGGCACTCTGGCTTCCTCCCAGAGACGACCCAGGCCACTGCCACCAGCACTGGGAAGGACGGAGCTTTGCTTGCTGGAGGTAGACTTGAGAACCAACCACCTCATTTCTCAGATGAAGTTCTAATGACTTCTTTACTTGCTTGTGAGAGTGCGCTCCCCAGCTCTCCCTCCTCCAGGTCGTGGCCATCTGACATGCTGCTGGGACAGAGACTCCTGAGCGTGGGAGAGTTTCAGGACCTGCCTGGGCATCTCAGCTCCCTTCTCCCACCCAGTCCCTCTTCTCCCCTCTCCTCAGTGGTGGGCAGACGTTAGGGTCTTTGCATCAATTTTCATACTTGCATAGAAGGGTCTCGGCACTTCAGCTTTGAGATTTGAATCAACTTTAATATTTAAAATTGCCCCCGCCCCTCCTCCAGCCAGTGTTTTGCAGGTGACATAAAGAGATGCTGAGTCGCCTGTCTCTGAATGCCACAGCACAGCAGCCCCATCCTCCATGTCCAGGTCACAGCCAGTGGTCATCGTCTTTGGGTAGGTGGAGACAGCAGCGCCCAGGGGCCAGAGGGCTGGAGTGCTGGTCACGGGTCTCCACAAGCCGATGGGAGAAATGGTCCAGGCATACCTGCTTGACCCCTGCATCATCAAGCAGGTGCCAGCTGCAGCATCACCTTCCCTAGGGACTCCAGAACAGGCCAAGGAGACAGGGGAGGAGGAGTCTAAACATGCTAAGCAGGAGCTGGCTCCCCCCACCTCCGACCTCCAAGGGACCCTGCTCCTGTGACTGCTCAGTTGCAGGGACACATGATAAGGTGGGGGCAACCTTAGCTGGGGACAAGGGGGGCCAGAGAGGACACATGTGACCATGACAGCCTCTCTCTGAAGGCCCCCTTCCAGGGTATCCTCATGGGGGCTGTTTCTCCCTGACCTGCTGGCCTAGGTTAGTGCAGTCCCTGGTCTGTTCTCACTCACAGGCAAGATTCCAGGAGGAGCCAGAGTCAGCCCACCACAAAACTGTAGATCACAGTTGACAACTGGGCATAAACCAAAAGCACAGAACTTTAGAGATCTCATCATATCTTTCCCCACCACCCTGTCTCTGCAGAGCTCCACCAGCGGCTTCCTGAGGAATCCCAGCCTCCCCGTAGGTCACCTCAGGAACACCTGGACATGACCCACCTCCTTCTCCTTCCATGCCACCCACACCCATCCATCTGGGGTCAGCACACGGAGCCCACCAGGGCTACACACTGAACCAGAGGGCCAGGGAGGGAGATTCTGACCTGGTTCAAGGAGAGGGACCTGGGAGCCCTGCCCCTTCCTCTCAGCACAGACAGCTCAAGGTGCACTTCACCCTGGCAGCCTCTCCAGGAAGACACGAGGGTCCAACTGCTGCCCACTGAGTCTCTCACACACTGCTGTGACTAATGGACCCAAGACAGGGTGTGAGGGACACTCAGTGCCACACCTGTCACTCAGGCCAGGACAAGACAGCAGGGTCTGGGGCAGTGGGGATGAGCAACCAGGCCCAGGCCCCAAAGTAAAAGGCGTGTCAAAAATTCACTCATCTAGATAAACAATACCATTATATAGTAGGTTAAAAATCAAATTGAATGAACATTTATCTTGGAAGAACAAAATCTCACAAATTTAGGCAATGGCAGAATCCCTGTTCATGGCCTCACCCTAAGCTTGGCTCTGCTTGGCCTGTACACACCCAGACACACACCGATCTGAATGACCACGTCCAGCTGGGGAGGGACCTTCTTGGGCATCACCAAGAGTAGCATTCAGCTTCTGAAGAGCAGGATGAACTTTCCATTAAAGCAAACAATGGGGTTTGCACTGCTCATCAGCTACATATTATTCCATTATCAGTTCATGATTAGAACTACCTATTGGCCTAGTTATCAGGTCTACCATCAACAAGAGCCTTCCTGGAGCAGCTTTCACATCCCCTTGGTGGGAAAGAGGCAGAAGCACAGGTGGGAGAGTCTCTGAGGGGACCTAGGAGAGGTAGAACCTGGCAGCATGAAAGAGGTTGCTGATTCCTGACCGAAGAAGGTAGGGGGCTTGCAATTATACAGAGGAAGTTATGCACAATGTTGCATTCATGGTCTCTGGGTATCTTGTAGCTATGAATTTCAATATGGTTAAAAATATACTTGTGTGTTTGCGACTCACCAGCATTCATTGTCACTCTGTTGCAGATTGGGTCATCCATTTGTCTTCTGATGATGAGCATATGGGGTTTGGGTGGCTGCCGGCTAAAGTGAGGTGTTTTTGATCAATGCTGGAGATGAGGTTAATACCAGGAGTTAAAAGAAAGTAGAGAAGAGTGTGAGTATTAATAGCCCTTTGTACATTTGCATTTATAAAATACATGTCCACACATTGATATGGTTAGATGGCATGGTTTTGCATCATAGGAGAATGTTTTTAAAGATTTAAGTATTTATTTGTGGAGGAGGAAAAAATAAGAAGCTGAAGGAAGCATAGCTGTGTTCATAAGCAGCATGAACCACACTTGCTGTTTAAAATCCCCATTTTCGACTCCATAGGTAAAAACACAAACTCAGACTTTTCCACCTTAAATCCTAAATTTACTGTTCAAAACATGGTGTTACTGTTTTGAACAGAGAATTTAGGATTTAAGATGTGCATGCAGGCTTCGCAAAGTTGAATGAGCAGTCAACTCTGCATTTCAAAGCTCACCAGTGAGAGGAGGCAAATTAAATTCAGTCACAAATCTAATATAAGACTGGGACATATGATTTAAGGCACTTGGAGTGCCAGAGGAAAGAAGCAAGTGCTGAGGTTTTGTGAAAAATGGTGGCGTTTGAGATAATGGTTAAGGAATGGAGGTGGTTATCAAAAAAAGCTACTCTTGGAAATGAATGTGATTTAGAGAAAAAGAGCAGTTACTATTGTTGGGAGTGGCCCCAACTCCAACGACTAATTTCTCCATCCCCCGAGAAGAGCTGTCCAATGGTGAGCCCTGTTGGCTCACATGATCCTTACCCACCAATCAGACTAGCCCTGCTGGCTCACATGATCCTTACCCACCAATCAGACTAGGCCTGCTGACTCATAAGTTCCTTATCCACCATTTAGACTAGCCCTGTTGGCTCACATGAACCTTACCCACCACTCAGACTAGCCCTGCTCACTCATATGATCCTTATCCACCAATCAGAAAGCACCCCATGCCAACTGTCAAACCATTAAACTGTTAAACTGTCATAACTGTCAAACCACTTCCAGCTCTATAAATAACCAGAGCTGTTCCTCAATAAGGGCATTTTCTCTGTTGACAAGCCTTGTTCATTCTTTCAACTGTGGTATCTTCTTCCACTGAGGAAATGGTGACAAGATGAAGATGGTGATGGTGATGGTGATAGTGACGATGGTGTCGGGCATCATGAAGGTGATAGTGACAATGGTGAGGATGATGGTGATATTGGAGATTAAGGTGGTGATGATAATGATGGTGATGGGGATGATGGTGGTGAGGATGATGGAATGGTGGTGATTATGATGATGAAGTTAATGGTGATGATGGTGGTGATGACAGGGAAGCTAATGATTGATTGTTAACTACCATGGGTAGTTATATTATTTGTTCTTGGCAGCAGAGAGCACATACATTTCATCCCATTGACTTTTGACAGTGATGCCTTCCCTCATTGTGATTAGATGTGGCCTTGGGATGCAGGTCAAGGTGTGAATGGCCACATTCCAAGCAAAAACTTCAGGGTATGGGGCTTGTTATCTTTTAGCACCTATTTGAATGTCCTTCACTGAGCAAAAAGTAGACCTCAGACCAAGATAAAGACAAGTTGTTGCTAAGCAACTACCAAAAAGGCAAGGGAGGGTTGTTCCTACTTTTGAAATGTTAATTTTTGCCCTGTATACCCCACTTCCCACACGAAATAAAAGAAGAAAACATTAAATAGTATGTCTACAAAGGACTCTCATAAAAGCTGATATATTTTTTTGCTAGTGGATTTGGGTAAAAAGAGACGAACCCAATCCAGATTAAATACTGAGTGATCCCACCCTGCTTGACATCCTTCCTCGGTTTTGATCTTCAAGAGATGCCGAGCTCTCTGCCCAGACCCACCATGGAATGGTGGGCCAGGAAGACATCTAGCCCAAGCTTACATTGGAACTCTGCTGGGCTCCCTTGTGCCTGCCTAGCTTCTTGTCCCTTTAAGTCACTGAGCCTTCTCCAGGGGACGGAAGTAACAACCTATTTTCCCAATTCTTTTCCTTCTTTGTTCTTATGGGCAACAATCTGGTTTCCTTAAGGGAGACTGTTCTTAGTTTGGTTCTGCTGTCTGTTCCCCCCGCTCCTCCTCCAGCCCTTTAGCTTTTGGTATCAGCTAGAGATCAACATGCTGAAGTTTTCAGATGCTTTTGGCAGTGTCTCCTCCATTCATCCTGGCCAGTCTCTGCATTCGGTGGATTTCCGGGGGTTTCACACATGCTGCTTGCAGAAGCTAGCATCCCCAAATTTTCTAGTAAATTTTACATCTCATTTTCAAAACAGAACTTTTCTGATTGTAAAATTCTACCTTGGGTTAGATATTTTATTGGGAAATCTAAGTGTTTTGTTTCAAGCAAAATAAAACAATAGTTAATGTACACATAGATATATCTGATGTACATGTACATAGATGTCTATCTATTAATATATAATAATATGTCTATTAATATATGATAATATAACATAATAGGAAATGTAATACAATCTCCTATCATTCTGTTACAGAACATTGCTTTTTGTTATTGATTCTTGTGCTCTTGCATGAAAAAAATTTTGGCAAGACCTAAAACTTAGAAAAGTCTAGCAAAGTTTATCTCAAGGGTGAGAGTGGATCATCTCAGAGAGGAAAGTGACCACGTGGCCTTAGTTTTCCAGTTGTATTGATGGTCCTACGGAAGCTTCTAGAGAGTCCCACCAAGGTACAACCTCTTTTGGTTGACAGCAGGACTGCATCCAATTTTAGGGTCAATGGTCTTTGCTTTTAATCATCCTGTCTTCTGAGTCCTGGAGTCTTTGGCCTGTGTAAAGTCACAAAGGTCCCACTTCCGGGTAACTTGGGTTCTTCTTATGGACATGGAGGCCCTGAGGATAGCCCTCCAGAAAAGAGGGGGTTTTGTCAAGGAAGTTAGCACATCCTGTTGATGTTAGCCAGGAGAGAGACAGAGTGGCCTTATGGAAATTGCTTGCTTTTTTTTCAGAGAAAGCATAAAAAGGGGGCAATGCAGTCGGGCCAGGACAGCATCTTGTCCCAGTGTCCAATGGCTAGTGTCCATCTGCTACTATCCTTTCTGCTTCCACTGTTTTTAAACAAGAGTTCACCTTAGCAACAGAAATCGGCTTTTCCAAAGCTGCACTTGACTGATAATTCAGCTACTGGACATTTTCTGATACACTCTTTGTATTCAGTTCTTAGTTGCGACCCAGGCTCCGCATTGATAATGGTATTAAAACTGAGAATCAAGTCCTCATTTCCCTGGTGTTGAGGATTAAATACCCAAGGCATGCTGAGGCAAGAGAAAAAGGTAAATTTTATTTAAGAAACAGAACAAGTTGGGGGTGGAGAACTCCTGAGGGGAGGAAACCCACAGAGCTGGTGCTCAGGGGAGTGGGGGTATCTTATCCATTTATAGATTTTAGGTTTCCTTTCTTCTATTCCTACATGACCAGAAGTGACCAGAAGCAGGAAGAGAGCCATGCTCGATGTGATTGCTCATGTTGGGTGTAGGGGAGTGTTATCTACCATTCACTTTTCTTTGGTCATAAGCTACCTGTCTTTTGCCCTGGTCTCAGTTTTACTTGCTGAAAGAGGGGGGCAAACCTGTCACTCCAGCAAGGTTTCCAAGAGGGACGCTAACCCTTCAAGAAGCAGAGTTCTTTCCTGGGAGCATGCGAGTGGTGAGGAGTCCCCCTTCTGCTCATTTGGGCCCTTGGGGGCTCCCCCATTCTTCAGCTCTTAGGCTCACTCTGGGATTTCCCTAAATGAAAGCCTTCCACATAACCCTTTCCTGGGAACCCTGCCCTTGTTTTCCTTCCTACCTCTTGCCACTTTTAATGGATTTGGGGCTCTACTCGGAATTAGAGAGCTCTATTTTTCTTGATCCTCTAATGACTGGGTCATACTTTGAATGTAAGACGTAAGAGCACCTTGAACAGAAGTCTAACTCTCTGGAGGGACCTCGTGGAGCTTCTGACTTCTTGAGATCCAGAAGGCTCTGTGCAGGCAACCTGAGGCCTCCTTGCACCTCTGTGGCCATGATAAATAAGCTGGTGTAAATCTCACAGTGTTCTCCACCCAGGCAGAAAATCATTGGGCTGCCTCTTTTTCACATCTTAAATCATATTTACCTCTTAATATAAAAACAATCATACTATCACCTACAGCTATCTCCCAAGGAAAGTCAGAAACTTGGCTCAAGTCTCTGCTAACCCAACCCAATTCCTGCCTGTTTCCCTGGGATGAACCAGGAGGACAAAGTTTAGACCCAAAGCCCCCTGCAGGCCCACCTCTAGGTGCCAGGCCTCTGTGAGTCACAAAAGACTGTGAGGATGCTGGTGAAATGTTCTACTTGGAGCCAGCACAGGAGCCTGGCAATCAGGGAGGACCCTCAGTGGGGCCAGGAGGGAGGAGACCAGCTTCGCTTAAAAAGTGTCATGCAATTCTTCTCTGTCTAGCCACATGAAAACAGTACTGGTATGGCACATGGTAAAAGAGGCATGAAGCTATTTTCAGCCATATGTAGCAACCCAGGAACTGGGTCTGGTCACCCCTGCCTCAGCTGGCCCCATGTGAAACCAAGGGTACCAAAGCCACAGCTTTCCCCATGCCTGGCACGTAAGCCTGCCAATACTTCTACCATGGACACCATGCAGTGGCAGGAACATAATCCATGCCAGCATCTGGCCCTGCTACTCCTGCACTAAACCCATTCTCTTAGGCTGTCACCACCCACCTTGCCTGCAGTGGTCATTGGACTCCCCTCTCCACAAAGCTTTCCTGTTTCTAGTTTAGGTACAGAGAAAGATAAGTTCCTCCTGATGTTACCTTTTTATTTGAGAATTGGAGGATATAATTGTGTAGTGAGAGATGGGGACCTTTTTGTAGTGTTCAGTAAATGTTGGAAGGGTGTGTGGTCTAACTCACACCTTATCCCATAATGGCTATTGTCATGCCCAGCAAGGTGAAACTATTTCAGCAGATACTTGCACAGGATTCTCTTCCTCTAATAGCAGCTGATTCTTGTCTGTCACGTGGGAGTCACTCTTGGCCATCTGCTGGTGTTCAACAGTAGCAACACTGCATGAGTCTTGTGAGCAGGTCTTCAAAGGCCTCCCCTTTCTGCCTGGCTCTATGGGGTTGCTCATTCTGGAGAGAGCCAACTGCTTTGGGGTGAACATGCACCACCATCTCCCCGGGGAGGAACTGGGGCCTCCCACAACGTTGCCAGTTTGGAAGTATATTCTTCAGCTCTAGATCCAAATTCAGTGACTGCAGCCTGGGTTGAAAATATCCCTGCAGCCTTGTGTGTGGCAACCAGAGAGAGATGCTTCCAAATCCCTGGACTATGAAAGCAACCATTTATTTTGTGGTTATTCTTAGAAGTCACTTGAATGTTGCAAAATATCTTGGGGTCATTTGTTATGCAGCAGGAGATAACTAATACATCTTATCAGCAGCCCGTCTGTTTCCTTAATGTTTAGCAGTATACTCCATGTTCGTTCTATGCCATGGTTGTTTATTACTTGATTCTGTCATGATTCCTTGGGCTCTTCTTTCTTGGGGTGTTACAGATGTAGCTGATCTGAACATCCTTGCATAGGTCTTCCAATAAACGTGCTTTCATTTTTTGAGGGGTAAATACCTGGGAATAGAATTATAGGATCAGAAACTCATTGTATATTTAATATTATAAGAAACTTTTCAGGGCTTTCTTCAAACCAGGGATGCCCTGTTACCCCTGGTTTCAGGTACTAGACATCTCACTGGCGTTCTGATTTTATCTAACCTCATCTTATTCACCCTGGTGGGTGTGCAGTGCCATTTAATATTTTCAGTACAGATTTTTTCTAATGAATAATGTTGAAACATTTTCTACTGTTTCCTACAATTTTATATCTTTCTTTTGGGCAACATTTTTTTCTAAACATTGGATGATTAATATTTTGTTATTGGGTTAAAAAAGTTAATTTGTGTCTGAATAGAATCCCTTTGTTAGGTATATGCCTTGCAAATAAATTCTCCACATCAGTGCCTTGCCTGCTTATTTGCATAATAATGTACTTCATGGAGAAGAATATTTAAAGATTTTATGAAATTCAATGTATTTTTTTCTTTTATAGTTACCGATTTTGTGTGCTGGTAGAACCTCTTTGCTAGCCCAGGAATTTCAGAGAGAACCCCCATATTTTGCTCTAAGAACTTTATTCTAGTTTCATATTTTACCTTTATCTCTTGCATCATCTCAAATTAATATTTTGGTAAATGAGACGTGCAGTATGGTTGCCATTGAGTCCTATGGATACTGTGATCCTAGTACCATTTTGTGATAATATGCCCCCTTTCTGCACCAAATGGCTTCCATGCCACTTTTCTTTTAAATCAACCATGTTGTTGTGGGTCTATTCCAAGATGCTCAATCCAGTGTCATTTCTCCATTTGATTTTTACAATACACAGAAGGTTGGATTGTTACCCTGTTTATCTCAACATCAGCTCACTTCCAATTTTTTCTTCCTCAATATTGTTTAGGTTACTCTAGTTCTACTACATTTGGTGTTCGGGCTGAGTGTAGCTCAGTGGCAGAGTATTTGGTGAGTGTGTACAAGGCCCCGGGATTGGTGCCCAATGCATGTGAGTGCATGAGTGCACACACACACACACACACACACACACACACACACACACAAGTGTATATTTCCATGTAAGCTTCTTAATCAGCTTGTTCATCACTATGAAATAAAAGTATAGCAGCCCCCTAACCCTCACCCCATAAAAGGAACTTCCAGGTATTGCCAAGGTCCCCTGGGAGGAAAAACATCTGAAGTCAGACCGCTGCTCTGGTCCAACTGAAAATGCATTAGTTTTCTCCACCTCAGTTTCCATCCCAGTGGTGATACTGCAGGACCAAAGGAACACAAGGCCACACCTGATTTTTACCCAGCTCCCACATGGTAATTCCACAAACCTTAGAAAGAGAAAGAACTTCTTATCTTTTTGGTACAATAAAACTCAGTAGGGTGCTAAGGGCTGGAAGGTAAGAGGGTGGCTGAGCTTCTCTAAATGGCCCTTGGCCACGTGGAATCACAGGACAGTGACACCACCCCATCTGCTTGCTTGGTACTGACACCTCCCCTTACTTCCTCATACTCTGCTTCTCTTAGCTGCCAGAGCCCCTGATGAGCTGCTCTCAGCCAGAACTGGTTTGAGAGACTCCCTGATTGTAAGCCATGGGTATGTTTAACCACCTCCTTAATCCGGAATCCCTCACTGTGTTTCAGACCACCTAGGCTATTCTTGCATAAATAATTTTACTTTGTTACAGGCACCCTGAGTTTTCTCTTCCTCTTGCACTCTGACTTTTCATTCTTTCAATTTTCTGCAACAGCTGCACCTTGCCTTTTAAAGTAGGCATTTCTGTTTTGTGACTTTCCAAAATATCCATCGGTTTTATCCCTTGGTGTGCACCTGAGCAGGTTTTGTCTTTTCTGGAATCATCATGGTGGTCATTTGACAGATGGATTGCTACATGAAGGGAAATGGAAATCATCATTCTTTGTTTCTGGGATGTTGACAATGTTGACATGAAGTTTTTTCAAGGCAATTTCTATTTCATGCCCATCAGTGGTAATTTCCAGGTTTGGTTTGGGTAATAAGATCCGTTGACTATAAAGCTCTTGCATAAATTCCACTGTTTCAGCAGAAGATGTTTACTCCTCTCAGGAAAAGGCTCTACTATTTCCTTAAGCTCCTAACTGTCAGAGGACAAAAATAAGCCAAAAGGTGGTTCACAGCCATTCTCCAGACAGACCAAAAGGATTTGCAAAAAGACTGTCCTAATTAAAAATTAATGGTTAGACTAATTACTTGTTTAAGAGAATCCCCCCCAGAGACGTAAGAAGCACAGACTCTAGCAAATAATCTTCTATTTTTATAAGCTACTGATACGTGTTTACTGGGAATTCTTTGCATATGATTATCTTGTGACTATGCTCTAAGCATTTAATGCTAGCATGAGAGACACACTAGTCGCACGTGCCCACATGAGGTAGAATGAGCAGAGGCTTCTGCTAAGACTTTGCACAAGCTTCTGACTCACTAAATCTCTATGATGTTAATTTTACAATTTCTACAAGTGATGTTTAAAATTATACCTCTTTTGTACTTAACAGTGGCTGAAAAGTGCTTAAAGAATTCCATGTGCTTCCCAGTTTAACCCATGGATGATTGTTTGACAGAATCTGCTCCCACGCTCTGCCATCTGTGTCCCCAGCCATGGGCAGCTAGGCGAGGCTTCCCAAGACCATTAATTACTGCAGCAACACTGTCTTGAAAATATGTTGCAATTTTATTTATGATTAAATATAAAGACTTTTTTAAATGCCACAGTCCAGTGACTCAAGAGACTCTCCAGGGGAAAAGAAAACAAGTTCCTCTTGAAGACAAGCTTTCTAGATCTAGTCCCCAAACATTGGAGTGTTAAAAAGAGGGGAATCCTACATGGTAAATTCTAAAGGACAAGCTACATAAGTTAATTAAAACATTGTCTGAGAAAAAGCTTGTTATTTTCCTCCTTTGTATTTAAAAAGGTGTTAGAGTCTGTAAACAAGTCAGGATGGCACCTGACATTTTGCCAGAGGGAGTGGTTTATGAAGTAAAGCCAGCAAGCCATTAAGTGTGGAGATTCCTTATTGGTTGACTGCTGTATCTAGTTTATGTTAATCAGATAAGCTGTGTGGAATGTATAAATACCCCTCCTGTCCTAAAATAAATGGCTCCTACTCCTGCTCTATCAATCTATACAAGTTCCTCATCACCACCACCAACCCCCCGCCCCGGCTAGTTTGCCCAGTCAGCAGGGCTGTGGCAAAAAGGGATGCCAGAGGCCCAAAGAGCCAGGGTTTACCACCAGATAAGACAATAGAGAGCTGCTTGGCACTCAAGGCATTCCAGGAGGTGCATAATGGCAAACAGTTATGCTCCAAGACACAGGGACCAGCAGGTTTTCTGTAATTGTTTCTCGAAGTTTTATAGATAGAGAAAATTTGGGCGTTAACAATTATGACACTAAACCTATAGCCATTTGGAGCCTATTAGTTATGCTTGTTCAAGTAGGGGAAATTGAATTTTCCCAGTATCAAAAATACTTGATTTGACAAAAGTGGAAAACTGTAATCTTTTGGTCACAGCCCAGCAGAAGATGGAGCCTAGCTTAGAAAGTCCTGCTAGAAAGCCAATGACGTGGTGGCCTATAGTTGGTGGATGAGAGCATGGGAAAGGGGAGCTGCCCACACCACTGTGCCACCTCTCTTGTCAGCACGGGCTGGGAAGAAGCAAGAAGGTTCTGGAATCACCAGCCCTACCTGAAAAAGCTCAGCTCTACCCGTCTTAAGCTGCTATAACCAAGGGAGAGAAAATAGTATTTTCTCAATTATTCGGAGACAAAGAGCTTTGAAGAGGGGCTGCAGGTGGCCCCAGGGAGCCTCTTGAGTGATGGACAACTTCAGAAAATTTGAAAGGACAAGTAAATAATATTTTCTTTATTGATTTGGAGAGCCCAGTCCAGAGGCAAAGCTCCGCCGGGAGAAATGGTGTCTGAGCTGGGAAGGCAAATAAAAATCTCTGCAAGACCAGGAGCAAGGAATAGCCCCTGCCCTCCCTGGGAATTGCCATCACCAAGAGATGCAGCAATCTCCCACCAAGCCACTTGGGTTCATGTCCAGTTCCACACCTTGCAACAGAGGGACTGGCCCAAATATTTGAGAGATCATGCTCCAGAGACTCATTTGGAAAATGAGGCTAATGCAATAGTTACTGCCTACGTTTGCCAACTGTGTTTATAATTATAAACAAGAACATGATTTTTTTTAATATCACTGTCCAGTGATTCAAAAGACTAGGTGATCAATAAGTTAAGACAAATAGAATCCTAGAAAGAGGCCCATGGTCAGCCTTGGGGAAGTCCCAGATTTCTCACTCCTGGTCTCATAGCACTCCCAAAGGTGACAGAATCACCCCAGAAAAAAGGCAGGAAGCCCATCGCGGAAGACTTGGGGAGGCCTGATAGGTGAGTCCATCTCTTCTGTTTTTGTAATCTGAGCAGCTGCTGAGCTGGGAGATGAATAGAGAGCCGATAGCAGCAAACTCCATCTTCTAAGATAATGCCAACCCAATGTGGAGTCAGAAGACATTATTCAACATAAACACTTTCCATCTAATCTTCTGAGCAGCTGCACTGCGGGAGAAGGGATTCGGCCCTGGTCCCCACTTGTGTCTGCCTTGAAATTCACCCCCAAGGCAGCCAGCCATCCTCCCTCATGGTGCCCCCATGCTGGGGATTCATCCCATCAAGACATTTGATTTCTTGAGCAAATAATGGTTCCCAAAACTCAGGAGAGAAACCACTTCACTTATGCCATGTTTGCGGACTTCTCTCTTTTAGTCCTGGAGTGTTTACAGGCACCTCTCTTTTATAGACTTTCTGATAGCACTAGTTGTGAAATAGTGTCATCAAAGTGAATCTCAGTTGCTGCAAACAGCTTCGTGGCAAGTCTGGAAACCACAAATCTCAAGTCTCGCTTCTGGATGGGAGTGATGCTCCTGGCTGACTGCTCCCTGCAGCTCGGCTGCGTCTTTCCCGGTGCCTGGCTCTTTTGGTTTCAGGCACAGTCATCATGTTCCCTAAGCCCTTCCATTGGCAGGAAACACAACAACTGTGCGAGTCTCCTTTCTGAGGCTCTGTCCACCTCCCTCTGCATCGGTGTCCATCCCGACCCACTTCCTTCCAGGTGGGGTATCAGAACCCTTTGCATAAACTCTTGGAAGCAAATGCAGGGATGGGTGCAGACCAGCAAATCCATGCCTAGGGTTGAAGGTGTATTGGAAAAGAACATTTCTGACACTGGTGAGGCATTATTAGTGAGGTATTTCCCTTGTAGAAGTCACAGACAGGCCCTGGTGCCTGGAGCAGAGAAGGAGGCTGTAGTTATTCACTGGTTATTCCTAGAGATGTAGGTTTGCTCTTAGAAATAGATGACTCTATTTATTGCTGGATGGATGAGAGAAAGGATGCAGAAGAAGAGAAAAAAAAGGAAAATAAAAATAAAGATGGCATGAGCTAGAGCACAGGAATGGCAGCCACAGGGAAATAGGACTGTAACACATCAAAAAAAAAGGGGGGGGGGAGGCATTCATTTCTTTTCTAAAAGCTGTGAAAGAAGCTGTTGGCCCTGGAGACAGCATTCTGTGCTAGATAATGGAGACAGTTCCCTCATTCAAAATGCAGCTGCAGGCAGATTATAGATAATTCCATATGGATAATATTATAGATGTTTTCCAAGCTTATCATCACCAGGGGATATTCAAAAAATGATTCGTGTCCAGGGTTCCAACTCTGACTAATTAATTCACACTCACTAGGGATGCATCTAATTTAATTATAATAAAATTTCTCAAACAAAAAGTGCTTTCTGGTGGCTGCGATTCAGAAGGCTGGTCTAGTTGGTACAACCTAAGATTCGGAAACGAAGAACAAGTTTGCTTCGTGTGTCCATCACCGAGTCCTGGAAGGCCTGTTTGAGGGGGGCCAGAGAATGGACCCCCTGAAACTGCAATTTCTATGTCTTCTTGAAGAAGAGATCATGAGGATTGCCCCGTGCCCATTTCACACCTCTCACCTGGAGAGAATAAGTCACAATGTGTGATGTCTCTTGGTGAATTGCAAATTGAAGGAGAGCACTGCAGTCATTGGTATGGGGGGTAGGGTGGGGACAAGTCTTAGTCACACAGGAGTCATCCCTGTCATCCTCTAGTGGCAGGTGGATGGAGGATAGGGAAGAGAATATCCACAGAGAGGGCCATTTCCCTCAGGGAAGCTCCAGTTTGATTGTGCAGTTGCTCTTGGCTCCTCCATCATAGGCTCTAGTGAGCAGCAGTCACCTCCCCTCAAGCCAGGCATGTGCTCAGCTGGCAGCTCTGTGTCCTGCCCAGAGCCCTTCTGCATGCCTTTCTTCCAACTCCATCACTTTCCACCATCTCCTTCTGTTTGTGGTCTTCTGAGTCTGCCTAAACACCCCCTGGAGTTTTCCCTCTTTCTGGGGGACAATTTTTCTTAAACTAAGGCAGGACTGGCCAGGGCCTCTTGTCCAGTATTACAGAATCCCTGGACTCATGAATCTTCTCAGGGTTGTCCCTACCTTCTGTTCCACTGAGTCGTGTTTTAGCTCTAGAGAAATAGCCTCCTCTGACCTGACCTTTCAGTTCTTCAAGGTCACAAATCACATCACATTCCATCTTAAAACTCTCCCCTGGAAATGACTGGAAGCTGTCCCTGGCATCCAGCCACTTCCTTTGGCCTGGAGAGGCAACCTTCTCCCACCCCAGGAAGATTGCCACCCTCCCCTCAGCCCACAGGAGGCTCTGTCCTCCTCTTCTGGACACTAACTGTACAGGTGTCCCCTCCACATGTGCCTGATCAGCATGCCCCCCACAGGTCCTTGTCTGCTGACTGGTGGATCTGATGATGGCAGTGGCTCCCGATTCACACCTGAGATAAAAAGATCACGGCCACTTGGTGTCTTACAAGCTAAATCCCATCTATGCTACACGTCATACTGAGAACATTGATTGACCACAGACTGTGAACCAACTAAAGTGCTCAGCTCATCTGACATTTACCCAGGGTGTAATTAAGTAGGTACCATCAATATCCTGCCTGTACAGAAGAGAAATCCAAGGCACAGAGAGGTGGGGTGGCTCCCCAGTGCTCTGCAGAGGAGAGATCCAAGTCCAGGCTGTCTTTCCCACTTTGTCAACTCCCTTTCCATGGCTTTTCTGTCTTGATCACCTCGATGTCCCTGAAGTGCATATCATCCTCTCACCGAATAAGAAATAGACTCTAGTGGTAAATGGGATGAACCATCTGGCGTCTTGGACTTTCAAACCCACCTGCTTTATGTCACAACACTCTGAAATGACTCACAGCCACTCACACCTTCACACGGCACCTGGTCAAGCACAGGAATGGCATCCGGGGTCCCCTACTTGGGGGACAATAAGTGCTGACATGAGGACCCAGGATTAAATAGCATCCACAGTATTGGTCACTCCTGTTTTTATTTTCCTTCCATCCACCTGGTTTTCAGGACCACTTTTGGGTTCCAGGGTCCTTGGGTGCCTCCCTGGCTCTTGGTACTTAGGGGGACCTGCAGCCATAGGGGCCATAGTATACAGAGGAAATCTAATCGGGGGTGGGCTTCTTTGTTTCAGCTTTGTGTTAGCTTCTTGCTCATTCATGGAAAAAATCAGACTGGTGTCAATTGGTGGTTATCAGAATATTTCCTTTGAATATATTTATTAAAATTAGAGAAGTCACAAAGAATTTCAGGACACAGGTGAATCTGCGTATGGCAACATCCCACCAGTGAGTTCAAGAACATTTGGAGATGCAGTGTGGATGGGTGTAGGACAGGGTGAGTGTCACTGATCTTTGAATCTTTGGTATGGCCACAGATGATGACAAGTGTCAGCCCTTTAACATGCCATCATGTCCAGAACAAACACTGCCTGGTATCTGAGAGGTGCTCAAAATTGTGTCCAATTTATTAATTAACTAACTTGCGTTGCTTGGGTATTGAGATCTCAAAGGCAAGTAGCAGGTCCCACCAGCACTTGAAGCGGGTTAAGAAGCTGCCACCACCCAGGAGCTGAGGTGCCTGGAAGCCCAACCCCCATGTCCCCAAGAACAAGGCACAGCACAGCTCCATGGGAGTCTCCATCATGTGGGTGCCACATGGTGGAGTGGACGTGGCCATTGGTGCTTATCTTTACAGAGCTGCTGCAAGCTGCCAAGCAGGGGACCTTGGAAAGGGTGAATTGTTGAACACACATCCAACACATTCTGCTTGGAGCATGGAAACCAGGATCAGGTTGGGTTGACATAAAAGTATCAACACTCCAGGAGCCATCCCTACCACACCCAACCCCTAGACACTGTGGCCTTGGTGAGAACAAAGACTTCCTGGGTACACTGGGAATGAAACCAAAAAAGTGGAGAAGAGGGCACAGGCTGCCACATCTAATGTAATAACTAGGGTTGGGAGTTAAGATCATATATACTCCTGTTTATTTATTTTATTATTTTTGGGTGCTGGGATTAAACCCTGGGGTACTTAATCACTGAGCCACATCGCCAGTTTTTTAAAATATTTTTTATTTTGAGACAGGGTCTCACTATGTTGCTCAGGGCCTTGCTAAGTTGCGGGGCCTGGCTTGGAAGTGGTAATCCTCCTGCCTCTACCTCCCAAGCTGCAGGCATTACAGGTCTGCTCAACTGGGCCTAGCTCTCCCATTTATTTTTATTTGCAAAAGGACCATTTGGAAATTGATGCATTTATTTTATTTTGAATGATAATTTAAGTCCAGCCTTAAAATCTTTGAGAATTTTTCTAATCCCTTCCTTTCCTCCTCCAGGCCACAGATTGTGTTCTTAAACATTGCAGTGTCAGGACACACTGCAGAGAATTACTGCAGAGAGAATTTACTCTCCTGACCTCATTAGGATTAAAGGAAATAAAGACGACTCTTTTCTAGTGAGATGGAGCCTGTTTATCTAAGCACTCTGCTGAAGGTTTCTCTTCAAGGAGAAAATGCATGCATTTCTGGTTCAAGTAACAGGCATATTTTCTTGAGGCTCTTTGAAGCACTTTTCCTGAGGCAGAGCTGCTGGGCAATTCTGAGTGCCCTGGAGACTCTACCTGGCACCTCCCTTTCTTCCTCTCCTCCTTGGCCCTGAAGTTTGCAGGTGACTCTCACACCTGGCCACCAGGAGCATGCTGTACTTTCTTTTGGTTTTTGGTTTCCTATCTCTCTAGGAAAAAGGACAGCTAAAGGACATGTGTCCAGTAGTCTCTGTACACATGGAAGGGCTTTGCAGCCATGCGCTCCAGGGGGTTGTGGCCCTTTGAGGTGTTCTAAGTTGTAGCTTGGAGGTTGGCTTAGCTTATCTGTCCCAGAAGCTCATTGGACCAGAAGAGGTCTTGGAGCACAGGTCGCGTCCCCATGGCCCAACACAGCAGCACAGTTTTCCAATAACAATCATCTCTTCTTAGAATCATGGATAAGGAAGGGAATGGTTGAAGAGACCAGCTCTCTACCAGAGTCATGACCCACCCTGCAGAATGGCCAGCAGAGGCTAAGCTCTAAGTGGCAATAGGAATGCAAGGTCTTTGGAGGCCCAGCCCATATCCAAGATCTCTGTCTGTAGGGGAGTCTGGGCAGCCAACAGTGACACCCACCTTGAAAGAGAAATGCTGGTGGGTGAAGTTCACTGTCATGCCCACTTTGCTCATCACAAAGGTGGATTCCCAAACCTCTAGGGAGGAGGCAATACCTTGAGATATATCCAAGAAAATCCACAAGTGAACATAGATAAACTTCAGCTTATTTCTTGTTTTTTCCTTAACATACCTGCTCAAATAGCCATGTTCAGAAACTTATGTGCATCACATCTTATTCAATCATATTTAAAGTGGCATAAACGTTGACCCTATAATCCTAAAAATTTGCTTTATTCCAAACATACAGACAAATCTTAAAAATATGCAGAACTCTCAGGCTTTGAGAGGGATTCACATCCTGATAGGAAAAGTGCTAAGAGATGCACAAAAACATGGGTGTAATTATAGCTATCACCTCAAATTGTGATTTTGCAAAACAGAAGGGAGACTATATTGCTCTCACTGTGATCTTTTGCTTCTTCTCAGGGAAGGGCTAAGAAGCAAAGTTGAACAGGTTCAGACTGGACAACAGAAGCCCTCTTTCTGAAGTCATATAACTTCATGTGCAGGAGACACAAGACCAACATCAGCTAGGTGTACAGTCCCCAGACTGCAGGTGCCCACATCCTTGTGCACAGAGAAGAAACCAGGACCAGATCAGCTGGGGCTGAACTGAGGTCACACAACACCTTCAGTGGCCTGGGCTGCAGGTAGGGATCCTCATCTTAGGGAATACACCACACAGCCCATTTTGCAAGCACAAACCCCTGGATGCGCGCTCTCACTCACCATGATTCATACTTGGAGAACAGTCTTTCCTGACTCCTGATGGGAGAGGCCAACACTCTCAACCTTGCAACATCTCCAATCTAGCTGGTGACTTACATGCCAGACACCAGCGCTGCATTCCCAGTCCCTCCCTGTCACTGCTCCCCCACACCCAGTCCCCTCCAGTCCTCTTGATTTTACTCTAGGTCTCTCTTTCTATCTTCAGTTATACCAGGCACAGCTCCAGTCACTGCACCAGATCCCACTAAATTGATCAGAAAATTTATGTAGGATATTGACATTTACAGCTAACTCCTCACAAAAATGATCTTCGAGTCACAAGGATGTGCTCCCTAGGGGAAAATACACGCACATTTGGTGGGCATTGAGACATCCCACTTTTTGCCAAATAAAAATGTTTAATCTCTTGATAACCAAAGGGATGCATTTTGGAAGCTCTTGACATGCTATTTATCAAATTGATGATAAAATTATTTTTTAATAAAAGAGAGAATAGAGACAATGGGGGAAAAAAACTGGATGAACAGGCAAAAAAATAATTTGGAGGAAAATTTAGCAGCTTATTTCAAAAGCCTGATAGACAAACTTATCCTTTTAGCCTAATTCCACACATAAAAATCAATCCTAAAATGTCCTTTGGAAATGAAGGATATCTACTTATAATAAACAGGGGCCACAGGGCAACTTTCACAGTGCCAATAACGTACTCAGTCAAGCCAAGGGGTGTGCCCACAGGCATATCAAAATTGTGATAATTTATCACTTTATGTCCTTAAAATTCTAGCAGTTACAAATAGAATGTAATAAAAACACATTGACAGAGACGCAAAGAGTGCCGCCTAAGGAAACAGAATTGGATTTGTGCAAGATGGAGCGACAGGCACATTTATTAAGGCATTGTTTTCAGTGAGAAAAAATAAACTGGAAACAACCTAAATGTCAAGCATATTGAGAGCTGATGAAAGCACCTAAATAATATTTTAAAATAGACTTACCATAAATAATCTAAGTCACAGAAATATATTTTTATTAAAATATATTTTAATTTGTAGATGGAACTTTATTTTATTTATTTGTATGCAGTGCTGAGAATCGAACCCAGTGCCTCACACATGCTATACAAGTGCTTTTGTACTGAGCTACAACCGCAGCCCCAGAAATATATTCATGATGTTTCTCTTGAGGCAGGGTCCCAGGTAAGGTTTATTATAAATGCAGGATGCTTTATTTATTATCATCTTAATGATAATAAATAATCAGAGTTTTCTCCTCTGGAACTCTGCCCAACCCTTCAGGTAGCCAAGCCCTCTGTGATCCCAGAGGTATTTTGCAGGGTAGCCCTTTTCCACTTTGAAGCTTCCTTTGTTTACTGTTCTACTTTCCTAAGAGAGTTTTGCAAGTAGAGCTTTATCTACAACATACTCCAGTAGACCCTGGGAAAAGGCAGGTTCTCGGTACTGTGTTGAATGCAAAGCTAAATGGAGAACCGGAGTCATTGGGTCCACTCTGTTCACAGCCTCCTCCTACGTGGAAGACTTCTGCAACCTTACCTTGGGGAACCTCACCTTGAGGCTGGGGGATTCCTAAAGCAAGTCCGCTGGGTCCTGAGCCCATTGCAGACTCCAGGTCCAGCCCACTCCAGTCAGGTGCTGGGAAGGCCACCCAGGAGTGGTCCAATGTGACAGAGGTGATTATCCTGCCCTGGCTTTCTAGCCCAGGCTCTCCAAAAATGCAGAGCATCTAATCACTCAGTAATAATAATGAGGGCAGAAGGAAACTTAGGGAGCCTGGGATGATTCATGGCAAAGACTGCAATGATGGTCTCATGACTGCCATGCTCACTAGGTAGAACACATTACACAGCTGTGGCTCTTTATTTGTTAATGGCACCTCAATAAGATGGTTTTTAATGAATGGAAGCAATTCCTTGGCGATTCAGTGTCTCTGAATATTACCAGAGGTTACTGTTAAGGTTTTGATCCAGAATGTCCCCCCAAAGCCTCAGATGATAAAATATGACCCTTGCAACACAGCAAGGTTCCAAGGCGGGGCTTTTATCCAATGAGTGCCTCCTAAGGGCTCTGACCTACTCCGTGGATAATCCAGAATGAATTGATCCATTGATAGCTGAATGAACTCCTGGAGGTGGGACCTAATTAGAGGAGGTAGGTCACTGAGCTGTTCTGGAGGCTCAGTGTCATCTCTCTCTCTCTCATTCTCTGCTTCCCAGCTACATTGAGATGACAGCCTTCCTCTGCCAAGTCCCTCTGCCAAGTCCTTCTGCCACGCCCCCTCACACCCCAACACCACACCCATCTGCCACACCCCTGCCTCCAAGTTCTGCTTCACCCAGGCCCAGAGCCTCAGAGCTGGCTGGCCCTGGACTGAGACCCCTGAACCATGAGCCAAAATAAGTCTGCACCTCTCCAAGCTGTCCTCATTGGGTGTTTTGGTCACGGTGACATAAAGTCGGCTACCACAGCCACCCAAGGGAGAACTCAATCCCCTCTCGAGAAAGAAGAGCTCCAAGGTGGAGGACAGGATCCAGCCCTGCAGCCTTGTGGCGACCACATAGAGCCTCGTCTAGTCATTTAACAGCTGTCCAGTGGGCGCTGAGGGCCACCAGGGCTCCCCATCCCTCTCTCTGAAGGCTGTTATTTACAAAGGGAGAAGACAAATGGCCGAGCCCCTAAATCACACGGAGCTGAAAAGGTCACACCAACAGGGCCCCTGGCTGCCTTTTGCAGCGTGGGTGAAGGATTTAAAACCCCATTACTTTGCCCAGGATCCTAAAGGGGGAAACCGAGGCAGGAATCACGGTAAGATCTTAAAAGAGAAGGGCCCGAGCCACCTTCTTACATAAAAAGTCTGATGCAGCCCGGGTCCTCTGTAGAGGTGCAGTGGACACTGCGTCCTGGAGCCCCCTCCAGAGCCCTTACCCAAGGGGGTTCTTGAAACAAGAGCTCACTGGAGGCCAGGGTGAGACTAGAGCCAGCACTCGCTGCGGGTGGAAAAGGTAGGTGGGTGCTCATGCAAACGCTGAAATACAATGTGCCACGAGGTTCTGCACTGTTTCCCCTCGATTTCTGCTGGTTTTCCCTTCTACAGCCCCAAGAGACACTCTCAGCTTGCTCTGTTCCAAGAGGGCTCTGATTCTTATTCTCTACCACGTGTCTCTGTCTGCTTGAGCTCCTGAATTCCCAGTTCAAAACACTGTAGTTTCAGCTCACCACGAGGATTGGAATCAGCACTGGAACTCTTCTGACTCCATGTATAAGGACATGGAAAGCCTTGTTGAAAGATGTTATGTTGAACATCTTTGGACTTGAGAAAGACTGCAGTAGAATTCAGACTCAAAATTTTCATTCTGCATGGCCCAAGGAGTCATCCTCCCAGGAGGAAACTTAAGCATCCCTTAATTCAAAATGTTCCCATATGGAAAAACCTAGATTTTCATAAGAAAAAAATTATCGTAATTTTATCCAATATATCCATAACACAATCTAGTCTATGTAATGCCATTTTATGTGATTTTTTTTCCATAACAACTTTCTAGGAATATTTCATGAACTACTTTCAGAATCAAGGAGCAGGAGTCAAAGTTTTAAAATTAAATGTATGAAATTCTGCAGGTGGAGGCAGGTATGGTGGATGACTGAAGTAGCTATGGCATATACACAATCATCCCTCCATGTCCACAGGCCACCCAGCCACCAACCTCACCCAACAATATTTGGAGAAAATACCAAGAGTGTCCGGAACATGTTGGAGCCCCTTTCCCTGCTGTGATTCCCTGGACAGTGCAGTCTAACAGAATACACATAGCCCAGACGCTGTGCTCGGTGTCGCAGGACCTGTAGAGAGGATCTCAAGTTTCAGAGGAAGTGCCTAAGGTCTATGAAAATGTAGTCTTTTGCATTCCAGGCTTGATCACTGAGAGCTCTGGTTCCAGATGGGTTCCCAAGATCTATCCCCAGGGACACCAAGGAGGGACTGTGTCAGGAATACCATCAGCTGTGGCCAACCCGAGTGAACGTTCCCCAGCCAGACAAGCAGCCACTGGTCAGGTGGGCTTGACTGTTGCCAATGGGAATGTCGACACAGTGTTTAGAAGTTTCCAGATTTGTCAAGAAGCTTATGTAGAATCTCTTAGTTTTTTTTTTCTTTTAATGTGGGTAAATAATTAAGTATTTTAAAGGCAAACAAAGCATGTCTAAGAGCTTTATTAGGCCCTAAGAGCCAACACTTTTTAACCAATGTAAGGGTACAGCGAAACATCGGAGTAGAGACCACAAGAGACTCTCTTATGTAACAGCAGAAGGGTGGGTTTATTTGGAGACCAGCATGCTAGGGCTCCCTGTATAGCAAAGAGAGAGAGAGCCCTGAGAACCGCTTGAGCAGAGCTTATATATTTTTTTGGAGAGGGCATGGAGGGAAGTTTATTGATGGGTCAGGGTGAGTGGGCAGTTTGTCTGCAACCGAGTGAGGGAGTGCATCCTGCAGTTTGGCAGTTGGGGACAGCACATTCTGGGAACAAGATTAGCAAAGAGTTCACAGTTGGGGACAACACATCCTGGGAACAAGATTTCAACAGTGTTTTGTTAAGCATATAGAAAAACAGAGTGACAAGTACCTATTTTATTAACCTTTTATTATTTTTTTTGGCTACTTTTAATTATAAAAGTGATCATTGCGGGGTGTCACATTTTGTGTCTGCTAGTGGGGTATATTGTTGTCTGATTACCATAAGTTTGACTTGTCCAATTTGGGATTGGAGAAAGGAAACTACACGATTGAGCAAACAGGGTCCTAGAGTTAGCAACAATATAAGAATTATTAGAGGGCCGGCCAGGGCTGATAAAAGTGTAGTTAACCAGGGGGACTGTGTGAACCAAGACTCATACCACCCTTTTTGGGCCTCTTTTTTTCTCTGACGCTTTTTAAGGCGTTTTTTAGTTTACTTATAGATTTTTTTATAACTTTAGTATGGTTGGCATAAAAATAACATTTTTTTTAATGTAGCACAAAGGCCCTTTTTTTTTTATGAAGAGGAGGTCCAACCCTCGCCTGTTCTGTAAAACAACTTTAGAGAGAGAGGTTAAAGATTCCTGCAAAGCTGTGATAGAGGTTTTTAATATCTTTAAGTTTTGGTCCATTGCTGTTTTTAATTGGGTCATTTGTCGTGTCCCATGGACCAGGGCAGTGGTCCCTGTGCCCACCCCTGCAGCAATTCCCATTCCTAATAAGATGGCTAAAGTGAGGGATATAGGTTCCCGGCGAAACCGGGTTGTATGCCCCCCTATTTAAATATTTTTCCAAGATATGGCCTGCCTAAGGTAATAGGGTCCGATAATGGACGGGCGTTCATGGCCCAGGTAAGTCAGGGGTTAGCCAGGACCCTGGGGATTAATTGAAAGTTACATTGCGCTTATAGACCCCAGAGCTCAGGACAGATAAAAAAAATAAATAAAACCATTAAAGAGACCTTGACAAAATTAAGCTTAGAGACCGGCATAAAAAATTTGACTATGCTCCTGCCTTATACATTGTTTCGTGCAAAAAATACTCCCTCTGTTTCTTTGTGTAACCTAACCCTCTATGATTCTCTATGATGTCCCTCCTCCAATAAGGGACCTGACCCTAACTCTAAGACCTAACAATTCCTTTCACACCCTCTTGCTTGACAGACTTAAAGCTTTTAAAAAAACTCAGTGATACCCGTGGAAACAGCTAACCACTGCCTACCAACCTGGGGACGAAGGGACTCCACACCGATATCAAGTGGGAAACTTCATCTATGTAAGACGACATCAGGTGTCATCCCTAGAACCCTGCTGGAAAAGACCATACCAGGTGCTACTTATAACACCTACAGCAGTAAAGGTAGATGGAATCACTTCCTGGATCCATGCCTCTCATCTCAAGCCTGCACAAATTACATATTCGCCATGTGGATAGGGCTAAGGACTCTCCCCCTTACCACCAGTAGTCCTAATCCTCATCAGCCCATTCAGCAGCGATGGTTGATCATAAATCCTACTGGACAGAAAGTATGATCTATCTCACATACAGCCCCCTTAGGGACCTGATGGTCATCTCTCCACCCAAACATTTGTCAGTTGGCTATAGGTCTTTTCTACTGGGTATCCCTGATAAAAAAAATCCCACTAAAATTCCATTAAATCCCTTCCATACCATAGATAATAAAAACAAACATTATGGATGTAGGGACACGAGAGCCAGATGCAGGTTGGCTAATCTAGATTACTATGTTTGCTTGGCAGACTATCAAAGCCACAAACAGTCATGGCTGTGTGGGGGAAAATCCGACTTCTTCTGTAAGTCATAAGGATGTAAACATACAGGGGCTACCTGATGGAACCCAAACCTCCGCCAGTTCTCAGACCATTGCCCCCTTGCTGAAGTAACAGGTACTGAGGTATCTCTCCACCCATTCACTCCTCTCCTCTCAGTGCCCACACCAGGACCCACCAGAACTATCCAAAATATAATAAAAATGGCCTTTAAAGTTACTTTATCATTACTAAAAACAGGTTACTAAAAATTTAAAGTCCCTCACAGGCTTTTTGGGATACTCACTCCAGTCTTCCCCTCTGCTCTACCTGTTCTACTACTCAAGTTTTTATTGCTAATAAAATCCCAAACCCCTTTCCCATTATTCTTCTACATCTCTCCTTCCTCATTCTCAGATCCACGGAGCTGCTCTCAGCACCGCCTTCCCTGTCCTCCCCCTCTGTACCAGGCCCACAGAAAAGTCTTAACTGACCTTCTCCAGAAGTCTTCACTATGACTGACTTTAGGACTTTCAACAAAAAAGTCCCTATAAAAAAGTTCAGTATAGATAAACTTCCTCTTTTCATGTTGCCCTGTTCTACTTGGCCACTGGCTAAAAAAATCAGCACTCCTAAGCTAGACACCCCCTTACTAGTTTTTCACAAAATATGTGAACAGGGCCTCTGGCCTTGAGCTGAGGCTTCACAGAGATGGCTACATTTCTAAGATAAAAAAGTTATCAACTGGGCTCCATGGTAATAGCTGACAAAAAAAAAAAAAATTCTCCCCCTCCCAGGTGTCCTTAAAAAGTTAACTTGCCCAGAACAGAGAAAAAAAAATAACAAAAACAAAAACTGCTTTTTGTAAACTTCTGCAGACTGTAAACTTCTGAGCCCTTTCCCTTACATGCTGAGTATGGAGTTCTAAAGCTGCCTAAACCTGGGGTTCAGGGGATTAATTGATTACAGCGGAAACAATGCCCTCTGAATCCGGTTGCAGCCAAATAGAACTGTTTCCCTGTCTTCAGTGCTATCTTAGGTGCCTTGCCTTATCCATCCCTACAACAGTATAATTCTATATACTTAAACATTATTTATATTTTCATAAAATGGTCAACAGATGTCTGGGAACAAGATTTCAACAGTGTTTTGTTAAACATATAAAAAAACAAAGTAACAAATACCTATTTTATTAACCTTTCACCTCCAGCCTGAGGCACCCTGATCACATGATTCTGGTCTCTCTGGAAAGACAAAAGTGGCTATATTTTGTTTAAATGTAAAGAGCATTGTGAAACAGATCTTGGCCTCATTAGCATCATGTTCTGATCCTCACTAAAACCTCTTCCAGTTCCCCCGACTCTGCTAGAAGTAGGAAATGTTGCCTCAATGACTATTTCTTAGCAGTCCAACTAGGCAGCAAGAGAGAGTCGAGAAGAAAGAGGCTTGAGCAGAAAGAAGTCCTGGGATCGGCTAGTGATGTCTGCCATGGTCACATGCAGCTGGGTGGTAATGCGTGTTTCTCATCTCTACCATCTGGAGTCCATATTCCAGTATACATGTCAAAGTTTCTGCAGACCCTCCTCATACTTACAGCCTCATTCACGGCCACCTCCTTTTCTCCAGTAGGCCCTTTATAAGACCCCCTTCCCTGAGTAAATCTGCAAGGAGGCACCTCTTGCACATCATGTTCTTGCATCTCCAATCTCTCCACAAGTCCCACTCCCCGACCTGCCATCCTTGCTGTCTTCTGGCTAGTTAACTCTCACTAAATCCAACATCCATCTCCAACATGACCTCTTCTGTGTTTTTTCCTGAATCTCAGGCCTCAAATCTTTTATGATCCTTTAGACTTTGTACCCACATTAATGGGAAAGATTTTCAAACTGTGTTGACTCCCCTGACACCATAGGAGCCGTTCCAGGTCACAGATTATGCCTTACCCATCAGTGCCTACCCCAGAATGGGCCAGGAGCAGATCTTGTGTTGGATGAATGAAAGTCAGGTTAACAGAGCCCTTGCCTTCTACTACACAGAAATTAAATCAGCAGTATCTCTTGGGTCACATTTCCCCAAGCATCAGTTACTCCTGTGAAACTTTCACTGTTTCTGTCATGTCCACGTTTCAAAAATGACTTGAGATTTTCTAGGAGTCACTAAAAAGAACACAGCCTAGCAAGGCACTTTAAAATCAGAAACTCAGAAACGGTCTTGGTGATTTGTCTGATCTGACCTCTCCATTTTTCTAGCCCCCAGGCAATGTTCCCTTGCTAAATCTTTCTATTCCCAGGCATGGCTGACCATGCAGCTATCACTCAAACAACAATCCCTGCTCTCACTGGCTTTTTGTCATTCTTACATCATTTTCCAGTGCACCTTCAACAAATTTATAAGTGTTCATACAATTTTTAAAATGTTTGTTCTCTACAACCAGAAACTGGACTATAAATCTTGAGGCACCTGGGCTACCCTTGAGGAACTGTAATTTAAAGCTTTGTGGCACATTCCCTGGCTGATTCTTTGGTCACTGAGAGGAGGCTGTTGACTCAAGGATTTCTGTCTTCCAGATGATCAAACAGAGCCTGAGGAACACAGCAGTGCATCATGAAGGCCCTCAGATGGATGTCCTGACACACATTGCTGTGTCCTAAACCACTGTCACCAACACTCCACCCCTGCAGGTCTACTTCAACCAGTCCACAGCCTGTAGAAAGCTCCCTGTGTCATTTACAATGGAATTAGATATTGATTATTCTCTTTCTGACAGAGAAGTATAAGAGAAAATCAGAACAATCATTTTCAACACACAGACGCTATACCCAGTGCTCCCTGACACTAACATTGCTGCCACAGAGTAACCAGTTGCCCAACTAAGTGCCGGGCCGGCAGGTGGGCTGGACACTTGAAGATCAGAAGAGGCCTAAGAGCACACAGGGCAGTGTGTGCCTGGGAAGCCAGGGGCTGGTCCTCAGCCTGGACTTTATGCACACAGATTCCAAGGGTCACCACAGACCACTTCATTTGCCCAGCAGAAAGCATGTCACAGTTCCAAAAGGCACCCAAGGAAACACAGCCAGGAAAGGCAAACGTTCTGCAACTTCATAGACTTTCTCAGTCCCAACCCTGAGATTACCCCTCAATCCCCAGACTGCTGCCAGGCACTGAGACCTCGGTGGCCTTGCTCATTTATTTTTCTTTATCTCTATATAAGGAGTGTAATTAAGACAATATGAAAATGCCATCCTCCACACAGTTGTCACATTTCCTCCTATATAATTATGTAGGAGATTCCCAATCCTTGGCCACTCAGGCACTATATCCAAGGTGGCGGCCAAATCCACATACCAGGGTTAATCTTAGTTAATGCTTTTAGGAAGCTCTTTTAAATTAGCTTTACTCTTTTCTATTTGACAAAATATTAATGCAGTCTATGAATGTGCACATTTTATATGATTGCTTTATAGTTTCCACATATAGATATATACATAATAGTTGATATATAGACTATACATTAACTTTATATAGATATATGCACAGACATATCTGAATATATATAAACTATAGAGCAATTATAAAGTATGTGAGTATATAAAATATATGAAATATATCCATATAAGATATATGAATATATATAGCTGCAACAGGGGATTGGAGTCACATATATGACTTACAATTAAGAAAGATTTACAATTAAGAAAGCTTATCTTGGAGCCTTCTAAATTAAATCTCACCTCACTTGAGAGAATATTGAATTATCTAATTGAACTATGAGAGAGATGTTTGACACTTATGTTATTCATTTCCTCTCATCTTCAGATTCACCCTTTATCACCTGCATTGAAAAAATGGATATGGGTTCTTTTTGTGATTTTCCAATACTGAACTTCGTTAGTAGAGGGCACTAGAGAGCCATGCATTCCACACCCTGGTTCAGTTTCCTATCTGCAGACTCCAGGCCTCTGAGCTCAGCTCCTGAGCAGCCTGCAGCTTCTCCAGCACCCAACCCCCTGCAGGGTAGACAACTTCTGCAGCCCCAGACTTGCAGGGCGCATGGTGGCCAGTAACACCTGGCAGCTGCAGCTTCTCCCACTAAACCCTACAGGTTCATTTGCAGTAGACGGCCCCTGATGGGACCTTCCCTAAGAGCAGGTTTCTGTGGCCCTAGAGAGGGTAGACGATTTCCAGCAGTCTTCCCATGGTGGATCCTGGATAACAGTTCTACGGTGACTTCTCTGTTATCTACTGAGTTATAGCCACTTTCTCTCAAGCAAGGATGCAGGGTCCAAACTCAGGGCAATCTGTCTTCACCCTGAAGACACTGGCTGCTCCTTGTATCTGCTGATCTGATATTCTTTGATGCTCTCCTTAGTAACTAAGCGCTCATGACTCCAATCCTCTGTTGCAGATAATAATCTTGCTGAACTTTCCCTGTTTAAATCCCTGTGATTGTGCTCTTCTGATGGGACCCTGGCTCACCAAGGAGAAACAATTAACTGTAAGCCTGGCTGTGGAGGGATGCGAAGGTGGGGCCAGGTGCCTTCAGCCAGAGATGCCCAGTGTCCATCCAAGGGCTCAGAAGGCTCCCTGATGTTCCCACAGGAGTCTTCCCCTCTCTTGCACCCTCTGGGTGTCTGCAAGCCAACTCCAGATTCAGGGTAGTAATCAAGTGGCTCCAATCAGTCAGCACATCCCTACTCCTGACCACGTGATCAGTCCAGAGACAGTCAGGAGGTGAAACATACGAAGCTGAGACTCGAAAGGACTGAGCTGAGCTGAGCCTCTGGGTACTGAGGAGCAGTTTAGGACAAGGCTGAAGGCGAGGAGTAGCAGGCCCCTCTCTGCAAGAAAACAAGCAAGAGGCTAAACCCCAGAGTGCTCCTGCACACCACTCTCTGTGACTCTGTGAAAAGGTGGTCAGCACAGGTCGGTAGTCACCTCGCTGACTGGAGGCCCTGGGCAAAAAGCTTCTGAGTCTTGTGGAGCAGGGGTGGGGGTGAGTGGAGCTCTGAGCACTGAAAGAAAAAGAGTGTCTCCTGCCTTCCCCAGGAGGCCATGGGAGAGCTGCCTGATGAGGAGGCTCCTGCCTGGGAGGAGAGTAGATGTGCTCGGTCACAACATAAATACCAAGTCAAAAGGGCAGCCCTGTACACAGCCCACAGTACCCTGGCTGTGACCACAGCTACCAGGGGCAGACAGCTGTTCCCGATGGGTCCAGCATACAGAGCTCTGAAGTTGCCTGTGATCAGGCCAGAAAGCAAGCATGTGAGCTCTTGTCCAGGAGTCAGCTCCGGAGATATCTCCGAGGGCATCAGGAAAGGCAGCTCCCTCTGCGTCCTTCTATGGGGGAGGACCGTGGGATGTCCCTGCTGACCTGTCCTGAGGCCTGCAGCAAGCTGTATAAGTCCAAGGGAAGAAAAGAGCCACCTCTGCAGGGAAAGTGCCTAATACGAAGATTTAGTCCTGATCGAACCCACCTCGTTGCACTAGTTGGAGAATCTTCAGAGAACTCATTTAATAATTACATTTATTGTTTAAGCCATTTGACTGAAGTATTTTAATAACTTGCATCTGAAATTCTTGTGTGAAATACCAACTCATTCTTTTGTAAAATAAACATGGAGCCAAAATAAAATAAAGACCAAAACGCACATAGAAGCACATCTGTCTTAATCGATGCAGATGCTATAATAAAATACTGTTAAATGAGTGGCTTATAAACAACAAAAATTTCCTCACTTTCCTAGAAGCTGGGAAGTTGGAGATGAAGGTGCAGACAGATCGAGCATCTGGTGAGGGTGCTTCCTGGGTCCTACATGAAGTGGTCATGCTGGTCACATGGTAAAAGAAAGTTCCATGGGGCCTTTTTGTAAGGGCACTAAGGCATTTATGAGGGTTTCACCCTCATGAGCTAAGTCACCTCTGAAAGTCCCCACCTCTAAGACCATGGCTTTGATGGTTAGGTTTCAATATAAGGATACTGGAGAACAAAATGTTAAGACCACAACATGTGTGCACACACAGACACACACCAAGAAGAAAAAACCACACCTTAACAATAACAACAAAGTCTACAAAATAACCCATGGAACTGGTCAGCATCTTTTATCTTCAAAGACACAAGGTTGTCCTCTATTTGGTAAAAAGGTTCACAACAACTTTACAAGACTACAAGGACTTCTCTGCAAACCTATTGATCAGGAAGCTGTTTATAAATAATCAATCTATATGCCATAGGAAAGAGCAGAAGGCATCAGATTGGATTGTTTCTGGCAATGAGCAACTCCCCCCCAAGTTCAGCATTAGCACTATCATTAGAGATGCTAGAACATTCCTCCCAAAGTTCTAACATTAAAGTCCTCCTGACCTCTAACATGGACCTTCAACTGGTCTTTAATGCCCTAAATCCCTGACTCTTCTCTAGGGAAAATTTTTTTCCATTCTCCAATCATGTGGCTTTTGGGGGAACTGCCAATAACAAAAAGTTCTAGCAACTGGTAAAAGGCACCTGGGCAGGTTTTCAACTCAAGAGCAGAATTGTCAGTGGAATTAATCCATTTGATGGGTTAATACTTTGAATGGACTACAGGGTGGTAACTGAGGCAGATGGGGGCTGGCAGAGGAAGAGTGTCACTCAGACATGGGACATGGCCTCAGGGGCTATATCTCTCCCTGTCCCCCTCCTGTCTGTCTCTGCGTCCTGGCTGGTGTGAGCGGAGCAGCCTCCTCTACCATGTCCTTCTACCACGGTGACCTGCCTTACCTCAGGCCCAGAGCAATGGAGCTGGCTGAATGTGGACTGAGACCTCTAAAACCATGAGCCAAAATACGCTTTTTCTCTTTTAAGTTGTCATTGTCAGGTCTTTTGGTCACAGCAGCGCAAAACTGACTAACCCAACAAACCTTTATGTGCACACAGCTCCAGGTACACACAGGTACCCACACACCCTCTTTCTGAATTTAAAGGGCAAAATATAATCCTTTCTCCTTTGCTGATGCTAGTTGAATTTATAATCTGTACAACAAAAAAAATCTTATCACCCCCTTTTTAATTTTTATTCAGAAATCAGCTACTTGCAGCCTTTATTTTCTGATAAACAAATTCTTGTAGTAACAATGACTTCTCTAGAATTGGTTCAGAATCTGCACATTCCCTGTTGCACACAGCGCAATGGCCCTTCGTCACTGTATCTTCCTCGGCCGCCCACTTTCTTCCCTCCCAGTGCAGGTCAGAATCTATGACATGTGAGAGGTACTGTCCTCACTGACTTACCTGTGTCCCCTGCCTTAACTCCCAAGGAAGGTCCAGGGATCTCAGAACACAGAGCCATCTATGCATGTGTGGTCCCCTTCTGTGAGCCCAGGTGTGTCTGGCTGCATCCTGCCTAGTGGAGAATTTCCCTGGCGAATGGAAACACTCAAAACATAAAACCAGTGGCTTGTCTTCTGGCTTAGTCTGGTAATACTGAACCCCACCTTTTGGAATTTGCTTTGGCCTGGATTGATTCCCCCATGACTGCTTATTTGGGAGGAATGTGGGTTAGGGCAAACTTGCTACTTAATGCTTGGAAACAACACTTGTCCCTTTGCCTCTAGGTCACACCCTGAGGACACACACTGCAGCTGAGCTGTCTGCTCTCCCTGCTGTGGGAAATAAACATTGAACAGAAAATGTGGACACCAAAGGAGTCCATGCTTCCTGGGGGAGGTGCTACAGGTGTCCTGACTTTGGCCACACCCACCCTGGAGTAGATGTCAAATGTACACCCTGCAGCCGTCCACTGGTCCACTGGGCTCTCACACTTACAGCCCTTGCAGCCACATCTTTATAGCTCAATCTTAGTGCCACAGGGTCCATTAGACTTGACTGGAGGACATAACTCTATTAAGGATCCATGTTTTATTCAGGCTAGAAATGTGGGCCCATTGATTTAACTTAAGTAGCACATCATTCGATTAGAGACAATGTTTACTTTTATCTAATTTGCATCTGTGTGGGTCTAAGAGGCCTTGTGCACCAGAGTGCTATAGATTGGTGCAAATCACTGATATTTCAGTGAACTTGTGAACAGGACAGAGCAGAATTGGCCTGGTGGGTTATCTTCTTCAGCAAGGAAAAAAACCTCAAGGGTTTTGTTGTTGGGTTTGTTTTGCCTGTATGCTACTTCAACTTCAGTAAAATAGTAAAATATGGGGAAAGAGAGAGGATTGGGAACATTTAAGTAAATCAGCCTTAATAAGGAAACAGATTACCACAGGAATCATGTGTTTTCAAGGGGAACACAGGGCCCTTGCTCTTTGCTACAGGGGGTGGGAGAGTTGGTGAGATTCTCCTCTGGTCAGAGAGTGCTGCTCCAGGGATGTGCCAGTGTCATGGCCTCTCTGCAACCACACAAAGCCATCTATGCATGCATGGTGACATGAGTCCTCCTGGGAGTTCTGAATGTGATTCCAGGTCACAGAATCCATGGAAGTTGTACGACAAGCTGCCACAGCTCACGACAGCAAACTGAAGACAGAGCTTCTAAGTGGTTTGCTAATCACATGTATCACCAAAGGGGCAAAGCTCCTGACACCCTGTTGTCCATTCCTTCATCTCTTTAGGAAGAAAAGCTGTATTTAACTACAATTACGATGATAAACACTTACTAATGGCTCGCCACCGTCTAGACCCTGTCATCGGGTTTATATAGGCTGCTTTCTCTTCACTACCCCATTATATAGTCAGAAACCTCCTGTAAAGACCATATTCTGGACCAATGGGCCATCTGGCCCAGCTGGGAGATGACAAAAGCACAGAGGAACCAGACCTGCAGGTTTTCTAAACATTGTTATCACCAACCCTCAGGCTGTCAATAAACAGTGCGGGGAAATTCACAACCCCACAAGTGAATTTTAAGAAAGCTCAGCCAATGGATATGTAATTTGTGTTTACACATATGGACCCCAAAGAAATGAGATCAAGTCTGTGGCTACATATTTGTTGAATGATGCAGTTCAAAGGAGGTTGGGTATCATTTGATTGACAGGGGTCTCTCCTTCTCTGTGGTTTCACTTTCTGCAGTTCCAGTTACCCTTGATCAATTTCTGAGAATTCTAAATGGAAAATTTCAAAAATACTAATTCTTAAATCTTCAATTGTGCTATATTTTGAACAGAGTGATTCGTTATGTGAGTCCCATTAAGTCTTGCTGAGATGTAAATCATTCCTTTGTCCACTGTATCCACGCTGTATAAGCTACCTGCCCATTAATCCAGGGTATTAGAGCTACTGCTCCAGAGTATTAGTTCTTCTGTTCAAGTTACCTTATTTTACTTAATAGTGACCCCAAAATGCAAGAATTGTGATGTCAGCAATTGAGATAATCCAAAGGGAAGCCACAAAGTCCTTCCTTTAAGTAAAAAATACATTAGTTAAGGCAATAGGAGGAAAATCAGTAGACAAGTGCAAGCAGATCAAAGAGAGGGAGGAGGGACGAGAAAGGGAGACCCTGAGGAATTAGGTGGATCAGTGAGACCCTGATGAATTAGATGGATCAGTTATGTTCTGTGCATGGGCAAATATGGATAATGAGCCCACTATCATGTAAAATGCACCCACAAAAGGACAAAGAAGAGAAATTTTATCACAGATACACATGTGTAGGAAAGAACTTAATATATATACCCATTCTGTACTGCCCTGATTTCCAAGTACCCACGAGGGGGTCTGGGAACACAGCCCCATGGATGTGGAAGGATGTGTGTTTGTTCTTTTGGGTTTGGTAACGTTTTCACCAGGAAATTAGAAGGTTGAAGCCTTTGGTTTAATAAAAAGGGCAGCTGGCAGACTGAAGCCTCCCCAGTTGATTTTTATTAGCCCGTGCTTGGGCTATTCTGCTTTTATTTGAAAAGTAAAATCTCATGGGACTTGGAACATTTGGCTTTAGAAGTAGTCAATAACATACAGGCACTTTACTAGTTAACTTATTTATCTGAGATGTGCTCTTTAAGGAGGTTAACATAATACTTCAAAGAGGCAGAGAACCTAAAGCCGCTCACTGGAATCTGTGTAATTTTCTTATCACGGTACCGGTACCGTTGTCCATAAGTAGTGGTGCTTTTTCAATAGCAAATTAAATCCAAATAGCAGTTTAGAAGATGTAATTAGGAATGAAAAAAAGAAAGGGTGGGAAGAGAATAGAGCAATCATTTTCTGCTGGTGGCCTGCTCACTTGACAATAGAACTGACAGAATTTTCTCCCTGTTTGATGAGCGCACTTTATGATCCCACCATATCTCCCTCAGCTCTGATTTACATTTCCTCCAGCTTCCAAAGCCAGGAAAACCTTCTGAGTGCCCACATTACCTAAGCGACAAGCATCATTAAAAAGCCAAGAAATCACTAATTTCCCTGGGTATTTTTCCAAATAGCATGACTTACTCAGAAGCGTTCTCCCTCATCTTTGCCTCTATTGATGCAAATGTATTTGGGCAAAAAAAAAATAAAAAGAATTTTAGGTTTTTTTTTTTCAGTGTTTCTAAGTGGAATCCTTAATTCTTAATATAAACAGATTTATAGTCAGCCATTTGCAATGTGTTAGCAAAAAAAAAAAAAAAAAAAAGGACACATCTTCACCTCTGACAGGCGATAACTGTAAACTCTTGGGTCTTAAAACAGGTCACAACCAATGGATGATCAGGAGCAGAAGAATAAAAAATAAATAAATAAAAGTGTCCTTGAAATAGCCAAGCTCACTGTTCACACAGCATATGCTCAGTAGAAAACTGGAGCACTCTATTCATTTGGCAGAGAAAACACAGTTTCTGGGGTTCAAACCCCAGCCCTGCCCCCCCACCCTCCTGCTTCCCAGGGACAAATAACTTCCCTGTTGGGATCACTTCAGGATTAACCTTCAGGTATTTTCATGAGGATGAAGCATGGCAGGTAGGGCCTGGCACACTGGCCAACGAATCCCCAATCCATGCAAGCCAGCACGGGCACATCAAGCACAAAGTTTGACCTGTAGCTCACCAGGCTCAGAACATCACACAAGGTCCCTCAGAGAGGGATCACAGAGCCAGCTCCAGAGCTGATGTCAACCTAACTCAAAACCTCACCCTCTTTCCGTGCCTAAGGGCTCACATCCCGGGGATAAACATTCTTCCCCAGAGTATAACATTGACTCTTCAGGACAGGGACCTGATCTGTACCTGGACCTGATTCAGACCCCAACTTTCTGATGCTATAACAGAAGGAGGTCTTCAGGAGATCTGGGGACAGGGTCAGTATGTTTTATATATGGATAGAACAGGCACACTCTGTGACCCCCAGGAGGGCGTGGTGGACATACAACCAGCTGACCAGAAGTAGAATATGTCAGAAATTGTAGCACCCTTGAAATAGGATATAAAGTCATTGCATAGCTCTCACGCTCTCTCTCTCTCTTGCCCCCCACCCTTTCTCTTTCCACTTCTTTAGGGAACACAAGCTCCCATGTCATTCACACTCCCAAGTAGCCCTGTGGAGGCCCATTTGTGAGGAGCTGTGGCCTGCAGATGGTGTAAACTTACCTCTGGGACTGAGCTACATGGAAAGTGGATTTTTCCAGCCCCAGACAAGTTGTGACAGCCGCAGCCTCCGGAGCATCTTAACTGAACCCTCGTGAGCTATCCAAGCCAGAGCCGGCGGTCGGACCTTCCTTCAATTCCTGACTCAGGGAAACTCTCTTTTCATAAATGCTTACTTTTCACAGTTGCTACACTGTGGGTAACTAAGACATTTAGATCCTCAGTAGATACCTGGTGTCATACAAGCTCCTTGAGATTTGCCCTGGTGGCCCCTGTGTGGTAGGTTTTCTTTGAATACTCAGGGACTGATCATGCTCTTCCTAAAAGAACGTGGGGACCTTGTTTTTTCAGTTCTCCCAAGAATGAGGAGCATTGGCCCCTGGCATGTGCCTCTTTATGTTCTCAAAAATGGGCACTTGACCGAGGTCTGTTTCCTCAAGGATCCCTGGGGAAGGGAGCAAAAGCAAATATCAGCTTCCCACTGGCCTGTGATCTCTGAGCCTGCTGGACACCACACTGACAGAGGCTGACTGGGAGTGCAGGTGACACCAAGGGCTCGGGTCTGAGAACTGCCAAGGTCCCAGAGTCCCAGAGAAGTCCTCAATCCAACCTTGCAATAAACTTTAAATGCCCTTCTCAAGTACATGCCCCAGTTGCTGCTCTATTTGGCCTTTGAGTTTTTATCACTTGTTAACAGGGAAGCCTACTTGCGGCAGAAAGGCTTGTTAGACCAGCCTGACCTTGCTTCCTACCCGACCCCTCACATCGTCTCTGTCTGGATCTTCCCAGCTGAATTTGGCTTGGCTGGTGTAACTCAGTGTCCTCTCCAGAGGACTCCCCTTAAGGAAACACACCAACTTCCTTCTCTCCCTCTCTTCCAGGGTGACCCTTTAGGAGATCATGGTCAGTTGAGCGCTGGGGGCCCTGCAGAAGCTGTTTCAAAGCCAGTGTTTTTCTCTTCTAAGCAAGCAGCAAGGCAGCTTTAAAATGTCACATGACCGCTTATCCATCAGGAGACACAGGGCCCTGAGCACTCCTAGTCAGGTTCCAAAACAAAGTGCTTCCCTGGGGCAGGACAGACTTAAACATACTAGCATCTTTTTATTAGCTCTTTAGCATCTGACAAGATGCTAAAGAGCTAATAAAAAGATGCCCACTCCAGCTTCTGCCAGAAGTCTGGACATTTAATTACTGCCGAGAGAAGTCAGTGGGCACTCCTCCAGGCCAGCATAAATTTATTTATATATTTTTTTCAAAGAAAAAAAAGTACCTGCTAATGATGTGAAACAGGCTTCTGGGCCCTGGAGGCCACAATTCACAGACAAACACTCATAAAACTATCAACCCATCCCTCCATCCAGATGAAAAGGTCACCGATCCGGAAATTGGCTCTGTCATACCTCCTATGAATGAAGACCCTCAAAGAAACTCAGCAAAGAGAAGACACCTGCCTTCAGGGGATGTGGAGGAAAACAGTAGCATGCGATGGACTTTGGACAGGCTCCTTGTCAATCAGCTGCCCACCCCCATTTGAGTCGGTAGCATGGCCACTTGTGGCTGCTCATGAGACCCACCACCCCCTTCTGCACAGCCTCCAAACACAGCTGAGAAGTTGGACTTGGGGTGGAAAGTGGGGCTCAGAGCCACCTGCTGGGCAGGCACCCTCCTCCTATGCCTATTAGGTGGGTGAGATTGCAGGTCCTTACCCTCTTCACACCTCTCATGCTTCTCCTATAGAAATGAGGTAATGACATTGCATATCTAAGGTTTGTACAGGCATAAACCAGTCCGTCATGCTAATATACCAAAACGTTATCTACTCGTATCCTTTATCGCTATCATAAAACCATGAAGGGCAGAAGTCACAGATATTCCATTTTTGTATACCCCTTTATAACTTTATCAGCATTACCCTGGACAAAAGTCAATGTCAGCAAATATGTGTGTAAAAAAAAATACATTTGAGAACAGAAAGGAACTTAGATAATAGTGTCAGAGTACTTAAGTCAAAGTCTCCACCTAATGAAACCCCCTTTAACTGTAGAAGGTCCCTCTGTCTTTGATTACCTCCTGTGTAAGGGAGTCTACAGAAGAGTTTCCAGAAGACATCAAGCAGGGACCCACTGTGAAGCCACATATCCCACTGCACCCCTACAGCATTCCAGATGCTCCCCTAGGCAATGGGAAACCCATTGTCTACTGAGGAAGTCCTAGGGCCCACGAAGCTGTCAATCAAATGTGCATAGAGAGGTACATAGAAATGCTAACTTTGTTATAGTAAAATAGTGAGAAAAAGACAAAACCACTCTATATTGGCTTGATATCTCTTTCAAACTAGACTCTGACCTATAAAGACCCAGAGAATTTAGCAAGGACCAAATTCCAGGAGGAAAAAAAAAAACTAATTAATTGTTGAATTTTGAGATTAAGAACTCACATTCTTACAATTTAAGATTAAGTGAAAGAATTTCAAAGGGTCCTTTTTATCATTGACAATTTTTGCCTTAGACTCTCTGATTTAGACATAGCCTTTGCATAAGGTAAATCTCCCAGAGTCTTACCATCTCCATATTCCACATTAGAGAAACAGGGAAAAGAAGGTGACTCAGTCATCTTTTCAGTCCCTGTGACCAAAGGACCTGACAAGAGAAACCTAGAAGAGGAGACGTGTGTCTTGACTCATGGTTTCAGAGGTTCAGTCGGCCGACTTCATTGCTCTGGGCCCAAGTTGAGGCAGGACATCCTGCTGCAAGAGTATTGCTGAGGAAAGCAGCTCAGGACATTGCAACCAGGAAAGAAAGAGCGCTCTGCTCGCCAGGGACAGAATATAAACATCAGAGGCAAGTCCCCAGTGACCCACCTCCTCCAGCCACTCCCTACCTGCCCACAGTAACCACCCACTGAATCCACACCTCTGGGTGAATCTGCCGATTAGGTTGAGGCTCTTGTAACCTAATCATGTCACTTCTGAGCATTTTTGCATCATCTCATACATGAGCTTTTGGGATACACCTCGTATCTAAATTATAACAACAGGTTGCCATAACTCACCCAAGTTCAAAGAGCTAAAAATGGATGCAGCCACATTTGCATTAAAATCTGAAGAACTTGGCACTGACTCTGAAATCTTGCTCTCTTAATGTGAGCTGCAGTTTCCACTTTAGAGTTTGAGATATAAGAAACAAATCCATTCATGGATCCTCGCAGTGACCCTTTTGGTACTTTAAGAAAAGCCGCCATCCCTGCCCCCAGCCCTCACATCAAGCCCAGGCGCTCTTTTTGTCTCATCCTGCGGCTGAGCCCTCACATTTTCTTCAATTGTTCCTTCTGTAATGTGATTTCAAGGGCCCCCCACACCCTGAACACTTTCTCTGGCAGAACATGTGCCTGTTCCCAGTGTTACCCCTTGGCCTTGAGTGCAACAGAATTTGGGGACACGGTGACAGGGTCAGGTCTATCATTTATTGCCTGATATTCATGGAGACCAGCAGACACTAATCTTCTACTTCTTAAGTGAACGCTAGTAGAAAGCAGTGACATAATGGGGTGAGAACCAGCCCATGCCCCACACTCAGGAGAGGAGGGGACCCAGGCTGATTGGAGATCCCAGATGCATCCAGGTTTACGAAAATCAGTAGCTTCTCGGGCCCAGGTGATATTCTCAGGCAGGAGCCTGGCTCTCTCTTCAGGAGAAAGAGAAACCCAATTTCCTACTTGAAATGATGCATTTAAAAATACTTTATGCCAGCCTCTCATTTAATTTTGATATTCAGTTCCCAACATCAAATTAAATCAAAGTATCGGCCAACATTACCATCAATCAAACTGCCTGCTGTATTTTGACATCTTTCTGGAAAACACGCCCCACTGGATGCAGATGAGTGTTGTATAAGCCCCATGGAGGCCCCCTTGAACAGTGGACATAGGCTGTTATGGGTTAGATATGGAACGTATCCTGAAGACCTGGTGCTGAAGGCTTGATTCATGAAGCATCTGTGTCCAGAGGTTGGAGAAGTGAGTGGATCATGAGGGCTCTTACCTCATCGGTGCATTGGAGATTTGATGGCAGTATTTGGAGGTGGGATCTCCTTGAAGGAGTAGGTCCTTAGGGTGTGCTGGGGGACTCTATCCTGTCCCTGGCCAGCTCCTCCCTCTGTGCTTCCTGACTCCTATGAAGTCAGAAGCTTCCCTCTCCACACACTTCCACTTGGAGTCAGCTGACCCTGGACTGAAACTTCTAGAAGCATAAGCCAAAATTAATCTTTCTTCCTAAGTCTTTTTTTCTCAGATATTTTGTCCCAGGGACTAAAAAATGACTAAGGCACAGGTGGAGTGGCTCTTGGTGAAGATGGCCAGGGCCCTTCACCTAGACACACCGTCCACTTGTGTGGTGAGCCGCCTCTGCCGCTTATGCAGACTATGGTCACCATTACAAGATGGTGCTTGCTCCGTTGTGGTTTGTGACAAACAACTCCTTATTTGGGAGAGTTGGCGCATGGCTTTTCAGCACCCTATGAGAAAGTTCCATGTGGCAGCTTCGCATTGGGCCTTGAGATGCTATATTAAGGCTGGGAGGGGCATCCGAGGGATTAGTAGAAGAAATATCAAGGGCCTGAATAAACCGCTGAAAGAAGATTCCCGAGTTGCATCTTCCTTGTGGGCAAGGGGTCGTGCCAAGTGGTGCGGAGACCCGGGAACCAGAACTTTCAGCAGTCAGGGGTGGTGCACCGGTTAGTCCCAGGTAAGTGGAATTCGCGATCAAAGCGGGGCAGCTCCTCTGTAGATAAAGAGAGAGCGGGGAAAAAATAATAAAATAAGATGCTCCTCTGTAGATAAAGAGAGAGCGGGGGAAAAATAATAAATAAGACACTCCTCTGTAGATAAAGAGAGAGCGGGGGAAAAATAATAAAATAAGACGCTCCTCTGTAAATAAGGAGAGAGCGGGGTTTTGTACTTTCACTTTATTTACACTGCTTGGAACAGTATGGGTGCTACTTCCTCAAGCCCAATTTTGCTGGCCTTGGATGGGTTACTGCGTTCTAAGGGACTTAAAGTGAAATGGAGTACATTACAGAGGTTTTTGGAAGAGACTGACTCTGTAGCTCCTTGGTTTGCTTTTTCAGGGAGTCTCACGATTCCCAGTTGGGACAAATTAGGGAAAGATCTGGATTTAGCTTACAAACAAGGAACTTTAAAGGGTGGTACCATTCCGCTTTCGAAATTAGTGAGGGGGTGTATAATAGATGGTATATGCCAGAAAGCTGTGAGCGAGGGTCAGGCTGTTCTTGAGCAATTGCATGAAGAAAAATCGGAGGGGTCACATAGCGAGGTAGCAGAAAGTATTAGGAGTAAGAGTGGTGAAAAGACAAGGGAGTCTGAAGTTAAACAGAGGAGAAGGCTCTATCCGGACTTGACTGAGTTAAAAACTCCCAAGGACACAAGTAGCTCGGACAGTTCTGAAGAATTGGACAAGTTATTACAACAATTACGTAAGACTAAGATAAAAAAGAAAAAACGGGAAACAACAGATGTAAAAGCCTGCTGTGAGAAGGGTTATAAATCCAGTTCTGGGGAGGAAGTTGAGAATCTAGAGGAGGAGCCAGTACTTGATGCTGCTCCACCCTCCCCCCCCCTTTCAGTAGTTCCGCCTTCGTATGTGGGTGGAGTCCAAGGCTCCGGGAGGACTTTTCATTCTTTCATTCTCAAGTTTGGAGAACAGTTAATACAGACATGGGACTAGCATACCCAGTTTTTCAGGACAATAATAGGGGAAGGTACCATGAGCCTTTATATTTTAAAATAATTAAAACCTTGGCAGAATCCGTCCGTTCTCAGGTGAAAGGACTGACTAGATTCTGCATGACCCCCTTAGATTGGGCTGGCTTATTCCGAGCCTGTGTCTCCCTGGGAAAATATCTAGATTGGAGAGCACTCATGTTAGAGGGTGCAGTAGAACAGGCTGCTCAAAATCACAGCAGCTATAGTGACAGCCATAGCAGTGTCTGCTGCTGCAGCAGTTACAGCTGGAGTAGCCATGGCCAGTCATGTACAAACTGCTGCCACTATTAATAATGTTATTCAACAAACTTCCACCATACTCGAATCTCAAAATAAAATTAATCAACATATTTTGTCAGGGATTTTGGATGCTAACCAAAGAATAGATATACTTCAAGCTCAGATAGAAGAATTGTCTGACCTGGTACTTTTGGGTTGCGTTGACCAACGTGCGCATTTGTGTATAACCTCTGTCAGATTTAATGATTCCAGGAATGCTTCCCGCATCATCGGCGAATATTTGGCCAGGAATTGGTCCATGGCGGCGGAAGACATGATCCAGTCTCAACCGACTCAGATAGCTGTCTTGAATAGTACCCGTGTTGATCCCGTGACTTTGGGTCAATTCACCGATTGTATATCTTCTGCTTTTTCCTTTTTTAAAGAGTGGGTGGGAGTAGGCATTTTTGGTACTATGTGTTGCTTTGGTATGTTCCTCTGTTTGTGGCTTCTCTGTCATCTCAAGGCCCACAATGCTCAGGACAAGGCAATGCTCATCCAAGCTCTTGCTGCTTTAGAAAATGGCAACTCGCCTCAAGTCTGGCTTGCGCATCTTAAACAGTAAATCTTTGACATGGTCATTGCACCCCAAGTTATTATAACATTGCACTGGGATTGACATGTCTTTCCTCGTTATTCTCTTAGTGTTGGAAAGCCCTTGCACTCTGCAGGCCTTGCTGCCATTGCACGCAGATGGGTTTCCACACTAGTGCCTTTGACATGGTCATTGCACCCCAAGTTATTCTAACATTGCACTGGGTTCGACATGTCCTTCTTTTGTCTTTCTTCTAGTGCTGGAAAGCCCTTGCACTCTGCAGGTCTTATTGCCATTGCACGCAGAAGGGTTTCCACACTGGTCTTTAGCTATGGCTTTAAATCCCGTGCCTTTCTCTCAGGGTGTCGCCAACTTAATTGTGGTTGTCCTACAGAGGTAGTCCCAGCTACCCCCTTATGTTCACCATCGTCACTATACAGGATGCGAGGCAAGGCACTGCACTTGAGTGATCCTGCAGTGGACACGGACCTCAAGGAGAACATGTCCTATTGCATGCGGGTTTGACGTGTCCACACCCCGCCCCACGAAAAAAGGTGTCGGCTGATATGGAGTCAGGTCTAGGGAAGGGCCCTCCTTAGGACTGAGCCATACTACGCAGCCACTTCTGCACAGTGGGATAAGACCTCTATTCTCGCCTGTATTGTTTTAAGAAAACAGAAAGGGGGAACTATGGTGAGCCGCATCTGCCGCTTATGCAGACTATGGTCGCCATTACAAGATGGCGCTGGCTCCGCTGTGGTTTGTGACAAACAACTCCTTATTTGCGAGAGTTGGCGCATGGTTTTTCAGCACCCTATGAGAAAGTTCCAAGTGGCAGCTTCGCATTGGGGCTTGAGATGCTTTATTAAGGCTGGGAGGGGCATCCGAGAGAGTGGTAGAAGAAATATCAAGGGCCTGAATAAACCGCTGAAAGAAGATTCCCGAGTTGCGTCTTCCTTGCGGGCAAGGGGTAGCGACACACTTGTGTTTACCAGGCCTTGCCTTTGTAAAGGGGATTTGTCTGTTTACTTGTTTATTCCTGTGACTGCATTTTTTATTCGTTGAGAACGAAATATAGAATTTTGCACTTATTTCTTCTACTTTTGTTGGATGAGCTCCAAAGTTCCAGCCCACTAACTCACTTTCCCCCTCCAGATGCCATGGTCATCCCCCACAGTGCGCGCAAACCCAGGACACAAAGAAGGGAGCCCGTGTTATGGTGGGATGATCATAGTTCACAGTTTCCTCCAGTTCACACCTTCCCAGGTAAGTGAGGGTCCCTGACACACAAGTATCCTCATGGGATACCCACTTCGCAGAGGCCCTGTGAGAGTCTTGACTGCCCCCATGCACATCCCTCTCTATGGATCACATGGCTTTCCGTGTCCCTGTGGGAGCAGGGTCTTCACAGGCTGTGGTCTGTCTGCTGGGCACTCATGAGACTTTTGCACCTTTGGAGATCCAAGGTGACACTCCTTGTGGTAAGGGGTGAGAACAGTCATGCAGAGAACCACTCATCTCAGGCTGTCAGGATGTGGGACACTAATGTGGAAACTGAACTGTGACCTTGGTGATGGCTCTCACTTGACACAGGTCCCTGGGCTGGCTGCGCAGTCCGGCTCTCCCTAGAAAAGGGTTATAACTGCTGTAAGCTTGGTGAGCTGGGTTTGCCTGCACCTGACCTTGGCTTTCCTAGAGAAAATGCTCTACCTTCACTCACAAGAGTAACCAGGGCACATCTAAGTGTCACCTCGTAGAGTGATCTAGCTCTGGAGATGGGCCCAGGAGAGCTTCAGCACATTTCTGTCATGGATTGCGTCCCTCTGTGGGTATGCACCTGCTTGTACCGGTGGCTTCTCCAGGGCACATGGTGGGCGGTTCCGGTCAGTTGGGCTCCACTCCAGTTGCGGGGAAGGGAAACAAAGGGCACAGGGCACCGCAGAGGTGAGTGGTTCCTTGGGGCACTGCGGCTCCAGCAGTAGAAACCATGGGTACCCATCCATACCCATGACATGGGAGTGACAAGTTACATCAATTGCCAG